>NC_143556.1:33030000-33638750 GCF_054136105.1 Typopeltis vanoorti | reverse complement strand
CCGATGGACAGTATAACGTCCTCTGACGAGTCCTTAATAAATACCTAGCACCTTAGGTGAGGGCAGGTACACACAGCTCCCCGTTACGTGTCAAGCAAGGGATCCATCTCTCTTTTAATAAATTACGATTAAACTGATTTCCCTGCATATTAGCGTGAACGTGTGTTTAGTCTTTCTAGTAGCTTTGTTGGCATGCCAGGGAAATAAATCAGATGTGTAGCGTGATAGGGACCTGCCTGGTCATTAATTATTGTGAAGCAGTGAGTGAGTTTTCCGTGCCTATAATTGGGATTGGGTCTGATCCATTAAAAAGATATCTACGAAAATTGTAACAGGGAAGTGGGAGGTTATTTTTACAAAGCTTTTTTTTTTTTTTTTTTAAATTTGACTCCACCCATGAAAGGTTGTAAACCTATAGTACATTAATACTGCGAATGAGTTAAGAATTTTTTGTCTGTTTTTAAAATCAAATTTATATATTTGTATTTTTATTTATTTTCGCATAATCCGAAATCTTTGCTCTCGAGACCAAAAAGCTTTTCGAGTCACTTGAGGCTTTCAATAAGGTGGGGCGGTTGCGGTCTCACACCGCGGAATGAAATTCCTTCTTCACCTAAAGATCACCAAACGCTCATACCCATGCAGGATTCGAACCCGCAGACTGTTGGTTGAAGTGTAGATGCTAACCACTCAGCCAACAAGGCCTGCAAATATTCTAACAGTTTGAGTGTAGATTTGTCTGCTCTAATATATGAAATCTGAACTTGGAGTTCCCTATGTAGATCTCATGTGAATACACGAATAATGATAAACCATCGTTTTATTTTTGGAAGTAGGTGCAGAATTTCAAATAATGCAGAACAGTATACTTTATTCTCTTTACTTTTCCTCTCACTGCGCTTTTTTTTTTTTTTTTTTTTTAAATGAGACCACTTTGGTGAGTGGTCTTAATATTCCTCCTTCAACTGGACCAAAACATAGATCAGAAAATTTATAGCCACAGATAATAATTTTTTTGCAAGATAATCAAAGACATCCTGAATTGATCCTGGTCGAACTTTTTTCCTGGGACCTTTTTCAAACAAAATGAACCGAGGATTTTATATCAAATTTATATATTTTTATTTATTTTCAGGCAATTCGAAATCGCTGCTCCAGGAGAGCAAACATAGTAACTTTTTCAAATTACATTATGGTGGTGGTAGTCTCACACCCGGGGTTGAAATTCATCCCTCACCTAAAAACAATCACAGCTAACCATACCTGATTGGAATCTTTCGGCTTAACTGTGACTTGAAGGTGGACTTAAAGTTGTTCAAGTTAAAACTAGACCTGTAAAATGGAAACTCATTCTACTCATTCCATCATAATCTTGTTTACTATTTCTGTACAGAGCTCATTTCATTATGGTCATCATTGAACTTACAAATGCAAATCTTCACTCGCAGTTAGTTAAATCTACCCTATATATATATAAAATGATAAGCCTTTTTGTGTCATGTTTTTTTCCAGTTATTTGAAACGTTTTGAAACTCAGGGGAGAACCGACCTATCAGCTGGAACTCGGAGGGTTGGGCGCCGTAGGGGAGAAGAAACCCCCCCCCCTTTCGAGTCTTCGAAATTCGCGTCATCAGAATTCAAGGAGAACTGGCTTACCAGTCTGGAACTCGGGGGGGGGGGGGAACCCCTTTTCCAATCTTCGAAATTCGAATCATCAGAATTAAAAGAAAACCAGCCTGTCGGTCCGGAACTCGTGGGGCGGGGGTTGGGCACCGGAGGTCTAGGGGGAGGAGTCCCGTAGTTTGGATATATAATTTCATAAATTCCAAAGCCGATGCTTGATATGAGCCGCTTCGCAATTTCAATGCTAATATATGTATGAATGTCACTAACAATTTTTTTAGTGAATTATAAGTAAACTACTGTTCATTCTTAACCAACGTTTAATTTCCAATTATGTTTGAGTATCAAGATTGAATATGTCCCAGAGTATATCTTTCTGGGATAAATAACATCCTTCAACAATAGATAAGACTTTGAAATACAAACCTGAGTAACCAAAGCATGGAATAATTACTCGAGTTTGGCCATTCTAAGGATGATATACTCATCTCTTAAAATGAAGCTGTTGGATCTGTTGTTTTGCCTATATTAAAATACGGTGCCCAAATTTCGGTTTTTCGACGAAAAAAAAAAAAAAACATTGTGAGCAAGTTTGCCAACGAGCAATAGTGAGAAATATATTTGGGAATTTTTTTTGAAAAAGCACATAAGGTAAAAAAATTCAGACATTAGGCTGGTCGCAAAATATTGTTGATTACTATTTGCCCGAACACTAAAAGTGGAACTGGACTGGCCATCAGGATGCAAAGTTGATAGAGAGTTCTTCAGTTTGGATTACCACAGAGAGCAAGAGATCTAGAGGAGGATACAAGATGAGATCAATTTCTCTGAGAATAATTTCTTTACAGGATTTCATAAAAATCAATTAAGCGGCTTTAGGACATGTATAAGGTTTGTCTTGTTTTGTTATTTTCATGAAAATGTTCTCTGACATTTAGTATTCATGTTAGAATGTTATTTTACGTGTCTTCCTGGTAGTTGATAATAAGGATGAATATCTCATTTTGCTGCAGTAGTTCTCTTAGCCTGCGGCATTTCGCTAATAATAATAAAAAGGTGAGTTGCCCTGTATACGAGAAAGCTACTTGTAATAGTATTGCATGAAAATATGTGCACTGGCAATCGGTGCGAACTTGTTTGCGCTGCAGTTAAATCTACACTTAAAATATAATCATAATTTGATTATTAATATCAGGGAAGGAAATATTGTACTTATTATTCTAATCTTATAAGTTTTCTATGAGTCTTCTGATCCTGGTTAATTTCGAAATGGCCCAAGACTTGCTTCGGTATCATCTGAAAGTGTATCGACCATGAACTTTGTCTTTTATAAAAATAGAAATTCAAGTAAATTTATGAATGACTAATTACGTCTGTTTTCGATTGATATTTCCCTAGAGTCCAGATATTACTTCGCTAGTGTGTAACTGCTTTTATTATTTTTTAAATTTTATGGCGCGTCTGTCTCTTTTTCAATATATTGCAAAAGGATTTGCATTTTCTCCATCATATTATGCTGCGGGTAGCTGTAGTCTGAATATTCATAAAAGATGCTTCATTAAGAAATGCATAAGCAGTAGATCCTGTTTTGAATTTCCGGTTGTTGAATAAATTATTTTTGTATGGGTGTGGTGTCGATGAGATTGGATCTCACTTGTGATATATTCCGAAATGTATAAGTCATATGTAAACTAAAATAATGTCATTCAACTAAAAATAACTGTAAAAGTAAATTTTGAACATCTGAAGTTTTGGCAAAATACTTGTAAAATTGGTGTGCTTAAAAGGGAAAATAATTTGCCCAAAAGAATAATATATATATATATATATATTCTTTGTTAACATTGAATAAAAAGAAAATTACTTCTGGTTTGTTGTGGTATCCTTGTAGCATGTTTTTAAATGCTGCCAGAATTTTTTTAAATGTTAATTAAATGCAGTTATCGGGAACTGCGCCACTGCTAACTTTCTTTTGCTTGATTTTTTTCCCTTACTGTAAATTTATACTTTTGCTTAGAAATCACTATATATCAGTTAATATGAAGACAGTCTATATCATGCAATGATCAGCCCATTTCTTTCATCTCAATCCATTCCAAAACAATGGCAAAATCCATTAACCTTCCACTACTCGAATCACATAATCCGTGATCATTGAAGTAAAACTCAAGCGCTCTACGGGAGATATTATTTCTCACCCAAATAAATAAATAAATAATAATAAATAAATGATCTTCATCTATTCATGTTATTAAAAACACCTAAGCTCCAAAGCAAGAATTTTTTTTTCTCCTTAGAATAACCATAACCCCAACTTCTCTTAGTATATCATATTTTTACTTTAATATAGGACTCTCGTTATCATTTTTCCTTAACGTATATTAAGTTCATTGGCCTGCATTGTTCATGAAATTGGTTTAGCATAAACTTAGCGCCTGCAATAGAGCTTGGCATGCTTTTAATACGGCTAAAGCAATGAAGCCAATATTATATCTTTGAATTGTGTGTTCTCCGGCCAATTTGACCATTTTGCAGGAGTAAAAAATCCTGCGAAGTGTTGCGGCTGTTGCAATATTTTAAATTTTAAAATATTAAAATTTAATATATTAAATTTGCATGAGATTAACTAACTCGTTTTTAAGTAAAAGACATATTTTTCTATTTCTATTCAGAATTCGAACCAAGTCTTTACAAGAGCGTAGGACTACAAACAATATTATTCTTTTTACTGAGAACATTTTCACTTCGATGTTGATTGTGGTATTAATGAATATTACGATTTGTGATGGCAAAAAAAAGTTTTATGTATGCGATTTTTAAATACTACTAATTTTTATAATTAGTAAAATAAACGCATAACAGTAAATTATCTTATATCTTTATACAGTTAAATCTGTCTTAAAGTGGTGGCACTTTTTCCTTCTTGTAGGAACTTATCCCAATCCCACCTCAAGATAGCCAAAACGATCAGAAAACACCAGCGATTACACAGACATGATCCACTGTGCTCATAAGATTTAATTGTACTATTTATTAAAGGGATAAAAATCCTATGTTGTTATATAGCCAGTAAGTGAAACTCAAGATCGAGAACTACGATCTGTGAGTTTCAATGCCGAAAAACTATCGGCGAAGGCAATTCGAAGCAAAGGTGGAGCAAGATCCCTCACTATTCTTGATATTCTCTTATATTCGCCGATATACATCTTACAATGCCGTTTTTCGGCATTGAAACTCATAGATCGTAGTTCTCGATCTTGAGTTTCACTTACTGGCTATATAACAACATAGGATTTTTATCCCTTTAATATCTAATAAGTTGCCAGAAAACTAGCCGTTTGGCTTTTCATTTTAATTACAAATGTACTGCTTATTGTTGTAATACTAAATAGACACATCGATCACGTGTTCGATTTTATTACTCTAATACTTCTTTTGCAGAGAAATTTTAAAATGTTACTAATCGTAGTTATCCAATTGCACAGTCCCACTTTAATTAATCCAGGCTTTGATTCTAACTCGAGAAACCGATTATCTCTAATAAATCCCAATCAGCCCAGCTAACTGTGATCTGGTTTCGGATGGTACCTATCTTAAAGCTTTCTCGCTTCCAGTATTTATACTATTTATATGCATGCTTAATTACTTTATTTTTCTTCGCTGTTTTGTATAAATTGTTTGCTTCCCCTGACTTTGCTTGCTGCTGTGGCCAACTGCCCCACTCCACTTACTGACATATATTGAAATCTGCACCTGTTCATGGTCATGCATTGCTACTTCTACCTCTTTTAGTGCTGTTTTTTATTCAGTGTCCCTATTAAACTAAAATTGCTAGAGCTATTTTTGCAAGTTGCTTCACTGTAATGCATCTTACAAACACACACACACACACTTAATTCTTTCTCTGCCTTATATGTAGACACTTTATTGTTCAGTTACATTGGCATCTCCTGAAAGTCTGTTAAATTACGAATGGCATTTATATCCATTCGCAATCTAACTTGAACTCATTGTGTTAAGTATTACACTTCCTCTTCTGTCAAACCCTTGTTCTTTCCACGATTCTAGTGCACTGTAGATTTTTAACTATTCTGTCATTTGAATTATATTTAATATCGTATATAACTAGTTATATTTCATAATTTCAATTCTTCTTACTTATTTAGAAAGAAGTAAACAAAAATAATTGAAATATATAATCATTCACACATTTAAAAAAGTTTCATGTGATGCAAATTATTTCTGGTTACGCTGAATTAGATTATGAAATGCATAATTATCATAAACTTTGTAGAGGTCAGTAAAAATAACAATGCAGGAATTCATTGAAAGTGAAACTGGGAAGGAAAATAGGGATTGATCCCTGAATATCGGGGATGATACATTGGAACTGTGCTGCCTGCTTTTTTGGAATTAGTTCATTAGAATTTTATATAAACAAATTACATATAAAGCCATCTCTCTACCTAATATAAGTAATTTCTGTGAATATTTAATGCATTCGGCAGACTGGTGGCTGTTTGAGTGGGTATGGTTTAAGTTACATAAGTACATTATTTCTATTTGAGTACGTAACATTAAAATAACAATTTCGATTGACGGTTCAGTTAGCATTAATTTTCAACATCTTCATAGTCATATCGTTACAAGAAACAGAATTAAAAAAAAAAAAAAAAAAACTGCAGTGAAGCTAGGCAGATACATTGAGTAGACATTCTATTGTACATTACAGCAGATGATCATGAAGTATATTGAGACTAATGGCTCTTTATGACTTTATTGAATTCCGATAAACATTTTATAACATGTCGTAAGATGAATTGCTGATACGTTTGACTTACAATTCCACCAGCAGTCATCAAACGATTCTGTAACGCACATCAAGAAATAGACCTGAGGTTGGACATAGAACAATGCTTCGTGATTAAGTTGAACGAAAATGATCTTCTGAGACACGAGAGTGAAAACTTGTATATACACGCGCATAGAAGGGGAATTGGTAACCATCTACGGTGCCTTTATATTCCAGATATCTTTCAGAAAGAGAAGTGCAATGCATTATGCTAATTAATAACACATCTTGCCGATATCTATGAATTGAAAGTTTGGAGCAGAAACTTGTGCATTGTTATTTTTACGGATTTTAGTTTCCAAATGCAGCTTACGGGAGCTGTCCTGTCACTGTTCTCTGCCTTAACTTTTCCCTCTCGCTATTTTCATTTATGATCCGCTTTCTTACTCTGGGTCTGGAATATTTCAGTTTGAGGACCTACAGCGGAGCTTCTCCTGTATACTGTGTCCCCACCCCTTGGAGTTTTATACTCGAATTTCTTCTTCCGCTTTGGCTTATCAGTCCTACGTTTACCTTTCGGGTGTGATTTTTCGTTTTCTCAGAAAAGCTGTACTCCTTCTAGATATCTGTACCCGCTCTCCTTTTCCTCTGACTTGCACTAAAAGATCGCAGGTCTGAGTCAGTCAGTGCATTATGCCAATGTTATAATGTTGACTTCCTTTAGAGTATTATTTTGGTCGAAGTATATTTCAAGGTTTTTTTTTATATATTTTTAGTAACAATCTTGATATGAAATTGAGCAGTGCATAATTTTGATTCATTATTTTTGTGTAGTCCAGTGCTCAAAGCGTTGAGCACTGTAAGGAATGTAAAGGAAATGCCATGTAACTTATATATATATTAATCCCGTCCAAGAGATGTGGGTTATAGCACGTTTAGTACTACTATATTGATAGGCCATTTAGATAATCTAGGAAACCTCTTTAGAGATCAAATATGGATATTTCTCAAGCCACTTGAGGCTTTTAGTAAGTGGGATGGAGGTCTCGCACCAGGCGACGAAACTTGTCTATTGTCTAAAGACTTCTTAACTATCCGTGTCACATGGCAAATTCGCATACTGTTGGTTAGAGGAGAGTGGAGTGGTATAAAAATTACGTTAGGTTTTTCGATTTGTTTTAACAGTATTGGATGTACCATGGGTTTTCAACAGTCTTTCAGGAGTAGAGGCAAGAAATAATTCCTAAGTAATATGTGCTAAGAAAATATTTTTTTGCAGTCCATTGTGAATTTCATCGAAGGAAACCGATCAGGTGTGTTGTTTCACTTTATTAAAAATAAACAAACAAATACAAAAAACAGTAAGATTTTTATTGTCTTTTGCTTTGGGATTTAACCAGAGAGAGACAGTTGGTCACAGTGTGACAACAAAAGGGTGTTAGTGTTTTTATAGCATAAAAAACAATAGATAAAAATATGTGCACTTAGGAATAATCCATTCTCTGGCGTCTTGTCAGAACTTTTTGTACAGTTATTCTTAAGAACGCAAGTTCTGTTTCCTTGTATAAATAAAGTACCCCCTCAAATGCCAATTTCCTTGGGACGCTACAATGTAAGTGTGCAGGCCTAGAATAGATGTAGCCTTAGAAAACAAGTCGTATGTAATTTTAAAAATATGTTGGGTTATGTAATCTTATGCCTCATCTACTGTTGCCACTTAAATTCAGAAGTAACATCCACTAAAAATTAGCTTTCAGTGCAATGTATTAGTATTATTAATATGTACTCTACCAAAAGTAGAAAATTATATCTGGGACACGCATATATAAACAAAGATGTCTTTCTTGACAAAAATGAATGCTTTCCTGCCTCTGTTCACGCATACTTCAATGCGTGGTGGAAGATTATACTGAATTCTGGTTGGAAATTATCAGCATTGAGCTTTACGTCGCCTTTGAAACATTAATAACTTCTGCTAATGAAGAGCTGTTCTGCAAAGGCAAACCAACCAGAAACACATACACACAGTTCACTGCTTCCCATTTCACTCACTTCGTATATACTTTATTGGGTTCAGGTTGGAACTCTTTGCTGTCTACAATTCTGATATTGGGACTTTACCATATTGGAAGGCGCAAAGACTGATATCTCCACTGCTGCAACTTGCTTTGGTTTCGAATCACATTGTGGTAGACTTTTCATCACATGGTGTGAGACCGCTACCCAGCGTATATAGTGACTAAGTGACGACATCTTCAACTATGAATTTCTTCAGGCATACGCGACATCCAGACAGGTCCATCACATTAAAGGGAATTTTTAGCATGACTTATTCCACTGGATTTGCATTGCCCCAAGGTCTCGATTCTGTGTTGGCTCATGCCGATGGATGATATGTATCCATTGTTGTTAACAAAGACTTGGTGACTGCAGCTCTTTACGGGACATGAAAATACGTATGAGATTGTTTTGTGGCTCTTCTCACTCCCAAACATAAGATTTCGAGACGAATTTACAAATCTCAAGGTTCCTGGGTAGCTGTTAGTCAGTATTTCGGCATATGTGGCGAAGGTATTGAATGTATGATGAGACCATTATCATCTGCAGTCTTCCATTTCTTCAGCATGTTGACAGTTGTAGTGTGTAGTAAAACAGGATAAATTTTTTTTTTTTTTCTCGAATGGCATGTGTGCTGTGCTCATCGTTTAGCATATACGAATCAGAATGACTTCGTAGTGAACTGTTAGCAAGCCACAGTATTTGCGTAATTGCAGCCGTAAAGCCGATCTGTAACTTTTGACAGGAGAGTATACATATATTTAAAGAAAAAATGCGTAATGCTAGCACTCGTTATTGCATCTTCTGTACGCCGAAAACCTCTTGGTGGAATCGACCTGGGTTGAACCCTTTCAAGAACTCGAGTTTTTTTTTTTTTTTTTTTTTCAGATATTTTCACCCAAGGATATAATTCAGCTGGTCTCAGAGACAGATGGAGTTTTTTCTACTTTAGAGCAGCTAACGTTAGTAGAAAAACTAGCTTGTAAACGCGCAGTTGAGAAACATAAAACAGACACGTATATTTGAAAGGTGGTGCTTCTGCACGATCTCTTAATACCTCTCACTATATTCAAATAGTGGTGAGGTTTTTAAATATCTCTTTGTCGTGTTTTCATAATACTGTTACATTCCTTATATTCCCAATGTTTGTTTTGAATTCTATATTAATTCCATAAAAATCTACATTCAGATAGCTTGCTTACACGACCTTGGAAGTGTATGCTGGAACCATGCTCAGTGGAAGTTACGAGCGCGTTTACTTTTTTTTTTAATGCACTTTTGAAACAAAAGTTGTTTGTTCTTTGTCTTCCTACAGTTTTACAATGAATTCAAAATTTTCAAGATTCTTATCCTTACTCATATCCAGTATCTCCATGCAATGCAGTTTCTGCAGTTGTACCTAATAAAACGAAAACGTGGAAGTTTTCTGTTTAGAATTACTCGTCTTGCTTTCCAATTGCACACTTGCTTTTGATAATGACTCCATTAACTCCTTTTTCCTTCAACACTTTTCATCTTGGCGTCGATTCCAACTGTCATCGTTTCAAGTGGCTGATCTACTCTGAGATTAATGCACATATGATAGATTCCAGTCCCTTCAGTGACATAACAGATGTCTCCTGTTGTATTTCTTTTCCTAACTCGTCTAGATGTTGATTGATTAGCCATCCTATTAGTGTTGTTTATATTTTTGTGTGTGTCATAGGGATCCAGACATTCTTGCTATGTGGCGATTTTCATCTATTTCAGTAAAGTCTCTTAACTTCGAAGGAAACTTTATTCTTGCTTCTGTAACATTACACTGGCCAGTTGGCCCTTGAAGAGAATGCCGAGTCTAGGTTAGCCACTAGTCTTTTATTGATTGTGAGATCTGTGTCCTTAAGAAAATAGATTTTAGATGGCTTTTTTATGTAAGGATCGATTTTTTTTTCTGATTTCCATGTCTCACGGTCAGGCCTTCATGTTTTGGTATATGTGTGTGTTCTATTTTTTAAAAGCATTTAAAAAAATACTTTTTTAAATTGTATTTAAAATACTTTAATTAAAAATACTAAAATACTATTCTTTAATATTTTAATCGAAAGTATTACATCTGCTTTTGTAATTCAAGAATGGCTTGCTTGCTTGATGCGTCTTTGTTTACAATTCACTGAGATTATTTTGACATCGGTTTCAAAGAACTAGGATTCATATTCTTCTCATTAAAGTTTTCAAAATTTTGGCTTACCTGACCGAACGAAATTATGTCAAGTAGTTTTCTTCTCTCGCAAATATTATCACTTCATCTCAAATATCACCTGTTATCAACTTTGAAGGACAGCATGACATAACTTTTAATAGTATAGTTACTCATTTTGGCAAATAACTTGTTAAAACGAGTTCATTTGAAACTCTGCAATGTCGAAGTAGTGGAATGCAGTCTGTTTGACGAGAGTTCAGTGGATGGAAGTGGTTGTCTGTTTTTTGGCAATCCTTGTGTAAATGCTCAATTACTATCTACGACGTCCTTTTGGGTGGAAAGACCTTGGTTCAAATTGGAACCTGAAGACACCAACTAACTTAGCTGAAGTCGAGTTAGCCGGTCTCATACGATGGTAGAATGGTTTACTCACAGGAACTCGAATGTTTTCATCCTGCAAAACAGGCACTCCGCCAGAACATTCAAAATTAAAATTTTTAAATTTCACAAATTTGACGAATATCAACAGTTGATATGGATGTTATCCCATTAGCAAAGTTCAAGAATAGAAATTATCTTGAAAATAAGTCAAAATATATTTACCCATTTTTTTTAATTGGCACAATAGTGACCGGGTAGTTTGCAATTCTGTGACACTTGGACCTCAAGTTCAGAAGCTTCGTAGAGTCGATATTATTTTGACATGGAATTCGTTTTGTTTTTTCATGTCCTTTAAAAAAATTATCTGCACGATGCATCTCTTTCGTATGCCGTATTTGCACTAACCCAAATTAGATGGGTTTGCCTTTCCCCCCCCCCTTTTTTCTAGGAATACATTATAGGGAGAAAACAGTCAATAGTGACTCGCTTCTTTACTTCAATCGAGACATCCAAAACTTGTCCTTAAGAACATTCATGGTATCCAAACTACTTATATTCAGACATAGATTTCTTCAATATTATTGATGGCTTGCCACTAATTTCGGTTATTAGAAAAATAGTGATAACCTTCTGACCTCCTATGCGATGTTAATTATCAATAAAAAAAAAGCAGTTTCCTCTTAATTCTATTTACTTTCAACAGTAGAATATGTTATAGATGTAAGTTACACCATTTCTCCTTAAAAACAAACTAACAGCCCTCTTAATATATTATTATTATTATTTGACACCTCCAGGGAGTCCAAGGACTCATCGAGGGAGGGCACCTGCTCTACAACTCCGTCTCCACCATTCAATCACCAACTGACCGCAACTACACCAACGCCATATACCGCTGACTACCACTGGTATTTCCACAGACAATCGCATATCCGCTAAATTTCCTCCCCACACCCATTGTTGTGTGTGCGCTGATCTCGCTTACTCTTTCATGAATTTATTGTTTTTTTTTCCCCTTCCTTAATTCATATACATTCCGATAACAAAATTCCTGTAGGAATGGGGAAGTAGCATCACGGACCGAAAAAGGAGAATGTGGATCCAAAGTTGTTTTGGATCCACATTCTCATGGTATCCAAACTAGTTATCACTCCTCACACTCTCATGTTGGTTGTATCATAAGATGTGTGACTACAAAAAAGAAATTAGCAAGGGATAAAGTTTTGTATGCAAAAAATAAATCCTCTAAGTTCTTTTGTCTCAATAGGAAGTTAACAAATTCTTTTAATCCAACTTTTGAAACTTGGTAGGCAAACAATCTACACTTGTGACCATCAAAGGAAGTCACCAGCTGCCAGCTATTTGGAAGAGTTACGTGTGTGAAATTACATTACATAGCTGTCGTCATCTCTTGAGTTAACTGGTATTGTTGACAGTTACATGGTCGATTTTTTATTTTTTGTGAGTTGCGAAGTTAAAAGTCCGAGTGGTACAATGGGCCTGTAAATGCAATAAAATACAAATAAAACCAATAAGAGAATTAGTCATTACAACTGGATTGGAGGGAAGAGTAGCTTTTCATATCAATATAGGATCGTAATGAACTACCGAAACTTCTATAAGGACATTTCAATTAAATGTGAATTAGCTGGCCTTATACCGAAATATGGATCTTTTTTCATCCTGCATGGCTATATAAAATAACTAACTACCGAAAACTGGACCATGCGAATCGCCTATGCAATATACTTTTATCAGTACCCCAGAAACACTACAATCCAGAAACTCTGTGGTAGGCACTATACATGAACTTTTCAAGAAATAGGAGCTTAGATGATTTTCATCTCCTGGTGTAAGACTATCGCATACTTTCTCAAACGTCTGTCACAATGAGACATGATTGTTGGCGAGATCAAAAAGCTGTACGTCTTAAAATTGTGCATAAAATGAACAAGGAGTGGGAGGGGTGTGTTTACTAATTGGTTGGAAGCTATTATCTCAGTCAGTTGATGAACATACGGCTACCAACGATTAATCTTTTTGTGGAGTATTGAGTGAAGTCAGGATAGCTCCCAAACAGCAGCAATATGTTCTCAGGACTGGAAATATGTATAACAATACATTAGTTCATCAAGACCCTAGATCGTGTTAGGTATAAAGTAAAGATTTTTCTGTGTGATTTCTTGCCAATGAAACTTATGCATGCTAGATTGAAGAGATAACGTATATAATATATTGTTAAATAAGTCTTCGTGTTCTGTACTGCCCATTGATAGTACCCAAATGGATTATTAAATCTCCAAAATCATCGTAATAGGTTCTGTAGGGAATCGGTTATGTTTTAATTAGAATATTTCACAATGGACAGGAGGATTTCTTCTACGTTAACTAAGTTTTCTTCCATCTGTTAGGGCAGTATACTTCATCAGATTTCACATTTTACAATCATTGATCAGCTAAGCTGCTTGTAATGCATATCATCATACATCTCCTCAAGGAGATGGGCTTTGCATTAAGGGTAAGAATAGTGATCAGAGCTTATTCCAACTTTACCACGAGTTGCCTAGACTTGTACTACTTTACGGGTCACTTATACTTGCATTACGTGCAGGCGCAAATTTGATTTATTTGTCTGTTCGCTTACTTGGGAAATGGAGTAAAAACCAGTTTAAAATAGCTTGGTATCTTTAACATATATTATACCCAAGGTAAAAAACTTTCCACATCTATCTCTCATCCTGAGATTTTTATTTAATAAGATCAAAGCATCTTTTGGTAACTTGTTTTGGTAAAATACTTATAAGCTCTGTATTACTAAACCTTGGTATTTCCTAACCTGGCTCCCCCTAAGCTGCTTGTATGTTGTGCGTAATAGTTTTCACCATTATTCTTGAACTGGTCAGCGTACTGTCTACCAGTGCCGCTATCCAGCTAGTCTTGACAGTAATGAAATTTATTAATTTAAACATTCACTTGAAAGCTTGGGTGAGAACCTCCAGATAATCTCTGTTGGCTTTAGTAACACCGGGTGCTTGTTCTCTATGCATCCTGTTTCAGCTGCACTGCGCCTTTCATTAGGTAACCCCGTAGAGAGAGAGAGAATGGAAATGATAAGGATCAACCATTAAGGTGATAATCGTTAATTGAAATAAACTTCATGATTCTATCAGAATTTTTTTCGTTTTCTTTTTTTAATTTTCCCAGCTGCAGTGTTCAAAATTGACATCTTATGCATGTTGTGGTTTTCTCGGCTCAAAGAGACGAAGCCAGTGCAACATGACGACGCTAATGGTATTAGTTCATTTCTCTTCTTGTCCACCAGGATGCGACAACATTTACAAGGCAAATTGATGGCTTAATGGGAGCGAATGACTGTCAAGCCTGCGGCCTGACGTGAGCTACCCCGAACTTGCTGCTTGTTCATTGGTCAGTAGGGAGATCTTATCTTCCTCTAGTTGATAGCCACCTGTGAAGGATGGCGGGTTTATGTTAATTATTTGCGAAGAGTGCTGTGAGCGAGGGTATTTGGTTCCCACGTGTTTCTTCCATCCATCGTGAAGGGCAGTGTATTCCGGGGTCAGGTTGATACCTGACCTGCTTCCTTGCAGTAAAGAACATTTTTCTGTTTATGGTAGCCGTCTAAACTACGTAACGCGGGAGGGATTTTTTTTTTTTTTTTGGTGGGGGGGGTCACCCTTTACAATTAAAAATAATAATAAAATTCTTTGTAAGTGGGTGATATGATTTTTCATATTTCGCTACTGTTCAAGATATTTTTTTTTTATTTATATAAACTTTATAATGGATTTTTCCTTTTTTTTTTACAATATTCTTCAGTAAATCGACAACGTTTACTGATTATTTTATTTTATTTTTTTTTTTAGTTTCGATAGTAACAGCTTTCGGCCGGCTGTATTCCCTTGTTGGCCACGTTCGCACGGCTAACAAGGGATTGTTGGGTAAAATATCAGTTTCTTAGGAAAACTGACTGACATTTGTATTTAAAAAAAAAAAAACTCTGAAGAGCGAAACTTCTGGAAGTGATGGTACTGTCGTTGTCGTCTACCAAGCGTGCATGATTACCGTATTAGTTACCTCGGTATTACTTTACTTATGAGACGTTCACGAAAAACCGAAACTAAGTTTTGCTAACTTGGTTTTAGTTTTACGAACTTTCACTTCTCTACAACTACGTGATTAATGTTCCTGTGGTAGATTTAAGAAATGGATATGAATGAAGTTATTTCCTTGAATGAGTTAAAAAGTAGCATGATCGGAAATCAGCTTATGTATAGTGTGATTAGAGTTGAATCTACATTATTTATTCATGTGCAATAATTAAAGTATTAATATTAAATTTTGATTTCTTTCCCCTAGTAGTCGAGTTTTGAACCTCTGCTGAAAACTTGATGTAACATAGAGCTATCCCGCTAGGTCTTTTCAAGGTCATCCATAATGCGTTTGGCATTCACCTGTCGTACCATTCCCAATTTGTTCAACTTAAATTCTCACGTATAATTTCTAACTTCTGTTGGCAATTATTAGCATACATATTTCGTTTCTGCGATGCCCTAAATTCGTCTATCTTTACATATTCATCTTCTCTAAGTTTTTCAAGTAATGGGTTTATAAACGATCTTTGCTCTAATGAGGAATATTTAATTGCAATGATTTAACACTTCCTTTCAAATTTTTCAAAAATTTCAAGGCTTTCAAATATGCAGTTCACCAAAGATTCAGATGAACACTCAGTTAAATATTAAAAATAGAAATATCAGTAAATTAAGCAATTCGCGTGTCATAAAAATCGAGTCACTGATCATATCACCAGTATTATCATTATTATACAATTGTCTGTAAATTGACAGTCATAATTTGTATTATATTCGATTAATGAAGAAACAAAAGCGACTTCGCATCGAACTTGAAAGGTTTTTTTTTTTTTTTTTTCACACACCGATCGAGAATTTACTTAAGGAAAATTTTCAAACTGAGTTTCTGTGGTAGCAAGTGGCAGGGTTCCTCCTGCGAAACAGCCAAACGAACTAAGAGAACGGGCGCAATTTACAAACATAGTACATGACTTCATAGTTCCAAATCAATCAGAGCTTGTGTGTTCTCTGAGAACCAATAATTTGAAAGAGCTATCCTTGAAATGCTTAATCAAAGGCGTTAATAAAAGGCAACTGTACAAGCTCTAGGCAGAGTTCGTGTCTTTTAACTAGTGCAATACTAAAGTAACTCATGCCCGAAGTTTTTAGAATTGAAACTTAGGTTTCAATTCCCAGATGGTTTGCTTACTTGGCAAAGAGGTTTATCATCAGCATCTTCCTTTTTAATAACATCAAATTCGGTATTCTCTGGGTGATCTATGTGTTTAGATACCTACCCAACAGCAAGTGGACCATCGCTATCCTTTAGATCTGCCTCGATGCGCTATGGTATCGACTCAACGAGGGTCCCGAAGTATTATATCCTAGGTACACATAAGGAATTCCGATGAGATGCGACGCGGTTCCATCGCATTTGCTGGCGGTGGATCTCTATCACTAACATTTGGTTCCCGAACCATTCCAAAAAATACTTCTTGAGATGCGTTGGTTTAGATTCGCTAACTGAGAGACAATCCATTAATCATATTCTGTAACCATTCCAGGACGATACGTGCCCTGTCACTTGGCTTGCTTCCTGTTGGAAGCGTCCATTACATACAGAATAAATGGTCAACATGAATCGGTATACTACTTAGCTGTTCTGCTCAATTCTGTCCTTACTCTGTTCATATTAAAAGGCATAAGGAATGTCAGAAAAGTATGTCCTAGACAACCGTTTCTCAAAATGTGGGACACGAGAGAACTTTATTTAGGAAATATATATATTTTTTAAATCTTAGTTTGTAAATTTTCAAATACAGTTTATAATACGATATATTAAAATCTTAAAATTTACATAATTCGTTTACTTTTTTTAATATAGTAATATGTTTGTTGCCGCATGCTGCATAGCTCAGCACGAGGTTATAGTGGTACATGTATCACCACGGTGCACTTAAGTTTCCACTGAAAAATATGAGATTGTGTATGCTAATGCCAGTCGCTCCATACTTTTGCACTTAAGGACTGCACTGCATATGAAAGCTCACGTCCGGATGGTAAAGTGTGACCTATTGGGAAAGGATGGAAAATGGGGAAGGCAACTAGTGGGTCCTACTCAGAAAAGTTTGAGAAACGCCGTTCCTGACTATCAATTTCTGTGCTTTACATTGTTTTCATCATACCCTTGTCCCTTCTTCGCATTAAATAACAAGAAGCTGGATTCATCGTGTCACTGGATTTATTTTATCCAGTTCTCTGATGTTCCTTATTCTACCTAAGCTATAACTGTTTGAAGGTAGCACGCTTTTACAACAAAAACAATGTCGTCTATTGTTATATCCACGTTCGGGACATTGTCCAGTGCATGGTAACTTCCGACATACTCCATCGCAGTACCCAGTTGTAGCAGTCTGTTGGATTTATGATTTCGTCGATCATACGTCTCTTTCCTCCATCGATCACCTGTTTCCAGTCCCACTTCGACATGTTTTATGTTCATCATGCTATTCTCAGTATATTCGCGATATCGTACGTGGCCTTCATAAAAGAGTTAAGTTTTCGAAAGGGCTCATTTGGCTCCCACCAGCAACTGTTCAAAATTATTCAGGTCGTCTTCCGCTATAAATAGACTGTCATTAGTCGCGTCTCATTACTGAGTGATTTCATTTGTTTCGAGGATGCTCTAATATTTTGTCCATTGAGTATATATATTTCGATAGATTCGCGTGGAGAATCTTTTATATCTCTGACTAATTGAACCAATATTCCTCTCCGCTTTGAATCAGACAGTTGGAGCTTGATGACAAAAGTGAAACGACTAGAAGCATTCCCTTTCGACTCTTTAGGAGATTAGCTACTAATTACGGAGCTACTTGTCTGATCCCTTGATCGTGAGGCTTCCCTCTGGGAACTAGAGTTCGTTTGTATCTGACTCGATAAGATTATGGATGGTGTTTGTATATTCGTATTGCACACAGTCCATGTGCTTTAATTCCACATCTTTAAACAAATTCCAACTTGCATAACAAAATTCAGTATTCTTGCAATATGACAGTATTTCTCTGACCATTTTTTAAAAAAAATTTTTTTTACCTGTTTGACTTCTTATTTGCTTTTCTGTGTTTCATAGGACTATCGTGAAGTAATTTATTAGCGATTTCATTTATCCATATACAAACGAGTGTCTGTATATGAATAAATGGGCAATAACTGTCGCTGTTCTAATTTATCGTTCAAGTCCGGAAATAACCGAGACAGGTCGTCTATACACTAACATCATTCAATTTTTGAAGCAAAGTAATGAAAATTGCTATAAAAACTACCAATATGGATAAAAATCAGCTGTTTTTTTTTTTTTTTTTTTTTGTGTGTGTTATTAGAAATCTCATGTTGGGGATTAACTGGATTCAAATTGAGGACCAATTGTTTTATTTACTTTTTAAAACTCTTCCAGTGCTTAACTTTTGCAAACATCATTCTTACTCGGAATCCGCACCTGCAGTCTGCTGTAAACACACTTTTTCTAGGTCTTTTTCAACTGAAATTGTTATATCAGACTAGGACGATAGTTGTTTTTCTTTTTTTCTTTCCCTCTCAGAAAATAATAGCAAACCGATCAGATATACTCGCCTCGTAAAGTTTGGCGTTAATTCCGAACAACCCAGACCAAGTCATACTCTGACAGCAAAATTTACTTGTTACAGATTCGAAACTGCATGTAATTGACCTTTTTTTTTTTTTTTTGCCTGTATGTAAATATGTATGCATGATTTATGTTATTCATATATAGTGGAATATTCATTGAATTTTCTTTTGTTTTAATGATACTACCATCCAAAAAACGAGGTGTAATCAGAAAGTTTCTAGACGGTTCGTCAGATGACGCTACTATAATACCTATAAAACTCCATTGGGTAGTTATGGAGTATAATCTGCTGGATTATTCGCCATTTATTTCAAGTTGCAGCTCATTATTGAGAAGTAATATTTGTATTTTGTAAATGTGTCATTTCGTTCTTTGCAATTTGCTCACCATCAAAGGATGGATAGCATGTATACGTCAAGTTTTGTTTCATACTATGAAAAAACCTGCTACATTTATCTTAAACGTTTAATGTTGAATCTGAAAACCTAAGCAAATGTTCAAATTTTGCTAAAATTTGAAGGATGAATAGCATCTCATTTGTGACGTGATCAAGGAACTTTATCCACGAAAAAACGCCCATCTCTAACTGCAAGTTAGATGATTAGCTAGGAATCTTATTTGGATCATACCAAAGAAGCAGCATTTTATCTTTCAATAAAGCCGCCAAACGCCTACCCCCCCCCCCATCCGCGTGCACATAAAAAAAAAAAAAAAAAAAAAAAAAAAAAAAAAAAAAAAAAAAACCGCTAGCATCTATAATTCATGGTGGCACACTAATGACTTTTCTCTCAAATAAATTAGTCCATCATACCCGCCATGACTACTGGATCTTGCAAATAATTGAAAATCGAGAAGGAACTTAATTATAGACATTCTGTAATATAAGATGTTAATGGACACAAATACAGAGTTTATAGCAGCAGCAGCCATATATTAAATGGGAAAAGATATTAGAAATATAACCGTAGTCTTTAATCTATATGGATAATTGTTTTCGTTTAAGTGGAATATCTGATCAACCTTGCATCCCAAAACAGAATTCTCATTCTGAAAAGATAAATCAGTTTAAAAATATTTACGGAAAAACATAGCATCAAGTGATTCTTTTGCTTATGATGGAGTGATAGGAATATTTGTTGTCATGACTTCTCTGTGTATTAGTAGGTTATATTGTTCGCATTTGTAAAGAATTGATCGATAGAAGTTAATAAAGAGATGGCTTACAAATCACTATGAAAGAAATTACTTCTTTCCTGTATGTAATAGTAATACTCGATTTGTGATAGGTCTTTGTGCTACCTTATTTGTTCCTGTTATTTTTATCTGTATGAATTAGAGAGTGAATTTATCTGCCCGTTGTATATATTTCAATAAGCGGTGTTTTAGAAATATTTGAAACTTACCAGAATACAGTTCGTTCTAACAAAATGTTGTTCAATTATTCTTATTTAGTCGGTCTATATAAAGACCACATATGGAGGGGAAGAATTATGCTACCGTTGATAGATACTCTATGCTAAACATGTTATGAAATATCAATACAAAAACAGTTATATGTATACAGAGAGCGTGGTTATGATGTCTTTCCCATGTTTTTAAAATTGAATATCTGAAGAATAATAAGACCATTTGCTTCCCGATTTACATAATTTCTTTATTAGGACCAAGCAGGTTTGAGTGCAGAAGAAATCTACACCAGATGGCACAGCTGTCGAATTGAGATGTTCAGTGTGTTCACTTTTCGTGATCCACGATACAGTCATATACCGACAGATGTTATGCGAGTTCGTAAACTTCACGTTATTGATAATATCGTACGATTAAAAAGAAAAAAAAAATCCATAGGATTGAGATCCGCAAAATTTCTTTCTCACTTTTCTATCCATTGGGCACAGTCGAGTTCTATTTTGAGAGCATACATACTTTAAATTATTCCATTTTAAATTAAAAGTTTGACAGTGCATTAGTAATTATGCTTATTGCACCATTTCATGAAAATCCGTCCAGCCAGAACGATTTTCGCATAGAAATTTGGTTGCCTTTCTCACTGTGAAAGAGGCAGCCTTGGATGGGAACGCTCCTACTGCCCAGAAGTGGGCAGTAGGAGCACATCCTGCCCATCATTAGAAAAGGAAAATATTGATTCGAAATTTGTTTCATGAATGGAATTTACTTCAATTACTGTCATTCATTTCAAAGTTTTATTTTGCAGTATAATTCGAAATGCATATTTTGTTATTTATCTTATAAATCCACCTCGGTTTTTTTTTTTTTTTTTTTTGAAAGAGACGGTCTTTCTTTCTCAGAATCGGTTCACAATCAAGAATTTGAATTTTAGTGCACCACCGAGTTGCGAGAACAGTACTCAAAAGGTAAGCAGATTTGGAATTTATGTAGAATCTGCTGTAGGTAATAAATGTTGGGTCTGATAAAGAGGAAGAATGGAGTGTATTATCGTTAATTTTTTTTTTTTTTTTTTTTTGATAGAGAAATCCGAAAAGATGAGACCGGCCCCCCAGTAGGATATCAGGTGAATAGACTTGTCTGATCAAATGCCTTAAATATGTGAAGCACGACTGTAAAAATTTCTATGAAAAATGGACCAAAGATTGATAATGTTGGAACGTGGATTTGATGAAGAATGGCATAATCTGTAACGGTGATTGCTGATTAATTGGTAGGCTTCCAGATGAAGTCAGGTTGATTCCCATTGATCTCCATTATTTCTGAGAAACTTCTAGGTTTCCACAATATAATGTGCACTTGAGGAGTATCCATTCTCCAACCAACCACGAGTTCGAATTCTACCGTGGAGATGGATTTCATCACCCGATATCAGACCTTTTCGTTGGTGTGGTTCGCGTAAAAAATAATAAATTAAATTTTAAAAAAAAATCATGTAAGAAGAGAAAGGAGGAATGGAGGGTAGAGACCAAATGAACAAGTTAGTATTTCATTGGGCGATGAGGACCATATACCACTTAGGTGTCAGAATATACTATAGAATTTGCAGAAGTATTACTATAGAATACGGGAGCTTTTTTTATATATAATTTAATAATGATTAGAGTTGTTGTTATTCAAATATTCGGTTTCAAAATACGGAAGAAACTCTGTGTGTATTTTCGATAAAGCGTGAGCATTTTATCGTAAAAGAAACTGTCAGCTAATGTTACCCTTTACCCGATAACTTAGCCATGTTGGAGTGGTCTGTTGAGTGATAGGTGATGCTTATACATGACTTGTGTAGCATTGCGATCTCTGTTGCATATTCGCTTCCGACAACGTTTTCCTCATGTCCATTGGTTGGTTTTACTATTCCTTCCACATAATTGATACTGGTAACGAATTGTTCACTTTTACCACATATCTCACTAGAATTAAAATCATATACTTCATTCCTTCACACCTCAAAGCTTCCCGCAGTCAGTTTGCCTAACAGCGATGTTCACACACATTTATCTGTAATTCATTGATTAATAACACAATCCTCGAGATAAAGGCTTCTGTTAATAAACCCTGGCAGTTCTCTTCAACTCGAAGTGGACGCGCCCTTATCAGTATTCGTTGTGTTAGCTTCAATAAAATATTGCTGCAAGTATAGTGTTATTAGGAGATTGAAATTGCACGTGACAGTAGATAGAACTAGTTTCTCTGACAGTAGCACGTGATTAGTTTTATAGAAACGTATCTGCTGCATATATTACCATGACGTTCAATCCTTCCATAGCTTCATTATTTGAAACCTTTGCGTAAGTGGAGCAATTAAACCATAAATATTCCAGTTACTCGGGAAAATGTCTGATACTAGCAAGTTTCTTGTAGTCCCCATCCGTTGTCTTATGGATAAACACGGAGAGATTTGGAAATTAAAAAAAAAAATGCTCACAGATTCCATTGTTTAGTCATATTTTTATGCTTAATAAAATAACTACTTTTCGATTATTCAGTCATCGCATCCTTAACAGCTACACTATCACCATTTCTAGCGTTTTATGATTACTCGATCATCCATACGACAGTTCATAAGACATCATTAGCACGGTTCAGTAATGGTGATGCGCGCACACACACATGCGGAATCTGCACGATGATATTTTAGAGACGGATTAATCTACGCTTTTACCGAAAAGACTGTAACCCAGTTCTGTCCCCTCCTACCATTGTCATATCTTTCAACTGAACGGAATTAAGGATTCGTTTTAATAGCTAATCCTTGGCGTATTATCGAACGAAACCTTTTGTTCCATCACTGTTTGGCGTTATGCTTTGAAACTCTAACAATATTTTATTTCTTTAATCCCTTTTGAGGTCTCGACGGCTTAGATCGCAAGCGATTCGCTCTCATACGAGCAAAATACCTAGGATAAAACAACAAAACTGATGCTAGCGTTATAGTACAGTTGAATCGATCAAGTGAATATTATAAATTAAGATAATGAAAAAGAATAATGCTTTTCTAGGCCCAAGAACGCAAACATTAAATGCAATTCCTTATGTAGAGAAAATTGTGATGATTGAATGTTCGATTCGAGACCAGTGTTTCTTAAATAATTTCCCATGTCTAAGATGAGAATGAAAAGCAAAGAAAACTGGGACATTTTCTGTGATGTACCCCGAGAGAAAAATTTGTTTGATTCTCGTCTACCCTTCGGGTCGTTGAGATTCTCATTACTCCACTATAACTCTAAGCAGTGTTTTGAGACTGTTAAATCCCCCTTGCTGTACCAGATAATAAATTTAGGAAAGAAGACATTTGACTTAAGTGCATTTGTTGGACAGGTACACAAACCAGTCTAAATACTCATTGATTGTGTTTGTAGGGCTTACTATTCATTGTCTTGTAAGGTTTGAACCTTAACATGCATACATGTGACACTCATTATTACTTTTCTACGGTTCGTTTTATTGCGACATCACTCATTACCGCATGTGCTTCGAAATAAGGAGGCTGGGTTTGCACTCTTCATCCCATATAACGACACAAACAATAGGTGATTAAGAAAGAATCTTCCCACTTCCTTAATTTTATCACAGTGGATTACTGTTTACGAAAGGCAGCAGTATAGTCCCCTTTACCTTTCCTTTTTTAAATTATAATTATTTCCAATTTCCTGGGACGCCGGATTACTATGGAAATTGATATAACAGCCCATGCTCCCCCCCTTTTTTTTTTCAAATAATTTTTCCTTCAGATAATTATTTCGATTATTTAAAATGCATTCTCGAAGTACAAATATTTTAAACTTTTGTTGCGCTATTATTCTTTTTGTATTAAAATAAAAAACATGTTCATAACCACAAAAGTATCTAAAACGGAAAGTTAGCGGTATGAATATTTATTTTACAATGCTTCAGTAACGTATTTTAATCTGGTAGCATGGTTTTTAATTTGACACTAAAAATTAGTATGTCTATTTTTTTATGTAATGGGATTTCATAAATATAAGCAGTAACCTAAGAACATATCATGATTCTTTAGAAAACAAAAAGACAACTTTCAAGAGACATGAAGCATGGAATTTTTTTTTTTAAAAGACTGCACCATAGGCTCTGCCATGAGCCATTAAACACTGTCCTGCTAGTATTACCTAGATATTTTGGTCTTGAAGTTTTCGCCATGTGGACCCAAGTTACCCTTCTTATCTTCTCGGGACAGCAGTCTGTTTTATGCTTGAAAAGGGACTTGTACTTCTCCACTTTCCTGCCATACCGATTTTCCTACAGGGATTTAGAGAAACTTAAATTTAATAAAAAAGAAATAAAAGAAGCCTGCCGCATAAATATCCAATACACACACAGAGAAAATATATTTATAACAATTGGTTTTATTTTAGACATCACGTACTCTGAACGCCTCCCTTTGGTGAATTTAGTAGAATTATGTACTGCGCCTACAATTTTTTTTTCCTTTCAGAAGCTTACTTTGTATAGTACTTCATTGAGAAAATTATAAATACTTGGCAGATTTTTTTTTTTTTTTGCTAGGAGAGAGAGAAATACATTATGAATCCTAAAACGGAAGTTCGTGAAATTACTATTAATATAGAGACTAAAGTACAGTAAGCATCATTTTAAATGATTTCACACCTGAGATGCCATCTACTTCACAAGACGAATCTTAAGATCGAATGATTAGCGAGAGATCAAATTGCAACTATTTCTAGTACGGTGTCTTTTGCATACTAGCATTCCATTGTTAATTTAACAAATCGCGGAGAAAACGTTTAAAGCTGACGTTTGAACCCACGTTGATGTCAATTTTATTTAAAATCACTTACGAAATCAACCTCTGACTTGCATCGTTTGCTGTGCTAAATGTTTATACTATAACTATCTAGAGAAGATTGCAATAACCTAATCTAAACGTGTAGATTAATAATCACCTGGCTGATTGATTGGTACTTCTCTGGTCCGCCGCGCGTGATCGGTATCCTGTGCGCTTCTTCTACCTGATTTTAGATGTTCGTACCCATCATTTCGACTACTTGTGCACTTACCCCAGATCAGGTTTTCGATATTCTAACTCCTAATACGTCCCTTAGCTAGACAACCCAATCATAAACTAAGTTTCTTTAGATATCACCTACCTAACACTGCATTCATATCACTTGAATCGGGCCGTATTATAAGACCCGAAATTCTTGTCTGATTTCACTGTTCTGAGGCCGTTTGTCCATTTGGGAGAAGACACTTGATTTATCGGAATCCTATCTTTTAATATCCCACGGCGATCAGCATTCATTTTGATAAAATTATGGAGACTACTACCGTGTTAAGAGTAAAAGAAAACACCTTTTGTTTCAAAAACCCTTTTGAAACAAAATTTCAAAAGGAACGCATTTCAAAGGAACTTTGGTCTTCTATGCGTGCCATTTGGCTGTAAACAAAATATTTGTGTGATCCAGCATTGCGAACTTTTAAAAATCTCATATTACATTTCTTTTGGAAGTAATTTTTTAAAATATTTTCTCTGATTAGTTTTTTTTTTTTTTTTCCTTCTTCAATTTGATATATGGCGAAATCTCGAGTTCTAGAACGTTTTTTCACTAAAAGTAACCAAAGAAAAACGTCTTGGGAGAGAAACGTCCTGTTCCTATTTATAGTTGTAACTTACCTGTATCCAAAGAAGAATACAGACAAAAGTCATCGCAAATGAATCCGGTATGCAGAATTCAAGTATGCGGAAATAAAATAAATAAATATGCATCCTGAATTCTATGCTGGAAAGGAATAGACTCGATCTCTATTTTATTTTATTTTTTTTAAATATTATTCCGAAACTGTGTATACTCTTTATTATTCTTATTTATAATAAGTAGAACAAGAAAAACATTTTTCCCCATTTGCTATCGATTATGACATTTATGTTAATTTTTCAGACAATATCCGGTATTTTAACTCCACATAGCTGTTGGCTAGAATTTCTCTTTCAGCCCATAGACATTTTGTTTATAAGCTTTTATTCCAACCTAAAGTGTGTCAGAGAAGATTTTCATTTTATTGTTATTGTCAAAGTGTGTGTGTGTGTGTGTGTATATATATATATATATATATACACAGACACTTTCATTCGGATTATAAACTGAGTTATAATTGAGAACAAAAAAAGATGGCAAAAATATACTGACTTTTTTTTTCTATTTATTTTTTTTAAGTTCAGCATAAATACTTTCTGTTGGTAACTGAGAAATGCGGTGTTCATATTAGTATTTTGTAACTTCTTAAGCATAAAATTTTCCAGTAATTTCGATAGTGCATATCTTATGATGCCGTATACAGTAGCCGTGTCCATGAAAACAGCTTCATTTCTCTAAGGGCCAAGTAGTTTCGTTGGTCTCTTTAGAGGCAACACCTTAATATGACTAGCAGTTTATTACCTGCAACCCCCTGGCTTGAATAGTCTGTACAGTTCCGTCCTCAGATAATCCTTTCCACTATTGACTAACCAATTGACAGTAGCCATATTCATCGAAGACGGCAATCCCATAATGCCACTGTTTTTGTGGTGGGAGTTAAGTAGCTTATAATCAGCTATCATGTAATCAATCTTACAATCAGCTATTCATCTAACCATTGAAAAGATGAATGATAAATTCTCTCAGAGCTTTTAAAATCACCTTTAAAATAATATAGCTTGACTCACTTTAATAGTTACGCCTCAAAAATAGAAGATTCTGTAATCCCCAATTCCCATTCATTATACGTTTTCCTTTAATGGTTACCTACTAAGGTTTTCTTCCTCACAGCATGCAAATAAGCCAGAGAGCATACGCCATAAATAGATATATAATGCTAGCTGTCCAACTTTTAATCTAACCGTAATTTTAACCATACCCAGCATGCATCATTCTGGATTAGGATGTGTACAGTAGCGACACGGTACAGGGCAACGTCAGATTAGACTCCCTGCAGTGGGAGGGAAATTTAAGGGAAATATTTTCAATAATTGTGAAATATTTTGTCTGTCGTTGCTTTTTATTCGAATTAATACAATTTGAACTCCAATAATATTTTCTGTTCATTGGTAGCAAAAGAGCCAGTAGTTTAGTCTACTCCATGTAGAATGCGAAGAACCTTTTGTAAAAGCTTTTCAACTGAAAGTAAGTTTAGTCTCTCTCTGTCTCTCCTACGGAGGTTTTTTCATCCCTCAAGATAGATCAGCCAAAACACACACACCAATTAATAGAAATAGCAAACTGTGTAGATAAGATTAACCATTCTATCATGACCTTAAGTAGGTCTACATGAAGCCAAGTTACTGGTCCGTAACAGGCCAGTGAGCCTAACAGGTAAGCAGAAGATCGAATGAGATGTTAATTGCAGTCAAAGCGGAACATTAAATATTGAAAGAAGGCTAACATGCTGGAAGTGGATAAAAGAAAAAAAAAATGATACTAAGTGCAAATTTTGGTAAACATTTAATGGAGCACCTAAATAATGACTTGATAAAGCACAAAAATAATGAGACCTCCGAGGACTGTGCACTAACAATTATAAAATGTGAACAGCTTTATGTTGATCCTAGACTTATATAACGACAATAATATTGTTTAAATTATCTCTCTTTTTGTGATTTTGCTCCATTCATTTACAAAACATCAGCCGGTGGCGAATTGATTGAGGAAAATGCCATCAGAATAAGAGAATTTGAAACAAAGCTTAAACTTCCAATGAATAGCTTCAGAAATTCAAGACCGTACAATACAATTGTACGCGCCGAAATAAAAATCATTGACCTCAAGCAAACGTTTGCGTAGTGGGAAGAATCACTTTAATCTTCATTCAGAAGACTATAACATGAACTCGGCACACACTAATGATTTATAATCCCCCTCCACAGGCACCCGCATTCGCACGAGATAGCAATTGCAGAGAAGGTGAGGATATAACAGATTTGATAGAAAAGAATGAATGATATTCATGAACTGTGCAATTCAAGACTACGGACGGGATCCCAGGCGTAGTAGATAAAGTTGTAATCGAATCGTAATATATTATCAGCATAAAAGTGCATAGTAAATAACGATAACTAATAGTAAATTAGTTTATTTTATTTTTTACTTTTTTAAGTTTATTAGAAGGCAAAACAATTTGTTATAGCAAATATTAAAAAGTAATATTGAGAATAGAAATGGACTTACAGAAGTTGCTGACAGAATTCTTGAAATTAAAAACATATATGATGTACATCTTCATTTAGGACCAATTCTCTGCCTGGTTGGCTGAGTTGGTAGTTGCTCTTGCCTTCCAGTACAGACTTTGGATTCAAATCTTGCTGTAATATGAATTTTTGTAAAAAATCTCTAGGTGTTAGATGATCTATTTGCTGGAAGTCATTACTTGGTTTTGAATGAGCAACGTGTTTGGTCTCCGGTTTCCAGTAGCCTAATTCGTAGCCTCTCCAGGATACTATTTGCTATAGCTTTCTAACCTTTCGTGGATGGAATTGATATTTTATATATATATAGTTTTTGCGCTATAAGTAAACACTATAAATAATTTTCTTCTAGTATAATTTGAGATGAGTTTACAGTATCTCAGTTTGTTTCCTTTACAAAACTAGACGATATTCAACCTCATTTCCCCTTTCATTAAAGTCTTAGGTTGAATGGCCTATTATGATCAAATAACTGCATTTCTTAATCTACTTTCACTCAGATGAGAAGGATAATCCTTTCTCGATAGCTTGTCATTCGCGTTCTTTGACCACTTTTCCGGTTTTTGCGTAGAATTTGGAGGACAATCCCTGCCACCTTCATATTGCACTAACTCAATCATGTTCGGTTTGAAACATCCTTATAAATATTATTCATATCTTACAAGGAACCTGGGTAATCTCTAGTTGGTCATGCAAACCCACCCCAGAACACATGCAGGTACAGACATAATTGCATTATTTTCATAGCCTTAACAGTGATCTAAATACACAAATAATTGCGGGATTTGAATGTATTCCCATCAAACAGCAGATGTCGTTCCAAGTGTTGTTTCCCGGGGTAACTTACGCATTAATTTAATTTCGGAACTTCTCAATAACTTATACTTTCCTGTAATCCCAACTAAATACTGTGGCATGATGTTGCAGGAAAATGTTTACATTTTCCTGCAACATCATGCCAATGGGTCACTAGGATTAATCTATAAAATAAATTTCATCTCTTGCACCTTTCCCTGATGCTTTCAAACATATCTTCAGCATTGCTAAAATTTCTCTCCTACCTTTTTCTTTCCATCTTCATATGATCTCTTGCTGCTTCAATTTTTTTTTTTTTTTGATAGTCGATGAAAAAATTCTCAAATACATATTTCATATTAACTTAATTTGAAAATTTTTATTCTCTATTGGTGCTGAAGCCATGAGATGGTAGTGTGTTATTTACACAGATTATGTTTGTCCGTTTGCGAAAGGTAGTTTTAGTAACAAGATCAAGAAGTCCGTGTATTATATCTGTTAACTGTATTCTATGGCCGGTCTGTCTATTTACAGTAGGGAAACATTTCGCCTCCCTCCCTCACGGTCAGTGAAAATGTTGGACCATGTATATGTCTACCTAACTGATCTTCACTTAAAGTCCTTACAGGTCCGCGAAGAGATTCAAACCTTGAGTTTTTTCCACAAAAAAAAAAAAAAAAAAAAAAAAACTGCATCTGTCGTTCTTTCGGCTGAAGGTTGTGAGCTGTTCTTTTCTTGTGGCAGTAAAAGCCCGAAAAGAAGAACTGAGTCCATCTTCGTCAAGTTCCTTGCATCTTTGAAGAAATCCAAATACAGTTCTGTTATCAAAACACATTCACTTTCCTGCTGGATTCCAAATTTTATATCTACTTGATGAACATATTGGGACAAGTATTTCAGATTTCTCTCTCTTCCATTATATCCTCCTCTTACGTTACCGAGATATATGATCTCTGCTAGTTCATCATTATCTATAACTATTGAAAGGCGGGACATCTTTCAGCGCAGCTGAGATGCATAAACTGCAGCCACGAGTCACTAATTGGAACTTCCAAAAAAGTAATAATCCATGATATTTGCAGATCTTCTTAAGGTCCACGATCTTCCCAAATTGGCTTTGGTAATCATAACTTTTTAGGATAAGGTGGATAGTTTAAAGCCAAAATAAATATTCTTGTGAGTAAATTGCATGCGTTCTCCTCGCCGATTTGCCTGGTTGCGGGATAATCCCTACTTCTGTACGAGACCGGCTAACTCACCTTCACTTGAAAAGCCCTGTAACTGTTCTTCGCGTTCTAGACAAGATTAAAACTTGGGTTTTTCCAATTCATTACAAAGCTGTGTAATTAACTGCCATTCTAAATTTATACTAAATAGTTAAAATGCAGGTTAGCAGTGTGTCTGTATGTATCTAATATTTCTAAATTTTCCACAATTTGTAGTTGCAAAACTTTAAAAATGCCAAGGTTTTCACTGAATGTGCAAATAGAAATAACTTTCATTTCAGACTAATTTAATGAAAGCAGATGCATTTTTCTGTTTACTATCACGACAATTGAACTTACAGGGTGCTTTTGTACTGAAGATATCTTTATTGTCATATGTAAGATATCTTTATATCGCTCTACCTAGGCAATAAAATAGTTCGATTTAACCTAAAGTTGAGATGACAAATTTTAGTAAAGATCTTGCATCAAATTTCGGTGAAATCGATCCGCCCCCAAACGGAGTTTTAATAGGTGTGTACGTATGGACAAAACGAATACGTATTTGAAAAGCTCACAAGCGAAAATATTTGTCCACTTATCCTATACCGAAATTGTTTGTTTACAAAATTGGATGACCTGAGATAGCAATTATTGCATCTCTTCTCTTTTATTACACTTGTATTAAATTGTTAATGTTAAGATGATAATGTTCGTGAGGCGAGTATTGTAAATGAAATTAAGACACCTATAAAATACATGGAACCATAATACGCATAGAGCCACGCACCACCATATGTATCGCATTGCAATTTAAGTCAAAAATTTACTTATTTTTAATACTTATCATTTCTATTCATTTTTTTAATGACTTTAGTCTCAACGTTCTCTCTCCTCTAATGATACAGAAGAAATTGGAATGAAATTATGTTGTTTTAATAATATCACGCTGTCATTGTTCAATGGGATTTAATCTGAAACAATTTAGTTTTCTATTGCACTTTATACTAGCCTTACGGGAATTGGATTAAAATGGATCTACAGTTTTTTCTAATTTAAACAAGTTAAAACGTGTCAAAAATGCAAATTTGAAAGGAAGTCATTTTAAATTAATACTGTACACTGGAATAGTTTTTTGTTGTTTTTTTTTCATTAAAAAACTTTTTTTGTCAACTGTTTAAGTTATTTTTATTTTCTCTCCCAGTAGAACTGTCAATTCTCATTGCACGAATTAAGTTGTTTTAATTTTATCGACCTCTCATCCTAATAATTATTTATAATTAAATGTTATAATGAAACTTTGTTAAAATATATAATCATATAAGCTATTTATTTAATGATAAAAGTTGTTTGGATGGAATTGTTCGAATTCGAAAATGGTATTCGGTCGAGCGCAACACCAAGACTTTCTTTAGAAAAATGCACGGAAGTGTTCTATAATTTGAAAATGTTCAGTATTACCGTAAGAGCCTCCCATACTTAGTCGGTTTCGACGATGCCTTTCGATTGGAAAGAAGACCTGAGTTCGAACTCTGTCTAGGACGTGAAGAACGTTTATCAAAGATTTTCATCTGAAAGCAAATTATTCGGTCTCGTACGGAGATTCTAGGGTTGTCCCCCCACCCGGAATCTCAGGTATTTCATTCCGCAAACTTTCAGTATACGTGCATAGGGATCACAGAAAAGGATTAACCTCTTTATTCCATCTGATCTGGTTTTGAAAGCCTGCATGGTAAGGTGTATGTACGCATAAGAGTAAAACAAAACAGCAGAAGAGTAGTAAGATGACCTTTTTTTTTTTTTTCTGCCTTCATAATAAATGAAGAAACGAAGCCACTGCTCGATAAAATTAACGAAAAAAATGTTTTTTTATGAATGTCTCATTTTTCAGTCTTCAAAGGCGAATATTTCATATAATAGGCATTCCGGCATGCACATTCTATCCAATAAAAATTAATCTACCACACAACAGATCCGAATACAAAGCGAATTTCTTCATGCCTATAAAAACATGGGTTGCGACCAAACTCTTTCCATTTTTTTGCTTGTTTAGTGGGTTATTCACATCTCCAGTATACCTTCAGTATACCTTCAGGATCACCAGTCATCATCGTTTAGGTGATTTTTTAGATGGCAGGCCGTCGGATGACTAGAAGACGGGCAGTCCCAAGAGAAAGTGGCACTTTAGCTTCATGTGTGGCGATGGGTCTCTGCACTATAGACGCAGTTGCAGGAGACAGAAACCATTACAAGAGCTGGCCAAGGTCAGCCAGAACAGAACCCCATGTGGTTTTATCAGCAAGACTGAACCTTACTATGTCCTGTCATCGACTATCTTTTGGGGGTTGCTGTGGCCACTGTGAAAACATTTCCAGCTGAACTGTGTTAAGGCTCAATTCAAGTGGATTCTATGCACTGAAGCTAGTGTGGTACATCCCATTAACCACAAACCACTGCATATCTCGTTGAAACTAGTACCATGAACATGTGGCTTGGAGCCCTGAAAAATAGTATATATTACTGTTCTCTGAGGCCTGTGTGGTAGAATAATGATCATGGCTGCATCCCTCATCGTGTTTAATAGGGTACCTCAATTGCGCAAAGATGACAAGAACAGATCCTCAAACTCTGTGCCGAGTGGCACAGAGTTTGAGACTCTGAAGGGTTTGCACATTCTGGACAAGACAATGTACCGTGTCATAAGGCTGCTGCTGTAATTGCGTAGTTTGTGAACGTGGACGTCACAACACTTGACTGGCGTCGACAGAGCCCTGATCAGAACCCTATTGAATTCCATTTCATCTGTGGGATGAACTGGAGCGTACGGTATGGTCAAGGGGCGTCTGCCCCACAACAATCCAGGAGCTCATTACATGCCTACAGGAAGAATGTTCCCAAAATTCCCACTGATCGCTGTCGTACGCTTGTGGAAAGTATACTTCATAGGACTGCTACAGTTATCGCAGTGATAGGAGGTCCTACATCTTATTAAGGTGGGCGCCATGAGTTTGTTCCTCACTGTATGGTGTCTGTTGACTTCTTTCCAAGCAGTGCATATGACGTTATTTAATTTTTATTCATACAATTAATCTCGTCTTCCTATCCCACCTCAAAGTGGTCTCTCTTCACAGTTTGAAAACTTTGACCTTTTCAGATAGTTTAGCAGCTGCAACATTAAAAGTAGCCCTTGACATGTAAAAACTTTTAGGTCCTCATTTTAGCTGGCTGGCGCGCGCTCACACACACACACACACACAAAAAAAAAAAAAAAAAAAAAAAAAAAAACTGTATTTACTAATCCAACCATTACACACATACAACCCGCCTTTGCTAATCCAAGTTCATCTTTAAATATAGTAATCGGCCATTGTTTTAGAAATCTGTATGCCAGTGAAAAAGGATTTAAGATGAGAAGTTTTTAATCAACATAACAAATATAAATAGCATTTTTCTAAACGAATTCACATGCACAATGTAATTTGTATAATTATTAGTAGAATGATAAAATATAGTGCCGTGAATATTTTGGCTGTCTCTATATTAAAAACAGTGAAAACATATTTATTCTGATATGAAAGTAATGCAGTAGAGTAAGATACGCTATGAGGAAACGAAAGTGAATAGTGCTGAACTGTATGAGTAAACAGCTTAATCTAGTCACGGAATATTCCGATTGACTTTCCTGAATTGTGTGTACTCAGATTATACACGATTCTAAAAGTAGCCGAGTCGTGAATGATGTTTTTGCCTACGGCAAGCAATTTTTACTGCTGAACTTCTAGTGATCACTTAACTTCATTATTTTACTAAAGCATAAAGTTCTTTTCCGTTTCGTAAATAAAATAAAAAAAAAAATCTTCTTTCAACCAGCGAATGTTTCACAACTAATAGCATAGTGTTTCAGCTATTTTAGTGATAAGGTCTCTGTGTATACATAAGGGGAAGGAGGGAAAACGAATTTTTAAGGATCTGTTATGAAGTAAATTACTTTAAGATATAGAACAGTTAACATCATAGAATGAGAAATTAATCAAATTTCGTTTATCATGTATTATATGGCTTTCAAAGTTCCGTCCCAAACTGTGGATATCAATAAGTTTGATACCAGCAGTTTCAGAAATATTGGCTTTTGTAAAAAAAAAAATAAAAAAGAATGTGTAACCCACAGCTTTTGATATCTGTGGCCTAGTTTGCATCAGATTAGGAGACTCATCCATAATTTCTGAAAACCTAATGGTTAAATGTTTACGACGCTATCACATTTTTAAGACCGACAACCTGTCGGTTGAAGGACACACTATCCACTCAGCCAACAAGCCAATATTTAATAAATGGGTACTTTGTTACGTATACTACAAATTCATCTATAGGGGGAAAAAATCCTCTATTTGAATATTGTCCAGTAATATTATCACTCTAGTCGATTTTCTCATTGTCGTCCTTTTTTCAAATATTTTTCCAGTAATGTTTGAAACTTTCGATATTACTCCGAAAAACAGCACTTTCTTCCCTTAAAACCAGTTTGGAACTATAATGGTCATTATGAGTCAGCACAGATTAAATCAAGTTGCAACGATACCCATTATTCTTAGAAACTTCACTTGAGTTACGGCATAACAAGTATCTTCACTTGAATAGTGAAGATACTTGTTATGCCATAACTTTTTCGACTATATGTGCAATTCTTCCTTCTTCCGCACCTGCTGTCTTAGAATTTTTTTTTTATTTAACTAATATTTAATTGGTTTATTTTTTGTGCATTGTCGTATACAGTGATCTTCATTATGATGTAAGATATACGATGGCTTCTTATACACATTGAATGTCTGCGGAATTCTCTCGTCGCACTCAGTGGATACGTCCTTCCCCCCCCCCCCCCGATGCGACTGAGACACGTGGAATTATACTCATGCTCTATGATTCATTCTTGTGTTCATATTTTTAATGTTGTAGCCAGTTCCTCTGCTTTTTCCCTGAATGATGCTCATGTTACATTGTGCAAAATATATGAATATTTAATAAATTCTAGTTTCCTTTACATGTATGAAGCTGTTATTTTAAAATATGCTACCATATGTTTCCATTAAACGATTGGTAGGAAAGAATTTAGTTTATGTATCCGTGCCCTAAAGCCAAACAAACTTATTAAAACACTCATGTATTTCAGTATTTTAGAAAACTTCACTGAATTATAATACTTCTGATTTCAGCGCTCTTTCTGATATTTTTAAGAGGACTCTACGAATATTCAACTTTTCTCTTAGAAAAGTCGAATATTTGTAGTGTACTAGTTGGTTGACCAGGGATAGTTAAAATATATGCCTTTGGCAGCTGCAATTTTAAAAATATTCAAAAAATCACTATATAGGCTCCGCTTAATTTCTCTAAACTTCGATAAAACTTTGATTTGATATCAATTCTAGCATCAGTAGTCTGTCCTTGAATCCTTTCTCTCTTACTCGTCTAAAAGCCTGATTTCTCCGAAGTATTGGCTAACTTCCCTAATTAATTGTAAAAGCATGTTTATGAAATAATTCTGAGATGAGGCCAGTTTTTTTTTTTAATATTTATTTGTTATATCTGTATGGAATTGTCTCGTTTATAACCATCCGATATTTCTTGTCTACACAACTTAATGTTCTAATCACTAGTCATTTAACATTCATTTAGCTGCCAACCGAATCCTCTTAACGATACTCAGCTGAGTGGGAACTGATAATTATCAGGAAACTTTACAAGATAATGCTTATCACCCACGAGTTGTTTCCAACATAAATTTCTCCGTGTGTGTGAAGCGAAAGTTTCCTTATAAAACTGGTTATACAAATAATGCTGTGTACCTAGCGGAGACCTACGTAGTAAAGAAGAGGAAGGGTCTGCCTTCATTCACTATCAAACTTTTTGGAAGCTAACAGCTTGTTACACTTGCTTTTGTTTGCTCTCATGTTTGCATTTGTGAATCACCATTGTTAGCTTTAAGTTGGTATTTATGCGTTTGCATTATTCTATAAGAATAAACACAGGAAGAAAAGAATTGCTCGTACTAGGACTAGAATTAAGATGTCCAGTACTCTTTTACAAGTTTTCCCCACTTCACTTTATGTAATAAAGGGAAGCGGTAGGTCTATGTGGGATTTTTATTTCCCTGACATCATAAGTATGTTGGATTAATAATAGACGAAGAATAACTTCTCACCTTACCCCACTTTTAAATGCTGATTACGTTTTGTGCCACAAACAACTCACAATGATGCTCCCCCCCCCCTCCTTCTTTTGATTCCTCTTAGATAAGTGGGAAATGTTTGAGGAAACATGTACAGAATTATAGCTTGAACACCTGTAGATTTTTATCGCATAGGAATAATTATAGGTGTAATTGAAAAGTTTTTTTTTCCCTCTCAATGGTATATTCTGGTGTTTGTTTAATGTTTTAAGATGCCTTGTAACAATGGATGTGCGGAAAGTTGTTCATAAATATACCCAGGCGATATTCATTTTCATAGGCATCTAGAGGAAAGATATCTTAGATCATTCCCTGTTAATTTTCTTACAGTTGGGTTACACAAATTGTGAAGACCCCTACCAAAATTGACTAACTTCCTGCTTAACTATAGTGGCACATTTCTGTGAACTCATTGAATAGTCCTCTCACTTTCGAATATCAGTAGACAAGATAATCAGTCCAGTTTTCATAAAACAGCATTACTGTCATTTAGAGCTGCATCAGGTGTATTTATAAACTATAAGGCTGATTTTACCCAATACAGTATAAGAGTGTTACCTACCTGGTTGTTTTTGACTTTCACAATAGAAATGATTTGCGTATGAATCGGTCTGTTATTACTAGTTGACGTAAAGAGTTTTTAAAGATGGATTATCAGTATTTAGAATTAACATTTAATGTTGTGTGATATTGGGAACGAATGAAATACGAAATATTAATTACAAAAGATCAGTTAATAGCATTTTCTAGCTAATACAAGGTTTAAAAAAGCGTCAAATGGTGTTCTCGACATGCTCATCCTTGATAGGACACTCTTTGGCGAACGAATCTATTATCTGATTCGATCAGCCATTTTATTCTCTAGACTTGCCCTATCTTTTGATATTTGAATAATAGCATCGCCATTGGCTTAATTATATAATTCTCCGAAGGACAGTCCATTAGAATATATTGATAAGTGTTTTCTCATTACTTTATATCCGCATTTTACATTTCGACCACTATACTATTTAATTGAGACGATTGCCCAATATCTTTATATTCTGTTCAATTCAAACTTTAGTTTTCCTGTGGAATGCCTAGAACTCCTCACGTGGGTTATATGCTGAGTGCTACGCATGCCTACATGCTACGGAAAATTTGTTTTAATGATGTCTATGGTTTGCAGATCATCCTCATTTCAGTTTCAGCCTGGAAGATCTACAAGAAATAAGTTACTGCGATTAATTCAAACCATCTAAGATATACGTTTTTTTTTTTTTTTTTTTTTTTTTTTTTTTTTTTTTTTTTTTTGAGACTAGTTATCACATGAGTGCAGATTCCATTTGAAATAGGAATGGGTACCTTATTTCTGTGAACCATCATATATTATTATTGGTTTAAACAAAAGGACAGCATGTTAGAAAATCCTGTACACTGCAGTCCATCTCAACAGACGGAAATGAATTAATTCTCTCCACCTGCGAATTTGTGCTATCACTCCTCTAGCACAACAAACGATGCATAACATAACTCGCTTTCAGTTTCATTGGGGTCCGTCATTTGGTCCTGCTTTATACATGCCAACGCCTCTTGCACGATGAACAACAAATGGTCCTTGATGGACTCGAATATTGATGGTTGTTACAATAAACAGATAATGTGAGATTATTGTTCATGTTTTGTTATCGACACACTGTGCTATATCCAACCTCTCGAAATTCATTTAATCTGTTTGTCGCGATTTTCCTCTATCTCATTTATGTGCTATTTCATAATATTTTGGCAGTCCGGTTGGTTGAGTAGATACCGTCTCCGCTCTCCAACTCGCAGAGGTCGAATTTCAATGCAGCATTATTACTGTTTGTAAATGTCTAAGTCGCTGATGAATTCTGCATTGTGGAGAATTATTGTGGCGGCATTAAGTAGCTTCAAAAAAATTTTCTATATTTGGAATCTGAAGCAGGATTTTCAGATTGTCTAGCCTTTACACCACCCAGGCTAATATGCATACGTTTCCCAACGTTCGTGAGTGGAATTAATTTAAATACTGTATGTAGATATAGGAGGAGAATATGTATTGCTGCTTATCTAATATAAAGAATATTTGAAACTACAAAGACTCCATAAATGATACGTTTTAAAATATCAAGTGCAACATCCCATCCCAAATGCGCATCTGTTTTACTAGTCTTCAGTGCGATTAAGGAAGGTGGATAAAAGTTCTTGTGTTGTACTCTTATGCATGCATAATACAGGTATGATTTGCTTGACGATTTAAATGCACATTTTTTTAATCTTTATGTATTTTTTGTGATAGTGTATCTGATTTCGACAACGGTATCTTAGAAAACCTTGAATATTAGAAGACTTGCACGTGTATTACTACTAATCCCTATTAAGAGAGTATCTTGTGTTTTAGAAACAACATGGCGAAAAAAAAAAAACTTTCATTTAGAAAGTACCATTGTTCGTTTTTTTTTTTTTTCTTTCTTTCTCGTCTGTTATTGTTGCAACTCGGACTTGACTCATATTGGCTATGTATTCCTAAACAGTTTTGCCGATAAGACTGTCAGAATTCCTTCATAAATGCTTGTGAATTACTGACATGGATGTTGAACATGTAAATAAGACCTGCAATAACAGGGCACTTTGTAATATTAATTGCTAGAGGGAGTTGTGGTCTGTACTGGTTACCTGTAAGGAGGCCGCGCCGAGCACCTTATAAACGTGAATGGGGCAACATAAAGACAGTCGTTTAACGCCGGGTAATTGACCGTATTCGGGACGTGACCGGGAACTTAACGTTTTTTCCTCGGTTATTGAAACTGCAGGCTGTGAATGTCAAACAGTTGTGTTCTTTCTCTTCTACCCTTCTGGGTGGTACGAGAGGAAGGGGGAGTCATGCCGCTTCATCCTAATGCCTTTAATTAGTGTACCAAGCTTACGTTAAATTATCTTATTTAATAGGGAATGATGGGCGGTTTTGTTTGTTAGCTCTTTTTTAATTAGAATATTTTCTTCTTTCCTGTGTAAGTACGGAGGGGCCTATTGCTATTATATGCTAATTCCCCCCCCACCAGTTTTTTCTGAGAGTAGCCCCCCCCCCCCCACACACACACACCGTATTCGTTGTCTCATTAGTAATCCCATGTTGCTGCAGGATAGGATTTTGGTACTTGTTTAAAGTACAAAAAAGGTTCTAAACATAATAACAAAATATGATTTTGGTTAGTATGCTCTGTCTACCTTCTCATCTACATAAGGTAACATTTCTTTTGTGTGGAGCAGTATATGAATTGACTAAAATTTTATTACCAGATAGTCATGTAGTTTTCTTCTCGCTTAATTAGAACCACTTTAACCCGCTGATTTGAATTCGATCTTCAATATGCAAAGATCGAATTCACATCTCGGTGATAGTTCAAATATCATACTTCTGTCTAAATGTATTTCCACAAGGGAGTAAGAGGGAGATAATTTCCTCAAGAGATGATTCATTCATTTATTTATAAAGATGGCAGGTTTTTAAATGTTATTTTTTTCTGTTTGTAGTTGTTGATCTTGTTAAGTGACACATGCGAGCATTTTGCATCATAGTGACACTTCATGTTTATTTGTCCACAGAAATTTAACGGAAACTTCGAGGAACGTGCTTATCCTGTGATCAGATAAACCTACTACTTATTCCAAGGACAGTCCCGGAACAGATCGAAGTCTTGCTTTTTTTAAACATATTTGATATCCGACAGGCATTTTTGATTGCAAGTTATCGAGAGAACTGTTGATACTAGAAGAGGCGTCAAACATTCTGTTGTGGAAGCGAAATATATTTGTTAGTGTGTCAAATACTCGCGTAACTACGCCCTAATTCACTTCCGTGAAACTTCCCACCTTGCTATACCACAGTGACACACATTGAGGCTTATTCAGTTCGAATCGAAGGGTGTTTCCAGTTCTTTAAGTTTGCCTTCCTTTCATTTTTCGTATTCTTTTGCATTACGTCTTTCTAATCTCAGCAATACAAAATAACTTAACCGATATTATTTAGTCTTTTCGAACATGACGTCCGGATTACAAGCACAAAGCGAGTACTGTCATAAGGTACTTATGACATTCATATCCAAATTTTGGGATGTAGGAGAGGGTTTACTACCAAAGAAAACTTGCAATGGAACGCAAGCAGATATTGATACGCTTAGATTCATTAAAACGTTTTATTTAAAAATGCCCAAAACGAACGTTATTGTAATTTTTTATTTTTATTATAATTATTAAAAACAACACGTAAGTCCACAGTAATAACTTTAATTAATAAATAAGGTAAATATTTCGTACTAAAACTAATAGTACATCTTTAGTGTTACAAACAGATAGGAATAGAATACAAGTAACGAACATTCGGTGGATCACCTATTAATAGGGCACATAAAGTTTGCTCTTCTCCAGAAATCTTACAACAAGAACTTTCCATCATTAAAAAGTTAATGGTATCTAATAATTACCACCCTAATCTCAAATCCAACAGATAATTGACTCTTATGTTCCAATACGTAAGGTTTCTTCAACAGTTCGCAGAGTTCCAATCCCCTACATTTCAGGAATCTCAGAACCTATAGGTAGAATTTAAAAAAAGTACCAATTGATTCCCACTTATATTCCTATCAACAAAATTTCTTCCTTATTGCCTTCTACAAAAGATAAACTGCCATCTTTGTCTTTGGCTGGCGTTTACAGAATTCCTTGTGAATGCGATGTTTCTTATTTTGGACAAACTGGCCGTTCTGTGGAAAAAAGAATTAAAGAACATCAATATTATATTGATTACAACAAACCTCGGAAGTCTGGTCTAGCACAACACAGTATTACCACTACCCATAATATCCAGTGGGATAAAGCTATTCTCCTTCATGGATGCAGGTTCAAATATGAACGCCTCTTTAAAGAAAGTTGTGAAGCTTTTTTACACCGACCGAATTTAAATCGAAATGATTGCCTCTCTCTCTCGAAGATCTGGGAGACTTTTATTTTATGTAATCATTAAAAAAAACTCATTATCTTAAATATTAATTATTTATTAATTTCTTTCATTTCCTAGTTCGCGACAACATTGTATTTTAATAGGTGATTAACCGAATGTTCGTTACTTGTATTCTATTCCTATCTGTTTGTAACACTGAAGATGTACTATTAGTTTTAGTACGAAATATCTACCTTATTTATTAATTAAAGTTATTACTGTGGACTTACATATTGTTTTTAATAGTTATTGTAACTTTACTGTTACAACAACTTTCGATGCACTTAACGTGATGTTTGGGATGGTATGTTATTTTAACTGGAGATCCAAAGGGAATATACCAATTGGTAATAAAGAGTGAAGAAGACCCTGCGATGTGATATTTCTAGTTTTAAATTTGTTCAATGTTTCATACGAGAAAAAAAAAATTCCCACCAATCGGTGGCAGAAAATGCAACTAAAATAGAAGTAACTAACTGAGTAAGTAGCAGATGGGTGTTTCGTGTTAAACAATTTACAGACAATTCATGGCTTTGAATGTTCGAATTCGTGTGAGTACTGTATTACTATCTTTGACTTTATGCAAATGAATATTTTTAACGTGATGTTTGGATGAGATGAAACTGTTTAGAGCCATATGTTGGACGTCCCTGACTTTCGATGGTTTCAAATTGATTGGTGAGAAGAAGAATCATTTGTTATTTAAAGATGTATATTTATGATGAATAGGTGCTTTCTTTTTTATGTATTAATCTTTATTCATTAATAAGAACTAATTTCAATCGTTATTGTGCATTAACAGTCATTTTAACATTTTGTTAAAATGGCTGATATAGTTTTATTTTTTAATTTAGCTTACAGAGCAGCACGACAAAAAGTTTACTTTCATGTAGTAATAATTATAATGGAAGTTCTTATAGGTGTTGCTAACTTGAGTAAAAGAAACTTATTTATCAAATGACAAGGCCTTCTTTAAAAAAACTTACTACGGTCTATGCATTAACGATTTAAACCTTTAATTAGCTATATCTTTAGCTCAGATAAGACAAAATTTGAATTACTGGTAAATTTATGATAAAGTACCTAAAATAGCGATCTGAAATAAGTGTATTCTTAATAAAAGTTGGAAATTTAGTCTACTTTATGTGATCTATTAGTTATTCAGTGTTAACCATACATGTGTTGTAGTTTTTATAGTACTGCGATTGAGAAAACAGTTAACTATATATAGTTGTTGGACGGAGGAAATCGTGGATATTATATGCGTTAATTGTCTTCTGGTGATTGCATAATTAACTACTAGTAAGGCTTGAAATATGATCTTACTTCTTTCCTTTAAGCCTTCCTTCTAGCGCCACTGTATTAAGAACATTGTGTTTTGGAAAAAAAAAAAAAAAAAAAAAACCTGGATTCGATTCCTGTTGTACCATGACAAGAATATTTATAAAGGTTCTCAGGCGAATGGTAGCTTAGCTGGTGTCATATGGAGTAGCAGGGTTTTTTTCCTTTTTTTTTTTTTCCCCTCCATTATTAGTTACCTTTCTGTAATCTATAATAGCGAATAAAACAACTATCACCAATACCTTAATTTAACAAAAATGCTCTGAAGTGTTTCAGAACGTTTTTTTTTTTTCTTTAATACATTTATAAATTTTAATTTTATAACTTATTTTATACATCTAACTACTGGTAAATGTGGGACATATTTAGCATCACGTGTTGTAATTTGCGACAACAAATTACAACACGTGATGCTAAATATGTGTTGCAATTTGCGCACAAATTGCGACCTGTACTCTCTATAAATAAGCCTTTTGATTATAGTACGTGTCCACAGTTAATAGCAGTTGTATTTAACTTTAATGCTTTCGCTAGCCAAAATATAAAGCTGCAGAACTGTAAAATTTACATAGTTTACGTAGCATGTAAGGTTATGATTAATTTTTTTGCACTCACTGCAGTTACAAGTTATGTCACTTACTCTGATTTTTTAAATTAGAACATGTGAATTTACATATACAAAATTATTTTAAAAGTATTAATTAGTATTTTTTGTATTGATTCTACTCTTTTTCTGTTATATAATATATATTTATAAAAAAAAAAACTTTTTTTTTGGTTTAAAACATTTTTGTGGAAAGTTTTCTAGTCTAAAGAACTTAGATGGTGGTATCTCGTGTAAGATAAGATAAAGACTAGCTCTCCCACACGTTGCAAATATATTTCAAATTTTGTATTATGTTTGCTTCTTTAAATTATGTCTTTAACATTGCAGAGTAAGAAAGAGACTGAATGAAAGAAAATATTCAAAACATACAAACTATCTTGAAAATATAGCGATAAATAACTGAGTATTCACTCGATGGAATAGGAAAAGTTCTTTAAAACATTGTTTTTCCATGTTAAATGTGCAATCTTAAAATTAGCTCCAATAATAAATCAGGAACAGTATATCCACTATACAAATGTGCCTCAAACTCAGAATTTAAGGAAAAATCTCACGGTTATCGACTCTGGAATCGCTTAATGAATTCTAAGCTATTTCAAAATAAATTGCTAGTTCATTTTGGATATTTTTGTTCGTGTCTGAGGCTGTAATTGAAATATGAGAGCGTTTACGAATAATGAGTATTCTGGCGAGAACATTGCAAAATTTGTTCATCGTTAAAAAAAAAAAAAAAAAGTGTTCGAATCGCGTATGGAACGCGAGGAAACTCTAGGACTTTTCAATTGAAGGTAAGTCAGTCGTGTCATATGGAGAGAAAAGGGTTTTTTCATCCCTCAAATAAGCCTGAGACCACACGCAAATAACTAACAGGTTTTCTGCTCTCGTAGCTTTAAATGCTCTGGCGTGATTCCAAACCAGCCCACCATCTAGTGGAACTCTAAATTTCCTCATTGCATTTTTTCGACATCCTTGTTTTCATAATATTCTTAATCCTTTCTTCTCGTAGGTAGGAGGAAGTTTTCGAATTGAGATGACTATTCAACTCACGAAAAGCAAGCTTGCGAATAACATAAGTATAACATTGTACTACTTCTTGCTTATATTAGCAATATTGTATTTCGGTTCATTTCATTAATGTGCCAATTAAAACCATGACTGTGGAAGAGTGCATGATCCCAAATAAATGTCAAACGCAATTCAGGAAACATTGGAATAATTTCGTTTGGTACTAATAAAGAGAATGGCTAAAGAAAGTGACACAAAATAGTTTCTGCATAACTTAATAACTACCTGGCATGGAAGAGGCCTGTCTGGCCAAAATAAATACGTTTCTTTTCTTACGCATTGACGTCAGTGATGATTATTAGGACAAGCACGGTAAATGTAAATGTCCCTAGCATTGAATATTTTCGGTGTATTAATATTAAACATGAATATCTAGATATTGAGGCAGCTATGGTTTTAAAAATTACTTTCCATATTTGTAGTGTTTTCTTCTAATTTATTTCAGAGTTGTTGAAATTATGATGAAACATTCCGATAATTTTTGTAATTCTAGCTGAAGATCTGATTGTAAATGACTCCACCCATCAACTGAAAAATTCTTGAACATTTACCAAACTGAGAATTTTCCTTTCAATTTTGGTGCATTTATGGAGTACACCTCGCCATCTTGTTGAATATAATACACGATGCATTTCCCAACGAAATAATTACCTGTTCACAGAAATAGTTCGTGCTTCTACTGTTGACGTATCACTTGGAAGTTTCTTGTATAGTAGTTTTTGTAACTTTTATTAAAAATAATGTGCTATTTTGAATAGTTCAGTTTGTGTATTTCAAAACATTCGTCTTGTAATCGGCTGCTTTGACATTAATAATAGCTCTCAGTATTTCGGTATAATCGAGTGCCGAGAAATGAAGCACAAAGTTTTTTTTTTTTTGGTTCGCATATCTCTCAGTTACCAAACATATGCAGCATTTGTCGATGACAGACAGATTCTCTACTAAGTAATTAGATTTCCAGGCTAAAACGTGACTGATATCAGCGTCACGGTTGCGCTTTCTTAAGTCAGTCAGTCGTCTCGGAAGCAGTGTTAAGCGTTCGTTTCGTGCTAAAAACTTTTAGATAATGTTGTCCTATTTTTCGCTCTTACGGGAGATAAAACTATTCCTGACTAGCTCCGAAACAACAAAAGTGCATAATCTGGTAAATTAACATAAATTTCAAGTGAAGGAGGTCACGAAATAGTGACTATTCGCAGTGAGTGATATAACCACACGCACAGGAGTTCTCTATGTGACAAGATTTAAATAATAGCAGTAATAATAGTTGAGCACTCAGATGGTTAACATGTGCACTTACGTCCGGTCGTAACTTCTTTCCAGTGAATTTACCTCATCTCGTTTAGTGGGGAAAGGATTAAAACGCGTCGTTTAGATTTCGGATTTCGTGGTCTGATAATGAACTTGTCGAATCTGTGTAGCGAGTGTCGGACACTTGGTCCTGGTACGTGATATGTCGCCGTTTCTGCGGTGACAAGTTGTCATGTTTTAGTGTCTGTCATCGGTGTATCTTCAGTCGACTCACCGAGATTAGAAATTTCTTCCTGCTGTCTGCATGTTATAGACCATCGAAGATAAGATCTGACCCCTTCGCACATTGCGTCTCTGATATACGTCTTTGTCCATGGAAACTACTTAGGTTTCTGTGATTCCAGGGTGTATTCGTGATAACATGTTGCCTGTTTATCTTAGCTGCCGCGTTCCCTGACCTCAAGGAAGAAAATGGGGAGTGAGTGACGTCGATAAGCAACCACTTAGGTCTTGTATTGAGTTTCTTAGGAATACACTTACCTCCAGTATCCCTTCCCCATTCTTCCCGTCCGTTTCCCCTCCCTCCACTTTCCGGGAAATGTTTCCCCTAACACTTAAAGGTATACACTGTTCTAACCTCTGACCTCCGTCTGGCTTTTTACGTTTGCGTCTCCTTCTCCCTATTCGGGTGTGCATGCTATCTGAAATTTCTTCCGAACTTTACCATTTTCTTTTAAATTTGGCTTCCTATCCAAGGACGCGGTCGATACTCCGGGGATCCGGTAACAATTGTCCTTTTTTTTTTTTTTTTTTTTTGTATATTTTTGTGTGTAGTTGGCAACTGAAGACATGAATACCCAGTAGGCATGGGACGAGCAGTGAATGGCAATGAAGCCAGTTGACATGACAACCTGTAGAGTACCTATCGTACCTGTTGTTTGTCTTGTCTTTGTTTGAATTCAAGTCGCATGTCGGAGTTGCTTTTGGATATTAGAAGAAGAATAAAACGAGGAGACACGTACATGTTGGATATGAAATGCGACTGAAAAGGTGCTTAAAATATATTAAAATGTCAATAGTAATAAACAGGGAAATGACAGTAGTAATTTTTCTACTCATGTAGAAGGCTCTCCCCATCACACGCAAATACCGCCTCCAACACGCAGCAATAAAAATATTGTTTGCTCAATGAAGTGCGATTTCTTTTTCCTTCAAATTTAAGTGCTAGTATGTACGTATAACGTTTACATTAGATAGCTACTGGGATCCATTGTTCCTAAGAAATGAAACTGTTTCATTCAATAGCCGTTCTTATCTCCTAGTCGACAACGTATTCGACAATACATGTGCTGTACTAGTTCTTGTCAGGTTAGAATTAAAATAAGTGTTATATGACTTGTATTTCCTATATAATACAGATTCCGATGTATCTAGGCTGTCAACAATCTGTAAATTTACATGTTGCCTGTAAAAATCACCTAAAAATCCAAAAATGCCTCTTTTAAAACACAAGCCATTTTCAATGAAGCATTTTTTGTTGGTGGTGTTTTGTAAATTCTTCCTAAACTTTATGTAGAAGTTTAGGCTGGGTTAGATCCTAAAAATAATTTATTTTCAGGATTCAACAACCAAAATTAAATTGAGAGTACACTGAGCGGCCACTTTATTAGGAACACCTCCCCATTTAGTAAAATTGGGGAGGTGTACTAATAAAGTAGCCATTCAGTGTATAAACTATTAGGGGACGCTGTAGTTCAGTCAGTTTCGATGAAACCCTTTGGTTATAAAGACCTGGGTTAGGATTCTGTTTAGGATACGAAAAATCTTTACGAGGACTTTTCATTGGAAGGTGACAGTTCTCATACGTAAATAGTTTAACCTCTCGGAAGCTCCGGTTTTTCTTCCTGCTCAGAACATACGCACTCTAAATATATAAAATATTTACGCCTAATATTACGATTAATTCCAAAGATATGGACAGATCATGGCCTGTAAGTATCTCGGATTATTATTATATGACAAATGTTTTTGTACAAGTTCTGGTGCCTAAAATGACAGCTATTTCATCTTGCTCAAATGAATTTATCGAATCACGGGTATGCGATGTGAATAAGTTCTAAATATTGTTTGTTTGCTTTTGTCCTGGATAGCAATTTAGTTCTGAAGTAAAAGGTGTATGTCCGTTTTTATTTTCCTCTTTTGTGCCCGTAAGCTTCGCACAGATTTCTGTAAATTTTAGGGGAAAGTGTTACTTAAATTTCAAAAGAAAAACGAAAGGGAAAAAATATTTTTTGTTTTTCAAAAACATCTCATTCTCGTGTTAATATTTGTATGTTTAATAAGAAGTATCCCTGTGATAACTGTGGTACCAAGATGTGCAGTTTTTGAATAATAGATCACACTTTTTTGTGGCGTAAAATTGTATGTTTAAATAGATTATGCTTCCATGTATACTTAGATAAAATGAAGAATATATACTTAATCAGTTAAAAATTAGCTTAGAGAATAGAAGTCACTGACCATATGAAATGAAGCATAATATACACCTCTTTAATTTTAAATCATCAAAACTTATGTGCGCTGATTTAAAACATATGTATTCATTTGAGGGGGGGGGGAAGTTTTCCATAAACATTTTTTGTAATTTTAGTCGTTGTAGAAAGTTATACTTTGGACTAAAAAGCTGCAGTAAATCTGTTTATCAATGCAGAGTCGACAGGTATGCGAGATTTGGACGGGGGGAACAAACAGGTGGCAGATAACTTTGATAAGGGAATAGCTGAAGGCAACAAAGCTTTAACCAACCTTAAACTTTAAGTTTAATCTCGCTCAAAATTGTGTACTCACGGTACAAGTATTTCAGATTGGCTGAATTTAACGGTTTTATATTAAAAATCTGGCCTTACTTTACATATTAATTGAAAAAAAAGTCATTTAAGAATTATATTCGCAATTGTAGTTAGAAATAAAAAAAAAAAAAGTGAATGTTTTGAATTAGTCTCTTTGTCTAATTAACATTTATGCATTCTTTCAATTTCCACTCAGAGAGAGCCAATTCTCATTCTCCGTTTCCGCAGTATGTATCCCATCTTCTTGAAAGTTTAGCACAATAATAAGTAAAATTATGCAAAATTCTCCAAACTCGATTAATTGGAACAATGCCTTCATGTTGGATCGTATTCATTGTAGTAAATCTTTTGGCGATCGGTTGCTGAAAACGGGCCTAGGCGTTTGACTTTAATTTTAACTAGACATTTTATTGGGAGACGCGCATGCGTGCTACAATTAGAATGCTTTCCCCATGATTGCATACCAGCAAAGCGGCGTTGGTGTCTCTTGGAATGTCCTCTGAATATTTTAGGATGTTTCTGTTAATGCGAGGACTTTCTATACTGCTTTTCTGTAATTGCTACATAAACCACGCAGGAGAGCCAAGACAAATTAAAGTGGCCATCGAGTGTATTTTATATTCTCCATTTATTAACTTTTTTCTCTTTGCTTTCATAGTTGCTACTTTGATTTTTCAAAATGCTAGCATACCATTCGAGTAAAGCAAAAATTTGTTGCGTTCATATAATAGGTAATGCAAGTCTTTTTAAAGAATCTGGATTATTTATACAAGACGAAGAATGTTTCACACTCTAATTGTCGCGAAATTAGCTACTTAAATGAGAGAGAGAAATATTTGCCAATAAATTTGTTTCTTCTCCAAAACGAGAATTGCGAACATTGAAGAATCAATCAAAATAAATAAAAGCGAAAAGGCCGCCATTTTTGTTTTAACTGTGAAAGTTTTAGAACCAGTCGGATTTGAAATGACTTAACTATCAAGCGACTTGCATCTTTCTTTTCGATGATCCTGCAGTAAAGATTATCATTTAAAGATGACCGGTTTTGTCCTTTAATGGGACAACTTTGTTATATTACTCAGAATAAAAGCCATCGGGAGAAAGGGTTTATTGCTCTGTCTTTTCGAAAGAGTAACTACATCACTGGCGTTCCAACCACTTCCTGAACTCGGAATTGTCCTTCACCTTTTATTTGATACCATTGTTTGAATGAAATCTGTGCGTCTCAACGTGTCCCACGCCATACATCAGTGAAACGCCCAGGATAAAATCGTGATCTGAACGGAGAGTTGATTAGTGTCCACTTGTATTACACAGTTGTCATTCAATTGAATATTTCACTTTGACATTGTAGTTTGCAAGTCCACAGAATTGTATCTTCTTTATTCGATAATCGTATCTCTTGGATGCATTAATTCAAAGTTTCGCCAGTAATGATAATGGAAGTAAATGTTGAAATGAACTACTGTTATCACGTTGAAAATCATTCTTTAATTTTTTGCACATGTGAGTGCAGCTGAATTTTTTTTTTCCCATCTTTCTTGTTTAATTTTTGTGGAAGAAAAAAAAAGTACTATTGAATTTTAAATAATTTAATTGGTTGTTGATAAATATTATACGGAGAGTGAGAAATTAATATTTCTTCTGCGTATTACTAAGCTGCATCCATGTCTAGGTTTAGTTCTTCAGGCACCTTCTAAAATTCCTACTTATCCTCTAATTCAGGTTCCGCCTTTTTTTGAGTACATCTTGCATTCACGCCATATAAATAGGCCCTACTGTGCTGCGCAGTGGTCATCTTAAACAATCCTTTACTATGTATTATCCGACCAGCTTGTGTTCTGCGGAATCAAAACTCCGTTGCCTCTGTACATACACCAGTTAGCTCACCTATGGTTGTAAAAGCCCTTTTATAATAATTGAATTGCATGTTTACTAAAAATCGTATAAAAATTTCTTCAGTTAATTTTTTTTTCTTCTTAATTACTGCTATTTAATTTCGTAGTTACAGTCCTATTGAAATATTTGTTCAGTGATCCTCAAATAGCACATTTCTTCCTCTTTTATCGTTCTACGTTCTTTGCGTTTTCTGATTTAGAGCGATCTGTGTTGGTAATTTTTAAACTGAGTTGGCTCAAAATAAGACTGCAATATCTATTAGATATAAGAAAATTCGAACTAGCCAGTTAATTAGTGACGACTCTCGCTTCCTTGTGTTAGGTTCAACTCATGCTTAGTCTATATTAAACAAAGCAAAAGTTTTTAATTCCAGAAAGTTTTTTTCCTTATCCGTAAAACAGGCAAACTAGCCGATGAACTTACTTCTGCATCTTGTTCATTCTGAACCGGTAAAATGATTGAATTTGAGCTATGCACTGTAAACGTTTGTTTCCAGAAACAAACGTTTACAGTGCATACAAACAAACTGCTGTTTATGAAGTCAGTAGTTTGTTTTCACACAAACTACAGCCTTCATAAACAGTAAAAATAAATAAAATAGTGACTTCTGTCAGTACTGTCGCTTTTCTGTTGTTGTTGAACCTTTCATGTTCATTGGATACACTCGTCTGTTTTGTTTATTATTATTTTTTACCTCTCGTAACACTAAACATATTGCACATTTAAGCCTTAACTCCTCTGACCCCCCCCCGTCTTCCAGACAGGGCCGTTGTAGTTCATTTGAAAATAACTCCACGTATTCCACATTTTGGTTGGAGAGACATCGGTTTGATTCTAGCGGAATAATTGCGATCCTCCACTTAGATGATGTCTGAAAACTATACATAAGAATTAAGTAGTAAAATATCAGCCTTCCCGGAAAGGCGCTAGACTTTGAAATGGCTAGATTTCTTGTCTCTGTATTTCTCAGTTTGAGACAACACCCATCAGGTATAGTGAACGATTGATATAAACTAAACGTTTTATCATTACAGTACTCAAATCTATGCACAATTCTGCGTTTAAAATTATCTATTCACGCTTTCAAGTTTTCTTCTTTTTGTTTGCAGTAAGTAGAAAATAAGAAATCAGAGCTTCCGATGAGGATTAACTTCTCCAACCCACGATTTTCTTAACTATTTGAGTGGAATGTGAACACATTTAAAGTGTGAAATCAAAACACCAAGTCACTTCCTTGACTAGCTGAGCCCATTGATCTATTACAGTTTTACATGAATTCATTGTCCGGAAGCCGAGCATTATTCGAAAAATTTTAACTCTAATATCCCTTCACTTTCTACATCTTTAAAAAAATAAAAATCGATAAATAAAGTTTGCTTAACAGAAATTGAAACTTTTTTTTTTTTTCATTTGGAATGGAATTCTCCTCAAAACCATCCAAATAAAGAAAACAAAAACTGTAAAAGCTTATATATGGAATATGATGAAGCCAGAATTGTTGAAGTGCTCATAAATCAGTATAACTTATCCTGCGGGGAAAAAAAAAAAGAACACAGTGAAACACCTATTTAAACACAAGAGGTTCCGAAACATATTCGTAGCATTAGTAGAATAATGGTTAACTTGCTCTAGAGATCAAACATGTTTCCTCTTTATGCCACCTCGGACCTCCATTAAGTAAAATGTATAGTGCCACGTCAGGAGATGATTTCCATCTTATTTTTCCAACCAAATAAATTTTCAGATAGAGCAAGAAAGAAAGAGAGTTTGATAAACATTCATGCTACAGGGAGATTGAAAACCCCCTGCCTCGGTGGCAAAGCAAGAGCTTTTCTCACTTTGATATATCTTGTATATATTGAAAGCAAATCTTTCTTGACCAGCATCTTTATATATTCAAACGTTATCTTTATCACTTAAGCAGAATTTGGACAAAACATTTATTCGCTGTAGATAGTTTTTGAAAGTTATATTTCTCCCCTCCGAGAGAATGCTGAATTAATATTATCTTCAGTTTAGATTTAAGAAAAATGAACATTATTTATTTACTGTTATAAAAAAGATGCACTCGTGTGACCTCATTCCTCTGCATCTTAGTATAAAAAAAAAATTAAATATTAAATGGGAACATTACTGCATTAGATATGACTAACATACAAAATCTATCCTACAATCATGTGTAATATTCACTTTGAAGAACCAAACCTCCTTCCATTCCAGGTGCTTGAAGGGGAATCTTGGAAAACAACAGAATAAAGAAAAGTGGACAGTAACTGTACCATAACGATCGTAGCTCTGCTTGCTGGTAGAAAGAGTTTCTTTGATCTAACAATCAGTAGTACCTGAAGTCCTGTGTTATGTCCTTAAAAACATAACTCAAATAATTTCCGATTATATTAAATGAAACTTTTAAGATAATATATTGTTACATTGCACTCATGTTCATGGTTGGTTTATTGTAATTAACGTTATTTTCTTCGTCACTTTTGGTGTGTATCAATTCTAGAGGGAGAATTTACAGATTGGAGACAATACCATCTGTATATACAATCGTATGTTAATTGAAAAACAATGTCTACAAAACTACTATCTAGCTACTGGAGAGCACAGACGAATCAAGTAAAGAAAAAGGAAAAAGAAAAAAAAATTGAGAAACTTTTTCCTTCGCATTATAAAGGATGGGGAAGGGGGGGGAGAGGAATACTTCTAAGAAAGAAAAGTCAAATCTTCTCCTCGCATTATATGTTTTACCTCTGGAATGAGATCTTTGCAAAGTTTTTTCGTGCAGCCGTTTGCCTATATATGTCCCGTTGAATCAGATCTGTCATAAAGTTGGTGGTCAGTACTGCAAGGGGAAACCGAATGTAATCCTCCTTCCGCTAGCGTCGTTTGCATGTGAACTGTTGCGAGAAAAAAACACTATCGGTTTGTTTCGGGGGAAAACTGTACAAACGCAAATGTCTTGAGTAGTCCATATCCAAACCCCCCCCTCCCCCCATCACTGCTATATCGGCAACCATGCATGCATGCGTCTTCCATGTCGGTGGCTATCGGACGATCGGGCCGGATAGCGAAATGTATCAGTCATGCTTAAATACACCATCACGCATTGCATAGAAAGCTGGCCACAAGGAAATTTTTCTGGGTATCTTTCCCTTCTTCCTGTCCATTTTTGCCTATCTTGTTTTTTCCCCGTTCTTGCTTTGGCCAAATGCTTTTCATTTCTTTCTTTCTTTTTTTATTTTTTTCCCCCTCCCTCTATTCTTGCTCGGTGTTCTTAGAAGAAGAAATGGAAGCGAAACATGCGCTCCGTGGACTGTTATGCATTTCTGGTAGTGGTATGAAAGAAGTTAATCCTTGGTTTTTCTTTCTCTCTCTCATGCACAGACACAGAGAGAGAGATCGTAGTTTGTATGTAGAACACTTGGGTTTCTTATTTTAGCTTTCTTTCCCCCATCCCCTTAAAAGAAAAATATTCTCTTCCATAAATCCTTAAAAGCATGCGTTATCATTTAAAACTAAAAATAATTTTAGTTTTCAAAATTCTTCTAAAAATTGTAAGCTAATAGAAATGTGCATATAATATAAAATAAATAAAAGAGTCTAAATTTTCAGAGGTGGAGAACAGACAGTAACAAAAAATTAAAGGGAATTTTTAATTCCTTTGAAACTAATCGTAGATCGACAGACAGGTGAGCGAATTATAAAAACATAAATCTTATTTTAAAATAAATAATTGTTGGTCTCAAATAAGCACATACGATCACTTCAGAACTCAACTGCGAACAAATGGATTTGTTGCTTTTGTTTTTTCATGTTTTCATTCAGTCATGTGCGTATTTAAATTATTTGTGCCGTAACTACATTTTGTACTTTGCTTTGGTCGGCTGCGTGGAATTGGCCATTATATCAAGATCCTGTGTTTATGTCCTTGAAATAATACTTTTGTCCTTTAGCCATCTTATCAGCAAGCAACAGTGTTATTATTATTATTTTTGAAATACCTTTCTTGCGAATGTTTCGAAGCAGTTTTTGCTCATTTTCCTTGTATGTTTATCCTTTAACCATTAGATTTGCATCTTCTCTTATCTATAATGTGTATCTAAATCGATTGCATAGACATTAAAGAAAAAACTTAAAACAATAAACATGAAACTGTTTCTACAAGTGATGCCACCATTTGATCACGTGGTTTATACGCCATAAAACATTACGGGCAAGTAAATCTGTAAATGAAAACTTTCTTTAAAAAAATCATAAATAAAAATTGCATTTAGGAAAACGTGCTACGTATTATGAGCTAAACATGTTGTTACGACTAGCATTTCAGCTGATTCAGAAAACACTGGAGTTGCTTGCGTGATGCATTCGTCCTTGTGAAAAGTTTTACTAAAAGATTACGACGGACGGAACAGGTAAGCGCGGCCAGTTTTACTTTATTACACTGCGTAATATCAGCGAGCAAGTGAATTAGCCATTTTGCTAAGATTATCTCTGAAATCTTAAGATTGGAGTTGTTCGCAACAAGGGAAAATTTAAATATCAGTTTTGTTGCACTGTTGCGACATTTACTGATATTACTTGTTGACAGCTATCTTATTTAAATTTTTAACAATCGTAAAGGTAATGTTACTGTCTTTGTGGCCCACGATATGTAACCCAGATACTTTTGGGTCTCATATGATTTGCAAAAAGGTTTTTACACCTTTTTTTTTTTTTCCTTCGTAAATAGAAGTTACACCGAGTGTTTAACTTTTATTTTTAGTTTGTTATACCTTGCACTATGGCGCCCTCTTTAAACATATTTCGCTTTAAACTCTGGCTTCGTACCAAGAGAAGAAAAAAATCGTTTTGTCGCTTGATGACATTCGCGTCAGGATGGTACGTAAACTCGCTGTTTTTCTTACCTCTCACTGACATTTTTACCGCTGTCGACACTCGACTTCAATGTTAAAGCGGATGAGAAGTATAAGACAACTTTATTTAAAGTTGTCTGCTTTATAGAAAACATCAAGTTGACACGTATACTCAAACTAGTAGAGAAAACTTCCAAATATTATTCCTGGAGATAGTGATTTTTTTTTCTTTTTTAACCCCGTTTCTAGGAGAAACTGGCAAAATTGACTTTAACCATGGTTTCTCCACAGCAAGTCTTAATATCTTGCATTGTGAGATATTCTGTATGTTATTTAAAGAAGTGTGTGCATTTTTCTTTCGCGTCTAGCCATTTTGAAGTTCTCTTACTTGGGTTAAATCAATTCCATTAAAGGCCTGGATTTCAAATAATTTGATACTCAAGTGCTTTATCGCACGATGCGTGCGTTTTGTTACATTTCTATAATGCCATAGAAATAAATCCAACCCTGGCGTTGTGGTATTAGTGCATGGCCGTATCTTAAATCCATGATTTAAACCCAGTAAGCTATCTCTTGGAAAGTTGACTGCATTCTTTTCACGTCAACCAATCGATGTTTCGATTAGGGTGCTTAAATAAACAACATCTCTAATTTCACCTTAGGAGTCGACCTTTAGAGATAGTCAAATGGCACAATCGACTATCGATATTTCGCCCGTCTTAGTACAGTATTAAGTACTCTGAGGGATCGGCCTCATCCCACGAGACACTTTTCTCACAAGGAAGCGATTTCAACACCTGAAATCACGGCAGCGGAAGACTCCTGCACGTATCCAGAACATCGCAAAGGAAGTACGAAAAGAGGGACGAACACTACCTTTCAAAACAGATACCTCAAACGTAGCAACCCCAGGGACTTCTCCTTCCTCTTACAGCCTCCGAAGGCTGCATGACTAATGATGGAGTAATCCACTTCGCGAAAAAGAAGTGGGAGAATAGCGAGGTTTCTTTTGGAAGCGAAGGAAAAACTGCCGAAGAATTCTCGTCTCGGAACTGTTTTGAATCCAGGATTGTTTCTCCTGGATGATGTAGAAAAAATAAAACTTTTCTCACACTTTCGAAGGAAGAGAAGAATTGTTATCGGAAAAAATGCAGTAGTTGGTATGATAAATAAGCTTTCGTCTAGTTTTAATAACGTCACATCAACGATATTTTTTTTTCGTATTACGAAAACGAACTTTGATAGAAGATAACTTCTAAAATCGTTTGATTTCATGATTGCACAACAGCTTGTAATCATATCCTGTTAAACACTCCTTCCAAAGGATCACTGACTTCGAAAACATCCAAAGCTCTTAAGTATGCATTTTTACCGCCAGAACCAACTTCTATTCCGAATACACTTGAACGTACTCGTATCGATTTAATTGTCTTCATTTAAGAAAGCTCTGACTTTTATCTCTGCTTCCAGCACACGGTAAGGTGATACTTGTGTTTGTTTCTTGTTCGTAATAAATCCATGGAATCCGAGTACACGCGCTCTGAGCGAAGTCTTTCATTTGACTTACTGCCTTCTTACGGACCGGAAGTGAAGAAGGTGTTGGTGTCCCAACAATACCTTCCACTCCTCTTCCCAGTGCTAGCCCGCAGAGAACGTCAAAGGACGCGCCATGATTCCCCCCTTAGTCACTTTGTTTTGGGGAGGGGAGAAAGCTTAGGAGGGTAGCCCGCGAGACCAACTAGATGCTTGTCCAGAACTACCCCATAGAGACACGCTGGCCTGGAAAGCCACGCTTTGGTGCTCACTCACCGTATATAATGTGTTCAAACTGGCGGCGACCTCTGCTAACTTTCTGTTTGCCTCTGTGCCTCTCAATAGTCACTAATTTGCATACTGTTCACTCCACGTCCAGCGCCGGCCGTGATGTGGGAGGGGGAGGGAGAGAGAGCAGGAGGGGGGGAAAGGGAGATCTCATTCTGACAGCTGCGCCCTGACGCTACCCAGGAGCAGGAGGGGGTTTGTTGTGTCTCGAGGGCGTTTTAGGTCTCTCTCTCTTTCTCGCAGGGGCAGAAGCGGGTCGTAGAACGCTGCCTGCTAGAGTGAAACGGGATCAACATGTGGCCTGATATTGCAACAGTGAATCGTTATCGCAGATAATGTTTGGCAAAGGGAGAAACAAAACATTGGGATAAGCTTGTTCAGTTTCCAGTTTGTTTGGAAAGATGATTGCATTAACAGATACGCGAATAGTCGGAAGTGAAAAAGCACAACGAGAAGTTAATTTTTGGGAGAGAGAGAGAGAGAGAGAGAGAGAGGGTCATTATTCAACCAGTAAACACATAAAAAGAAATGAGAAAACGGACATTTTTCGCATATTTAGTATCGTTACAGTTCTCTTGTTTTTTGGTACGTTTATGTTCAAATTATTTATTTTAAACATGAAAAGGACGTCTTCAGAAATTTTTATGGAATATTCGAGTGTAAACCAGTTGTATTATGTCAATAACATTCTGTTGAAAGAATGTGTTGTTTTGTCGTGTTTGTAAAATATGCATATATTAATTGATTGAACCGTTGAACAATTGTAAGACTTTTTTATTTTTTTTCAAACTCCGGATTTCAACAGTTTCTTTTTACGCCTTTGTTTAAGATGCCACAACTTCCTTGAATCATTTGCCTGTGAGTTGTGCACAGTTAAAGAATAATAAAATGTAATATAATAAAATTTTGGATGATGCGAAATACCCCAGAGATTCATATAATCAAACAAAACTATTAAAGTGTTCATTATTATATTGTCATTTGCTGTTTCTATTAGTCAAATAGGTATCATGTTAGTCAAATAGATGCCTTGTTTCCTGTGTTTTCTCAAATTCCTTAAATATGGAAATATTTCTCGTACTCTTTAGCTGGAAGAGAATTGATGTAATAACATCACATGATCTTGTATCCAGTTAGTCTGTTTGTAATCAGTGTCATACTGCTTCACTAAATTGTGGTCTCGTGTTTGTTTTCCATTGAATAATGAGATAAATATTACGTATGTGTTCCGATCTTTAAAGTATTTGCCTGAGAGATCGAAAACTGCAACAGTATACATAAATTTTTATGTATATAGAATGTTTAAATTTAATCTCAAGTTGGTTTTCATTTACTAACATTTTTGCAGTGTTTGTTCACTAAAATTCATTTTGCATATGTCACGCGTCAGCGCTAGTTTATAGTTATACTAGTCCAAAATTCGAAAATAAATTCACTTATGAACCTGAAATGTATCGCATTTTTTTTGTAATTTAGCAAATTTCGTCTGCATTTTAGTTGAAATTTCTGTGATAAGACAACATTAAAAGGTCCATTAAATATTTTATTTAGTTGCTAACACTAATCCACTATCACTGATATATTCTTTGGTATTTTATTTATTTTATTTTTTATGTTTTTCTGTGAGAATTTTTGATATCCAAAACTTGCCGGGTTCTCTCTCATCCTAATAACTGGAAACCGTGGCGCCATCTCTCTGGCTATCGCTGTACTGCCTGAGAAAAGTCTGTTTTCAAAATTTCGTTTATTATTTAATTAAATATAATCACATTCAGATCAGTTGATAAATAAATTTTAGTTCTCGGTATTCGGTTTTTTTTTTGGTTTTTTTCCATTTCGAATTGTATTCATTTAAAACTTTTTTTTTTAATACAGACATGTATTAGACCTATTTGTTAGGATAAATTAATCGATCAAAATTACTAAATAAGGTGATAAAAAAATTTTTCTTATAATTTCGCTACTTGCGTATTGTCGATCACACTTCATGTGGGCCTTAATAGTTTCGTCTGCACGTATGACTAATACGTTTAACATAATATTGAGCACTGCGAAATCTACTGCTCGGTTATTAATAGCACTACCTTAAATAATTATGCGTAACTTAGTGTCCATGCTAGTTATGAGAATAAATAAATCAAACTTATACGTATAAAATTGCAATTTAATCAACAATTTAACAGAAATGTTAAACTGTTGATTAAACAGAAAATCACGTATCAATAAACACGAAACCACGTATTTATTGATACGTGGTTTCGTGGCACTATATGAAAAATGAATAACAATGATAACGTCTAGTCGTTAATTTTAACTTCAATAGGCGTAGCTATTATAATGAAGTCAGCATCATGTATAATGCTATAAATAGTGACTTACAACACACACACACACGCCTGAGGTTCGCATCTTTGGATGTGTTGTTAAATCTGTCCGTTATTAAGTTGTATGTTGTTATTGCAGCCTTGAGATTCAGAAAAATTACCCGATTGCTTTAAAGGCAAAGTTTTTAAATTTAAAAAGTCGTTTTATTGTCAGCATTCTTGCTTTTGTTTTATCATTGAAAGTTGCGTACGTCTGCCAAGTCAGCCAGTAATATCAGAATTTGCTCGTGTATTCCATTTTAAATGTCACTTTAAATAGATACGTTCTGCTTCGAAACTAAAGTACTTACCGTTCCTTTCCTCCTCTGCCACCCTCAATTAACCGAATTAGGTGTTGCCAGTTAAGCAGACTACAAATCACGATTAAAGTGCGGACTTACACCTGTTGTTCATTGATTCCCTCATAAGAGCAATATAATGTGACTGAAGGCCTGAAAGATAAGGTATAAATGACACGTTAACGATTATCGAGGTCCCACAGCCCTGAAAATATGCCTTCCTTTGTACACTTTGACAGTTCTTTGCTAATTCCATTGTTTTAGGGCCAGGTGGTTTCGCCTTCCTGCATTATTTGTCTGTTTTCTTGACCGACGGGAGGGAGGTAAATCGTGCACGCGCATTCAGCTTAACTCTGTTCCCATATCATTTACTCCCAGAAGTGATTACCTGTACTTTTCCCCTCCCCCACTTCTCAGGGGGATGGGTATTTCACGCAGGGCGTCAGTATCATTAACGGACTACGCTTTTGACGATTATCCCGCCATCTGTAAGTTGAGAGGAGAACTAATGCTATTTGAAGCACGTGCTTGCTCACCATTATGAGCTTCATCCTGAACTCTGCCACTGTAATTAGGTGGGTCCGAATAGAATGTTTACGTGTTCGAAACCTGAACGGGGAGAAGTTTGGATGAGTCTTAAAGCCAAGTAAAGACACAGTTGGTATTCATTTTCCTCAGATGTAAAGTTTATTCCATGATGGGAAGAGGAAGTGACATGCTGTTCAAAATTAGGACCGGAAAACCACAGACGTCATATCCGGAGATGTGGTTACCAAGTCTCTCTGGATATGGGAAATAATATTTCTTTGTATCTTGGCAGAATTTATTCTCCAAGAAATTAAAATATTAGCTGCAACCCTCAAATTACTGAAATAGTTTGCAAGTTTATTTGTAGTACGTCATGAAACGAGGATTTTCAAATGTGAGAAGCGCAGTCATATAAGTAATTTGGGGACCTGTAGAGCGGGGAATATCAATTTTTATAGACATTAATCAGAAAGGAACTGCCAATATTCCTGAAAATATTCGAAGGATTATGCATGATTACAATTATGCTTATTATTTTCCACTCTAAACAAAAACCAAAACTTGATTTATGATTACTACTAGTGAGTCTAAATACTTGTATACCTTCAGAGAAACCAGAAGCCATGCAGGCAAAAAAATAAAAGAAAACAAATAACAAATGACTAGTGCTGATTCCTTTTACCGTTCAGCTGCATGAAGTTTAATATCGTCTGATTTATCTTTCATGTGGATGTGGGGGGGGGGGGGCCGGATGGAAATATCGAAATGGTTCCCTGTATTACTTGAGCTTTAAATTGTATAATTCACAGCCATTATTATAATCGGTCTTAGCTGTTTCGACCTTTGTAATATCTAGTTTAATGAAATGCATAGTTTCACAAATATTAACGAATTATTATAAAAAAAAAAAAAAAAAACAGTAGCAAGTGTCCTTCCTCGAGTGCCAAGTGATTTTTAAGATGATTTTTAAAAGAAATATTCCCCACAGAACAGTGGGGAAAATGTACTAATTTCGTTATTGTCTTTGCTTTTTGTTATTAAAGTGCTTTTAACGAACATACACGCTTATCTAATATACGGATCACTCACCGGCATAATTACCAATCTGGATTCATTGAATCTTCCAGCATACTTCTGGAAGTAGTAGCACGATTTCGCTGTTGGAGGAAATACGACCTACTGCCTAAACATAGCGAGTAATAATCCATCCATTTTTCATTCGTCCAAGACGGGTCAAGTCCTCTGATTAGGAGTTTGGGCAATTTAATGCAACCGGCTTGCCATTTCTCTGGGATTACTATTTTGTGTGCGTAGAACTGTGTGTGTTCACGGGGCCAGTTTGCCTGTTTTGAGAGACGAAAGAGTTTCAGGGATGGGGGAAAATCCTACCTTTCGAATGAGACCAGCTAACTCGCCATTTGATTGAAAAGAACTCGGGAGCCGGGATTCGAACCGGAGTCTTTTCAACCAAAGACCTTTTTTTTTTTTTTTTTTTTTTTTGCCGATGAAAGAATATACCTGCAAACACAATGCTAAAAGAAGCAGACGACACCGAAACACAAAGAATTCCGCGTTATTCCCTTTCGTTTTAGACATTCTTTCCATTTCACTGAATGCATCTAATCTTGATTATTATTTCATTTTTTTTTTTCCATTGTCGCAAAGCTCTATGCAAACCTTAAATTTAATTTATTAAATAAAGTTTGTTCTTGCTATACTGGTAATTCCCCCCCCCCCCAATGACTACAAATTTTACTGGTGCTTCTTTAGCCATATATTTCTATATTATACCATATACCCATGAGTATAGTTAAAGGTGGTTGCTTTCCCTGGCTCATTCAGAAGAACAAGGTGTTCTTTAAACCTGGCTTCGAGTTAATTTTTATAAACATTAATTAGAAAGGAACTGCCAATATTCCTGAAAATATTCGAAGTATTATGCATGATTACAATTATGCTTATTATTTTCCACTTTAAACAAAAACCAAAACTTGATTTATGATTACTACTAGTGAGTCTAAATACTTGTATACCTTCAGAGAAACCAGAAGCCATGCAGGCAAAAAAATAAAAGAAAACAAATAACAAATGACTAGTGCTGATTCCTTTTACCGTTCAGCTGCATGAAGTTTAATATCGTCTGATTTATCTTTCATGTGGATGTGGGGGGGGGGGGGGCGGATGGAAATATCGAAATGGTTCCCTGTATTACTTGAGCTTTAAATTGTATAATTCACAGCCATTATTATAATCGGTCTTAGCTGTTTCGACCTTTGTATTATCTAGTTTAATGAAATGCATAGTTTCACAAATATTAACGAATTTATTATTATAAAAAAAAAAAAAAAAAAACAGTAGCAAGTGTCCTTCCTCGAGTGCCAAGTTACCAAAAGAAAAATAATAATTAAAAATAGTTAAATAGTTTATTTATAAAAAAATAAGGCTCTAAATTATTATTTTATTTATTTTTTTTTTCTCGCGAACCAAGCAAGTTTGGTTCCAATCCTGCTAAAATATATATTTCTGGACCAAACCGCATTTGACACTAGTCCGGTTGTGGTTTCTCAACAGTAAACTCACAAATTTAGTGCGTTTGTGTGTTGGGCCAAGGAAAGGGAGTAGATACCTTTTTAAAATAAATAAAAAAAATCCACTTTTATTAGAATCGTGTGTCCTGATTATTAATGAGCTGGATATATGATTTTGCTTTGTCTTTTGTTTTTATTATTATTACTGGGAAATAGTTCATGAGGTAGCTGCTTTAACGCCGAAACTTTAAAAACACATTATCATTGTGTAGCGTGTACGATTCTGTATTAAAATTGTGACGGTGTAAAAACCGGATAGCGACGATGAGATGTTTGCCACTACCAAGTCTGATGTGCTTGGTAGCTGTGCGACAGGGTCTTTTGGAGGGGACCACCTGGCCTACGGCACTGCAGTGATCTCTCGGCACGGCCCGTCATTTGAGAGTTATTCATATTAGGTCGTGATGAACTCTTCCCCTCCTCCCCCCCTGTCTTGTGCCATCCCCTCACCTCGACTATCCGTGGCAGCGAAGGGGAACACACCTGTACGGTATTATAGCCCTCAAAAAACTTGATTGACAGCTTGTCTGGCTGCGGTATGCCTGGAAGCTGTGTTGTTTCTGCCGTGTGGCAGTTGTTGATAGCCCCGTAAGGCTGTAATAGGCCCACCAAAGGCCACGCTGGAAATTACAGGTTTGTGACACACGCACACTGGCCTGCTGAGAAAGCAGATACAAGCAACTCCCCACTGGGATTCTCTTCTCCCCCCCCCCCTCCTCCCCAAGCGCATCTTCTTGTTGTGTCTCCTTGATTTTTCGTTTTCTTAACAAGTTTTCTCCAACAACAACAACAGTGCCTCACAAAGGCGGGAAACGGAAGTAACTTAATATAAACAACGTGTGTACCGTAGGTCAAGTGCGAGGCACCCTCGATTAATTTAAAATTGTCACTGTGTAATGATCCTAATTGTGATTAATTGTCTGTATTGGCTGATAATGATGATATGGCGCAAATCTGTGCCGGAAATGCCTTTATTAATATTTTAGCTTTGGGTTTAGCATGCGATGCTTACTTAAGCATTTCGTTATCGCAATCTTACGGCACGAGGGTCGAGTTAGGCCTCAATTTGTACTACTGTGATTTTTATTAATTGATCGTCAGGAAAGTTGTTTTTCTTCAGTTGAATTGGTTGGAATAGATTTTTTTTTTAATTGAGATAAAAATAAATTAGTTTGTTTTTAGACGCGAGCCTTGGTAGCAGAGCAAACCAATGCCTTTGCTCAGCCATCGACGGGTTGTGGGTTTGAATTCTGCCGCCTTATAGATTATTGTAAAACTCTTTCCAGATAAGCTTTAAAGCTATGATAATTTATTAAGGCTGTCCAAAAATAAAATTAAGTGGCAGATCATTTTAATTACTTGAGGTGACACCACCACCACCTTGCTAATATATTGGAGGCTTGAAGTGTCATAAAATCATGTTTGGTCTGAGAGCAAATCCCCTTGGCTTATTGACGATGATTGTTTCGTCTTTGTGGGGTGGGAATGTCATAAAGAAAGACCCCATAATGGCCCTCGAAATCTTTTTTTAGTGTGAACCCCACGAGTTGCGAAGCAAAAATTACAAGTATTAAAGTTAAAAATAACTGCAAAAATGAGTGTGTTAATAATTACAAAACATTCAAATAAAACTAATTGCGTAATTATAAATCCACAGTTATGTATACTTTGTGAACAGGGGACAACACTGCCCCGGGATCTGGCAAAACAATACGCTGAATTGCTGTTCTCAGAGACCTCCTACTATTGAGAATAGAGACAAATATGCAGTGCCAACTTTCTTCATGTTCTTCTCTCCATTGGATTGCAGATGCATATCATTAATATTTGTTTTAATTATTAGAAGCGCATTTTTGTTGTTGAAAACAGAACTACATATCCATGAAGACACTTTTAACGACTTACGTCCATAAGATTTTGAAGAGCATCCGTAGCTCAGTCGGTATAGACGAAGCCCTTTGGTCGGAAAGACCTGGGTTCGATTCCCGTCAGTGACGTTAGGAACCTTTTTATCTGGTCTCTTTCGACGAAAGGTGAGTTAACCGCTCTCGAGGTAGGGTTTTTTTTTTTTTTTTTTTCACCCGGAAACTCGGGATTTTCGTCCCCCAGAACAGGCAAACCGGCCCCGTGAACATACATGGATTACAGCCATGAATTCGTCCCAGCCATATGCTGGTCCCGAGCCCGGATAAAATTGGGCTTTGGGGGGAAAGCAATGGTGAACAACGGTTTTCTACCTTGTAAAAATCTCACCAGAAATACTTTGTGGACAATGCCTACAAAGTCACCTACGGTCGGAAACGACTGAAAGGGAAAATCAGATCAGATAGGATTTTGAACTTTCTAAATTGACCTTCGGCCAGGAAGGGAAAAAAATAAAATTAAAAATGGCTTGAAATGCGTAACTGGTAACGTCGTATAAATACTCCCGTACAGCCTGTTATGACAGTATTTTAAATAAATACTTTTTATTTATTTATTTTATTTTTATTTTTTATTTTTTGTTAAGAAATCAGCAAGTTCGAGCTGTCAGCTGTGACGATATCATTCAGAGCTTAAAAGTCCACTTTATCGAACTGTTGAAATGTAATAATTGACATTTTTAGAGCATTCTTTTTGCAAACATCCACACCACGCTGGTAAACAGCCACTGCTTGTTCTTCTCACAGTAAAGGAAATAAATAGAATGCCTGTATCTTGGAAATTTTAAAGAAAAGAATACGGTTTACAAAGTCGTTTATACTCGGAATAACAATTCTATTTTATTTTTACTTTTTAAAAATTTTGGTGGCGGTGAACGTTTTTGTGTTTGTCAGTTCTTTAAAATATCAGTATTGAGTATACATGTTATGAAATTCATTCTGTGATTTCGCAATCTTCTGGCGTTGAATCCTCGGTATTTGCAGTACAACTTTGTGGCCTTGTACATCCGTGTATGTACTGAGTCACGTGATACTTAGTGTAGATTTTTCTTTGGTTGTTTATAGGCTTCGTCTATCTTGTGAGGTTTCTTCGAACAGCTCGCCATCTCCTAGAGTGGAATTCAGAAAGCTTCTAAGCTGCTCTTTATTTGAACAGTAATAATTCGCCTACGGAAAGTACAACTTTGTATGTGTGTGTGTGTGTGTGTGTGTTTAGCTTCATATTACTATTTTTAGTAACTGACTAGCACAATGTTCGCTTTTTTCCTGCATTACGGGATTTAACTTTTTCTCCCCTCCCATTCCTTTTTCTCCACCAAAAGCTTCAGGATTAAAGCTATTCTTTAAGTAAACGCTTTTAATTTCGTGTCTTTTAAAGCATGTGTAGAATCGAAAGTTTGAAGGAATATAATCATTTTGCACAGTTTACACACATACTAAGCCACGCCTCTCATCATGATGGCGAATTGCATCATTATTGCGGTTATGCAACGTCATAATGGCAACAATAATAGCTGCCAGTATGACGTTATTATTGACAGGAAGCTGCACACGGAAACCATTTCGTGTACATGGACGAGAAAAGGATATATATTTTTTTGGAGATTTAAGTCATTTTTAAAACCCTACGAATAAGATTTTTTTAATGGCCTTTTCGTATTTTGTCTCTTTCGCAAACATAATCAGTAAGAAAAAACTCGAATCGATTTTAACAGTGAATCTTAATGAGTATAATCATACATAATTCTGATCGTATTAAGTTTTTCGTAATAAATAGAAAATAGCCTTTTCACAGCATTCCTGACTATCTTTTGACATGCAGCCAAACAAGCACAAGACGAAAGACTGTCTTATTCCTGTCACCCCTCGCACGACATTCCAGAAGAGTGGTATTCCCTTGTGATTGCACTTTTAGCTAACGAAATCATTATTTTCTAAGTTTAGCCTTTTCCAGACTGTCCTTACGAAACTAGTTCTGTTTACGTCAGAATTGTCTTTTTTTTTTTTTTTGTACATATCTGAAATCACGTGGTACGCATAGCATTTCAGTTAAACTTATGAATATATATTCTCAACTGTTTACAGTTTAACCTATTCGCTTTGTTCGTACTCTAAATCCTCTACGATTTAGTGGACGGATAGTATCATGAATTTTGAAGGGAGAGATCTGAAAAATGAGTTTTATAACGGGAGGAATACCCACAACGTTGATATCGTAAATGAAATATTTTCACTAAATGAATTCTTTAATTACTAAAATTACAAAATAAAACTGGGTTTAAAAATGTCATTAATCCTGCCTATGATTTGGATGAGTCTCCTTTCCAAATTCCCTTTGCTTAGCCGGTTTCGATGATTCCCTTCGGTTTGAATCCATCTGGGACGAGAAAATCTTTTATCAGTGCTTTGCAAGTGAAGGTCGGTTAGCCAGCCTCAGATTTACACTATTTTACACAATGAGGGCTTAACCACTTCATCTCGGAATCATGGATACGAAATTCAAGGGTACCTTCGACGCTTAAGGGCCCGTTAAAAATCGTAGATGATTTTGATGAATTTATTAATTTTATTTTATGTTTTGGGTGTGTTTCGTCAGGGTATCTACAACCACGAAGTTGGTTTATTTCAATTATTAGTTATTGGCTTTTATTTTATCAGATGTTCTCATGCCGTATTTGCCAACAATTTTATGAAACCGCATACAACTAAAATTAGTTTATCTTCTGCATTAGCAATTAAGATTTGATCGTGTGATGCATTAAGTCGTTTTGATGTTAATTGTATTCTATGTTATTTACATTCTTTTTATCCACTCTGTAGTTATATCACTGATTTTTGCTATTATGGTATTAGCCAACTGCTTTTATTAATTGTAGTTACTTCAATTTTAACTAATATTTGAAAGAGGTTATTTCTTAGACTTGATCAAAGCTGTTTTCATTCTATGAATTGGATATGAGTACGTTGAATTCTCTTTGTTTATCAGTTGATTGTTTTAAAATGGAAGATTCAGCAGTACATGAGTCAACCTTTCCAATTCTGTTTTTGGTTTAGTTTTCTTTTTCACTATTTCATAGATTTTTGTATGTACATATTTTGTATCAAGAATCTATATATACGCATTTCTCTATAGTTTGAACATTTTGATTTATTCCCTTTTTCGAAAATAGGTAGTGCCTTTCTTTTAGTTCTCTAGAGCTGATTTCATCATTTCAAAATTTTTTATTTAATACATTTACTAATCTTTTTTATGTAGTTCAAGCCAGTGTTTTCTTTAAAAAATATAAAAAAATTCTTTGGAATTTCAGTTATTTCATCTAATGCTGTGGTTTCAATTTTTTTTTTTTTTAACTGTTAAAAATAACTTGATGATTTTAGCACTCCTAACACAATCTTTTCAAAAATTTTCATAATTCCTTTTTTTTTTTTTTTTTTTGCTAATGATATAAAATCTTTTACAAAGCAATAAAACTGTTTTCATGGTTGGGGTCTTGTTAATTCCGTAGTTATTCGAGTTTTCTCTAAGGTTCATTTGATTTCCCTTTTAGCTGTGGTATTTCTTTTCATATAATGCAAATTCTCCGATACAATTAAAAATAAACTTGTTCTGTAGGCTTCATTGTTAACGTATTATTTTTTTTTCGTACGTGCGTTCCAATTTCTGATGTCCGTTTTTTCTATCTTTTTTTTTCTTTCCCTAAGCTGTCATTGGCTGCTGTCTTTATATTGCATATATTCTTCCATTCTCTTTCAATACTTTCATTTGCGTTACTTCGTTTATTAAAAATTGTGGTATGGGACATTTGAAGCTCTATGATACATTATGATTAGTGGAAAACGGGGTTCAGAATGTTCTAAAAAAAACTGTGCTGTCATTCAAAGATAGTCTCTGATTGCAACTAAGAATTGTTTTCAGGACATGCACAGGAAGGGGTTAAGGATCTAGAATGCAGTGGAGTGGACGATAACAGATAGCATTACACCTGGCTGCGTGTTTCTATAATGAAGTGGGTTAACACGGTGCAAGATATGACTTCGTGCTGGCATTAATTGTCGTCTGTAACCCAACATGACCTCATATTTTGATAACTAGCCTGGAATTGGGGTGTGGATTAGGTCTCGTCTTGCACAGTGCTCTCTTCTGTTGTGGCTGTATCTGCATCTGTGATAATTACTGCTCTCCCACAACTGTTGCATGGACTGTTTGCATATCGAATTGCTTCGGAGTAATAGTTCATGTCTAATTTTAATGGCAGTCCTTCTGAGAGGAGGACGTTTCTTCCCCCCCTTTTTTTTTCTTTACCCTGCTTTTTTTTTTTCTTTCGTTTATCTCTTTCCTTACTACGATTAACGATGCACTCCCGCATTTAATGGACAAACGAGAAACTAGAAGAATGGAAGTCGACTGCTTTCAGGAACTAGTTTTTCTTTCCACCGCCACTGTCGGAACTGTTGCTAGATTCACGCGCTCTGTGCACTCCCCGATAGCTGGGGTCGCTAAAGTATGATTGATGGAGCCGAAATGACAACTTGTACACCTTACTCCGTTCTCTATCTGCATTTAGGGAAACAGGATAAAGACGTAATGCTGTTCTCAGGACATGATAAATGTAGGAGTGTGTTGCTTTATTAGGACCCTGTGGTGCCTGCTTATGCAATGAGAGTTGAGGGTGGGAAGGGGGGAGATACAAACAAGAAACAGGGTAATTTTTGGGGCATGTTTTGTACTGATTATCGACACATAACCCGGAGACAAAGAATGATTGAGGGACTGACTGGGTGACGAGTAGAGTTTTCAAGACAGCATGTTGAAGAATGAAAGATATGAACTTGAAAATACTCCTCCTGCTCATTTAATTGCACGTGCCAAAGGGAGGTTGGCCATCCTCCTCTCCCTCCCGCCAACCGTTATGGTTATTTCTGTTGTAGGAGCTTTTAAAGTGGTGCTTATTACATTGGAGAACAGATGTTAAGTTATAGGTAAGGACCACCAGTCTCGTCGACTTGATCTTAAGAATGTATATAAAGTTGATATTGTTCTTTAATAAAACTACTCATTTCATATATCATATGTAATGTTTTGTTGCGGTGAGTGGGAACATTGAAATATTTTTAGTGTCTCACAAAATGACTTAATTTTGTATATTTAAACTTTCACCGACTTTCTCTTTCAGTTGTTGTAAATAGTTGAGTATTGTTTACAGTCGGCGGCGTTTTTTTTTTTCACGTGTTTGCCCATCGATTTTTTCTCCCTTACAGTACTGCGTGAAATGCACTTACTCTTGAACTTTTATTCATTTTAATTAATTCACTGAAAACACTGTGCGTGGTGTAGTTTCGAAATCGCATGTAGCCGCTATATAAATTTATGAAGTCTAGTCGAATAAATATTATTAATGTAGCAGTACATTCGATGAGTCAAGACAGCATCATTAAATCGTTTACATTTGGCACTAAGTAGTGAGTCTGATTTCATTAACTCATACAATACAAACGTCCATATTCTTAACTAAGTACTACCGGCAACAAAAGGTTAACGCTATGAAGTTAGCTTTTTTTTTCTTTTTTTTTCCTAACACAGTAGCGTTTCATAACTTGCTCCATATTGTACTGTTTCGAAATTGAGATTCTGATCGCAGTCAGATATTCGCCTATTTGTGTTGAATGACTGGGCAGAAACTTTAAATACCGTAATCGAAAATCACTCGCCAATATTCATTCAACTGTCTTGTCACATCACACCATATAGAGGTTAAAACGTGATTTTAAAGAAAAATGTTTGATAGAAGTATAAATATTTAAATAATTAGCTTTTCAAAAATTGCATAATAATTATGCAGTATTGGTAGTACCGTTTTTTTTTCCCCCTAAATAATAGGAAAAACAAAAATTTGTATCATACACCATTCCTTTTCTAGTCTCTCTCTCTCTCTCCCCCCAAAAGAATGTTCTATCTTTGGTATAATGGCGGTTTGCTTATTTTCGACAAGAGCTCCGGTAGTTATTCTGAATTTGACTAATCTCTGACGAGAACTGAAAGGAGATATTTGAAACTGTGGTTATTAGATTTGTGAAGCAAAATTTTAGTATACAAAATACGATCCTATCGCCATTGTGTTCTTCGAAAATGCATTGTCGAGGCAACTCATGAAACCCAACTGCCTCTATGTTATACAAGGTGCCATCTGAAACTGTTACAGCCTCGCATTGCAAACTTGCGTGCCTGGAAAATGGCATTACTTGTCTAATAAATTTAGATGTTTCACCTTTATTACAATGCTTGATTTCAGTTGCTAAGATGAAGGCATAATTGAACTCTTGTCAAAGTTCGCACGGACGGAACCCAGTAAAAATTAAACATTCTGATTAATATGTGTGCAAATTTGCTGAGAGATTCATTAACATCGTAGACAAGTAATTCAGTAAGATCAAATATGTTCATAAGCTTGAACGAAATTACGTTCTGGATAATAACGGATTTCTTTTGTTGATAGGGGGAAAAAAATTTTCAAGATGCAAATTGACTCGTCATGGAAAGTTGTGAGAAAAAATTTCAAGTACTATGACTGGGGTGGTCTGAAACAGAATAGGTGCAATCAGGATAAACGATGGGCCAATGAACCTCTTAATATGGTTTCTCGAGGGGATATTTTAATCTAGTGAGTGCGAGTGTTAGCGTGATGAGGTATGGGAGATGGGCTAGAGAGAGAGAGAGAGAGAGAGAGAGTGGAACATGTCTGGGAGACATAACGAGAAGTGGTGAAGAAAGCAGAGTTGCAGATTGAGTCATAACAGAGGTCGAGGACCGGACAGTGACACACTTCTGATAGGAGTCATGTCGAGCTCAAAGGAAGTGACAAGTGCAAGTTGTTGTTGTTAGCTCCAAGCAAAGTAGTCATTTGTCACGCGTATCAGAAGGATAGCTGGAAAGTGTATTGTGAAGAAAAACTGTCTGCCATGTTAATGATAGCTTTTGGGATAAGCATGGTTGTCGTGTTGTGTAGTGTCAGCTTGGGTTGTATCTAGACACGGCCGGTTTAGCACGTCGCTCTAGTGAGACTCGTCTGACGGAGGAGGATCCACTTTAGTTAAGCTGTGGATTCGGCTTAGAATTTTACGCAGAACTGCAAGAGCTGAAAATTGCTCTGAGTGTACAGGATGTTTCGGAATGACCTTCTGTATTCGAAAGACTTATTTTTGTTAGCCCTGTGCACAGTGCAAACTAAACCATGAAATGTATAACATCGCATCCAGAGAAACCTACGTTTCGACTCGTATCACGTTTTCGAGAACGCATGACCAACGTAATATAGGGACCACCTATATTTACTAACAGTGCACACAATTCATATAACTAAAGAAAAAGCTGTGTAATCAGAATTCAGAGTTTTTTTCCCGCATAGAAATCTCATGTGAGAAAACAAACTCTTTCATGAAGCTTTTAAACTAAGAAAAGCTATTTGAATCCGAAAATTTCACCCAAAAGAGAATGAAACAAGTTCATAAGAATGGATTAACATAATGCAACTTCTCCATGCAGGACATCCACACAAACATTGGAAATCTGTTTAACTGGAATATCTAGCAGTACGATCCATTGTTCCAATTGAAAACGGGAAGAAGTAAAACCGCGTTTACTTCCCTCTTGAGAGAGAAATTTCATCAGAATCTGGAGATGACACGGTGTGTGTGGTGCTATCTACCTTACTCGACTATCAGAATTTTATTGGCACACTTACCTTTATATTGAAACCCGTCGTATTCGGCAATAATACTGACAATCTCACTTAAGCTGTATTACATTTACGCTAATTTACACTTTCCGAAATTCTTGTTATGGAGATCTTGTCTTTGGATTTCTGGAGCTAGTTTCGCATTCAAAACGCTTATTAGTGCATTGTGATTACGTCCACATGTGTATTGCTAGTACTATCATCAATGTCCGTTCTTTAGCTAGGAATGGAACGTGTTCCGTTGTGAATGAGGTATCAAAACGCATTGTTCCTTTCTACACGTTTATCGCCTTTCTCTTCTGATAGCGATTGTAGCGCTGTGCGTAGCTCTGTGAAACTAACTTTTCAAAACAAATATTGGGTTTGATTTTAAAAAAGTCCACTTATAAATATTGAAATATGTTGCATATAATATATAGGCGTACATAATACTTATATACATGCAATATATTATTTGAATTGTAGTATAGCGAAAAAGACTTTAAAACAGTGGCAAAGCGACATTGCCATGACTTATACAAGTGCTTATTGGAATTTTATTTTCTCTTTTTGTGAAAAGAAATCTGTATATACCTTTTTGTTGATAGATGCATTCGCGTGGATCGCTTTCCCGATAGTCTTTAATGAATTCCGAACTATGATAGCAGTTGCTCTTCCTGAACCTGGAAGTATCGTACGTGGATCCTCACAGGTTGCCCTGTTTTATTTATACACGCGGATTTTTATTTAATTAAACATGCTTGAAACTAGAGGTAAGGTCTTGATTTATGTTCGCTTTACAAGATAACGCGCCCTCTATCGGCTAAAGCGTGTCAAGTCTTCGGTCGTGTGGTGAAGCGTGTATATTACGATCGTAGTAAGGTTACTAGTTCCACGATGTGGGGCCACTGCATCATCTACGGACTTGACAGATTGGTAGTCAGTAGTGTATATTGCACAGGTAGGCATGTAATAAAAGGAACTATAAAGAGGCTATCTTATCTCTAACGTTGGTGTAAGAAAGGGGAAGGATGAGGGGGGGGGGTACTTAAAACATGTTGACAGGTGGTTGTCTTCCTCCTTAGGTAATGGATGAGTCACTTGAGATAAGTCGATAAGCGTTAAGTGTTGGCTGTTTTAGTATAAAGTTGCTTTTCGTTTGGCTAATTGTTCGCACATTCCTCACATGGTTTATGCAAGACATCGGTTTCCTCTTCGCATCCGTCTGTCCTCAGCCATCTCCCTGAGAGCGTAAGGACAGCAGCTGAACTGTTCAAGTACGACAATATTTCATTCTTGGCTCAGATTCTGTTTAGATTTCTTTGCTGTAATCATGCCTTAATCGTAAACCAGATGCTCTCCTGCTCTTTTGCTTCTCTCTGGGCAACTAGCTTTATATCCAATCTTTGAAATTAAGAAACTAGCATTGTCCCTCTGATCCAGAACTAAATCACCGGTGTTTATTGAAATATTTTCCTTCTGGTACTTATTTAGGCACAGCGCAGAATTGTGTTTTATGTGTAAACTGCTTGATGATGACGACGAACCTTATAAAGATGCGCCCCAAAGATAACACGAAGTTGGTATTTAGCTAGATTTAAAATTTTGCACAAAAAAGGAACTAAAAATCTTAAAATACAAATTTTTTCTTTATCATCATACTTCTTTAATGAAATAAAGAAAATCCAACCAATTATTTTTTGTATTTTGTACCGTAGGTAGGCTAAGGATGTTTTTTGTCTATTTTTATATTTTTTTGTATTTTTCTACATAGACCAAACAATGAACTTTTTCAAGCCACTTCAGGCCTCAATAAGCGAGGTGGTGGGCTCACACCAGGCGATGACATTCATCTTCCACCTCAGGACAATCACAAACATCCATGCCTAGGACGGGATTCGAACCTGCAACCTGGTTGGCCGGCAATGTATTATCATGATGTCCAAATAAAAAATATAATTTTGGATTTAATTAGTTTTTTTGGAACCTAATCAGTCTGCTGACACAAATTGTGGATCGCTGATTGATATTTGGTATTCATATTATTTTCAGCACTTCTCTACTCATTTGGTGTATCACCACCAGGAAGTCTTGTTTAATTGAAAGGATTGAACTGGCAAACTCCATTATTGAATGGATCACAGATCAAAGTTTGCGGCTCACTACGCTTTGACTATCCATAGGCTTTCAACCCTTATAAATAATAGTCTAATGAGTTCTTTTCTCTACCACTATCTGAGTACTTGCCTTTCAGCCTAGAAAGTATCATTGGAGTTCTTATCTCTGAAGCCTCACACATGTCTACTGCCCCCACACATGAATTGAGGACTTTAGAAAAGTGTACAACGAATTCCTCAGACTAATTATGCACTGCGGTAGTACAATGTAATTGTTCAATATTTTCCTTTTAATGAAGCCCAACCTTAATATCGGCAGTTGAATAATTATGTAAAACAGGTGGAGACTAGTTTAGTTTTGGAGATGAAAATTTTAACATGTTTTATTTATATTATTTCAGTTTTTTTTTAATATAAAATTAGACCTCTGAATGTGTTATTACTGTGGCCCTTTAAGTATCATCTAATGTCAGTTTTCTTGAGAAGAAAAACAAAAGTGCACAGCTTTCTTGTCCCCTTCGTGAATTCTAGAACTCTAAATCCCCCCCCCCCCACACACACACACCATACCCAGTTTTAAAAAGCTACTTTAACTTTAATGTATTTTTTGGGAGGTAAAGAGCCAGTGTCCTTCGTAGAATTTAAAAACGGTCGAAAGTGTCTTAATTTTAACACTTTTTGGCTGTTGTTCGCTTTATCCCAGTCCAAAGCCAACTTGACAGGCTCTTGCTGTCGTCTTTGTTCGAGGCCTCATACCGAAACTATTTTTGGCCCACTCATTACGGTTGTTATTTTTGACTTGCGTCTTCCACCCGTGTCACAGTATGTTAAAAATTGACACACGGTGCGAAAGGTATGAATACTTGTTATTAGCTCTTATTTGTTTCTTGGGACAAACTCCGAACAATTGGAGTTTGAAGGAAGCGTATTCCCTACGATATTTGTGCATATCTGTTGCTTTTTTGTGTGTGTGCGTATGTGTTGTGTAAGTCTTCTGTTTATGGAAAATCTTATTCATACACTGTAAACAAGACATCCGACCTTTACAAATTTGGCTGATGCTTCGCTTTGATTATTTAACATCTAACAGCTGATGTCAACAAGGCAAGTGGGATTTATTTTTAAATCATTTGTAATCCATCTTTCCTTGATTGGACTTATGATAACTTCCACTGTTTATTCCGCTCAACATAGAGATGATAGGATTTTTCCTCTCGAAAACTTGGGTTTTTAATGTGCGTTCATCGGTTATGAATTTGTTTTAATTGAGATGTTGATGACAAGAGTATCTTTCCGAAGCGAGAATGAAGTTGATCATTCAGATTTTTAAGTTGTTAGAAAACAAACAACTCGACCTTTTGAAAGACAACTTGAATATAAAATAAATACACCGCTTAAAATAATTAAGAAATCCGATTAATAACCGGCTCTTACAATTCTTTGAAATTCCTCGTTTACTCGTAATTAATGATAACTAAGCTCGACAGTTTGCTGTGAATTTTGGCATAGATGTTTTCTAAGTGGGTTCACGCCATGTGGTCTGTCTGCCGTCTTACGTATTTAAGTTTCAAGTTTTCCCTCAGTATAAGTAGCCACTCACTTGGAGAGAAAGAATGAAATTTTGTCCAAATAATCTCTCATTGATTGTGCATTTCATTCACACGCTTCATTCTTGAAGTTCACTTCCATCCTATGACGCAAATTCAAGAGTGAAACAAAACATGACATTTTACGCAAGACAGCACTGTAGCGCGAGGCAATTGTACAACGTATGCCAGACTGCATATATATAAGTAAAATCGTAGTATATTTCAATAAATTGATATAAGTTCCTTTTTTCTTATTTTGACAGTTTTGCGCTGCACCAACTTCAGTACTAGATGTAGTAATTCAGTCTGTCGAATTTCTCTGAAGTAAATTTCATCGTACGGTATTAAGACCATCACTGCTTTCTACAGGCCTGAAATGACTTGGAAAAAAGTTCCATGTTCGGTCTTTAGAACAAGGTTTCTTAATTATATAACCCTTAGCTCACCGACGGTACTGATAAAACAAGTCTGCAACCTTTAATTGGCGAATTTCATTTGCACACATGTGGGTGTGTTGAAAGAGAGAGCTTTACTTTGATATTAATATCCAAGAGATCTTAATTCTTCTGTATTCTGGGCCATTTTCCAAAGGATCCTAAGGACAGCAGTGCTTTCCTTCTAGAATGCGTGCATTTGATGCACTATTGGCTTCACCAATCCAACTGATTTTCTCTTAATCTCCTTACTTTTACTGTGTGGAAGAATCTTTCAGGTACCTCTTGCAAGTTATTCGTGGCTTGATTGTTTTGATTCTGAAAAAATCGTTCAGGTGCTGCGTTTCGCAATTTTTCGATGAAATCAGCTTTAATTTAAATATGACAAATTTCAACTACTACTTTAAACAATATTGCGTTTGTAGGATATACTTTACGAAAATATGATTTTAAGAAAGGTAGAAATAATGCGAGGATGGTTGATACCTGTAGCAATAAGATTGTGAGTCATTGGTGATGAATATATTTTTTTTTTATCTGCTATATCTATCATTATTCTAGTTGTAACAACTCATAAACCTGAGATATACTAAGAAATCACTTCCAAATGGTCAGCAATAAAAATATAAAAAAAAACTGACATTTTTAATGTGATCCTAAAATTCGTGGCTGACTTTTAAAAACGATGTAGCGATGAAATTGTGTGAACGTATCTGGCATGGAATATATATTATGTGCGTTAGGAAATATAATGTACAAGTCGTGGTGACGTGGTTATCTCTTAGTTATTATTTTTATTAAATTAAAATTCAGAAAAATATGAAAAGGAAAAAAATATTAAAATGTGAGAGAGAGAGAGAGAGAGAATGTTTGAGAAACCTCAATTCTCTATAATCGACATAAGTAATTATCGAACTATCGTCCTTTTCCACTGTCCTCCTATGTTAACACTCGAATGCAAAGTAAAGTGCACTGTTTGTATCGTTGCACGATTTAAATCGATCATTTGGTGACCTGCCTGCTTTGATGTTCAGCCTTTCGATATCACTCAACAACACTCGCATATAGGGAATTGCATGTCAGTGATTTTATATTGTAATCTTTACTGAACTCAGAAGTGAATTAGGGGGGTGAATCGACACTCGTGTAACCTCTCGTAGCGCCATCTATACTCGAAATTCTGAAGTCCCTCAAGGCGTGCATCCTGAGACAGTTGTCGCTCACTTGTGACACAAGGCACGGTAGGGATTACAGTGAAGCACCCCTCTCGGGAGTAGGACCCCGCACCAGAAGAGGTCTCCATCTCCCAACTCAGGCTATCATGGAGCCCCCGGTGGCGTACTCTAATAAGTGACTGATGATTGGCTCGAACTCGCTCTGTACCCTCAGTTTGTCTTCATTCTGGCTGTTGCTGTCATTCCGCGTGACCTTATCCCCTGGGGCACCGTTCCATCCGGGCAATTTTCGCTTTTCAGGGACCGTTGGAAATTTGTTGTCCGTATCGGGGATGTGTCTAGATGGAAGATATTTGGATGCCGGGGACTGTAGTGAAATGCGTGAGCGATGCGTTTGTCTATGTGGAAAATAAATGTTTGTCACCGAGAACGCTGTTAGGGGAAGCACGAATATATCCCTTTCCTTCTGTACAGGACACTCTTTGACAGGGGGTAATGAATACACTGACATGTGTTCATTATCACATGTTACGTATCTTCTCACTTGTATCTTAATTGCTGATACAGCAGGATCTTTTTTTTTTTTTTTAATTTTTAAAGATGTTGGAATATATTCGAATTTGAAATACTGCCAGGAAGTTTGTCTGAGATGTTGAGCGAATTTATACTACGATTACCACTATTCACATCCGAGATGCGATTGTTTTTGAGTTAGTAGTCTTATTAAATCAACTTTGAGATGTCTTACAATGATGTTTCAATAATTTAAATAAATAGTTTAATACAATTAAGCTTTCTGTATTTAAATCTCTCTACCTCTAACTTTATTGGTTTTTTCCCCAGGCGAAAACAACTTCCCTAAGTTTTCGGAATGATGACACTACACGAAATAAATACTGGGAAGATCAATACGCTGTGCAACTTTTGATGAAATAGAATTACAGCTTATATTACTTTCCTTGAAGTTTGCAAGAAAGAAGTATTCAGAATGCTTGCAGTCACTTATCTTTTTCCGCATGAAAACTAAGAGAAATGTTATCTTAGGTCAGTGGGGACCAAATATGCTGACATATCTTGCATTCTCTTTATTAGAGTAGCATAAATTACTCTTTCTTTTGTGGTTAATTCGTATAAATTTTAAAGTTAAATCTGCTCATGAAGGGTGAAAACGTATAGCATATCAGTATCGAGTTAATGGTGTTATATCAGGTCACGATAATCATTTACCATCTGTTAATCCTTCCTATATCAACCCTCTACCTCGAAATTCCTTGGTGTGTGGACAGTTCCACTACCCTTTCGTATTTAAAAGAAGTTCATAAGGAGAAGCTTTACAAAATGAAAATGTTATTAAGTCACAAATTCTATTAGCGGTCTCTTAAAATGGACTTCTTGAAAAGATCTCGTTGTAATCACTCAGATGTTGGAATTCTTGAAGGGGAAAAAAAAAGTTTTGTAGTAGTTTAGGATATCTATATGTGATGTTTTCCTAAAACATACAATTAAAAAATGTAATTTCAGCGACGTGTCCCTATCGAGTAAATTTACTTATGGGTACGAAGTCTCTACCATTTCAAAGAGGCTCTGTTTAAGAAACTAGCCACCGATGCCTTAGGCTGTGTGCATTTCGTTTCTTCTACCAAAAGGATGACGATGCACTCTAAGAAATGAATGATAATCTAATTTAAGTGAGTCTGCGAATTAGTTTCCGTCATGAAATTAAAATTAAGCAGCCTTAGTTGGGGAAAACTTAGTTCGCAAAACTCCTATATGATTTAAACCAGCAGAATGCGATTTCTTTACCGACAAGAGAAAATAAAAAGTGAAAATTTAAAGTCACGACACGTCTGGCCGATATATTTCGTGTCTCAAAGAAAGAGTAGCACATTGTTATGAAATATTTCTGATTTGTATCAAAACAGTCTCTTAATGAGCAGAATTTCAGTAATATGACACAACGAAAAGTTGCAGGTTGAATCAATAACAAATGATTCCTCATATTCCCTTCCTATTAGGCAATACACGTAATCATATTACGGATTAAGTTTGGCTGTAACAAACTGAAGTTCGCGTGGCATGTATTAATAAGCTGATTGGTTCTATTCAGGATGACTGGATCTATTTGTTACCATAACAAAAATGTAAGCACTTTGTTCTTTTGCAAGACCAAAGCGCTTGCATTTTTGTACTCAAATTCTGTACTTGTTTTCTCCCATTAACAGACAACAATTATATTGCTGCTTTTCATCTTATATTTAATGAGTAAACGGTAATAAAATCTGTAATCTGTTGACAAGAAACTGGCTAATAGATGACTCCTTTTTACTTAATCACTTCTATATATGTCACTTCTGTTATAGGTCTTGCGACTTCTCGCATGGGATCAGTAAAAAATAGTGATTTACGATTATGCGTTATTTTAACAATATATAGACGAAGTGGTGGGTAGAAAACCGTATTCATTTTTAATAGGAATCTATGTGAAACTATTTCTCGTTGAACTTGACCGTTTCTGTTTCACAAAACAGAATTTCGAAATCTATTTCAGAATTTATTACTGTAACCTTAAAACTCTGTTCACCATATCCATATTCTAGTTCCAGACAAAAATATAATTGATTTGTAAATTTCTAATCTTCTGAATGAATATTTACAATTTCGCTTTTAAAGACTAGTCTTATTTCTTTTCATTGGACACTTCAGCGAAAATTTTCCATCCTCTTATCCTTTGCTATCTATTATCTAAAGCTAGTTCATTTTACTGTTTCGTCTAGATGGCGTTGATAATCCTTTCCATCTCGTTCATGACACTGCTTGCAGCATTTGTGTAATTTCCTGTTTCCTCGTATAGACACAGCGTGAATTTCAAGGAAATAAAAGAGCCACCTAATTCCATCGGTATCTTTGTGTGGGAACACCTCCGCATACTCTAATAAATTGGTAATCTTTATTGAAAATTGTAATCACGAGTTCTTCACCCTCCCATCTCTGCTCCCTCCATCTGTTTTCTTAGTTTCTTCAAGAATGCAGAAACTGAGATCGAGCATGTAGGCTCAAAGAAGGATCCTTTCGTATTGAAATGCTCTTCCTAGAATAAGATTTTGCATTATTAAATAATAATGCATATTTGTAATTGCAGTAGAAAGTCTCGACATTATGTATGTACCGACATTTCACCAAAAATGAAAGGGCAAAAAATAATAAAATTTAGTTATTAAATTATAATACAAACATTCGCTGAACAAAACAACTACGTGCGTATTCTCTCATTGCTGATCTGTGTGAGCAGCAATATAGTTATCATTAAAGAATAATAATAATATATAAAATCAAAAACACGCTATGCTTAATATAAAAATCATTAATTTTTCCTTGCTTTAATGTAGTGTTCAGTGAATGATCAATAAACGTTTAAATTTTCTGTTAAAGTGGTAAGTTAATAGATTAGAGCCATTAAAAAAAAAAAAAAAAAAAGTCCATACTTCGGAAATTTTCGGAATAGAGTATGTAATAGCTGGCTTTCATGTACATCCACGCTTCGATATTCTTAAATCCTTACAGTAACAGCCGATTTTTTGAAAATTCATTTCTTTAAACATTTTGTTTTCGCAGTTAAATTTTTTTTTTTTTTTATTTGTTACTCGATTCTCGCTGTGTACTTTGACACAGAACAGATAACACTCGAAATACTGTTTTCAAAATAAGTATTTTTCAATAATAATTTCCCTCCTATACCTTATGCTTTAGAGGAATTTAAATGTTCAGTAAAATATCTCTCATTAAAAGGCTTTTTTCCAGAAACCGTCTCGAACTCAATATACGGTCGTCAACAGTGCTGTTCATTTCTCAAGTTGTTATACTTGGGACCGGTTGCGATCGAAAACCAAAGTAGCCACTGAGGATTAAAAATAAATATTAAAAAAAAAAAAAAAAAAGCGAATGATTACAAAACCGAAGCAAACTAAGGATATGAGACCATATATTGTATGTTAATTGACCTATGGTATTCTGTAAAAATAAATAAGGAAGTAAAAAAAAATCCAAGTTTCCGAGAGGGAAATCCCTACTATCTTCGTACGAGACCGGCTAACGCAGCAATTGAAAAATCTTAGAAATGCTCTTTGCTTCCTAAACGGACGAAAAACGTGGGATTCAAATCTGTCTTTGCAACCTTCTGAACATAGTTATCTTTAGGTTTAATTCTTTCAATTTAGATATCATGGAAATGGATACATTGTCAGAAACTCCATCCATCCGTTAAGGTTTTAAATGTGCCGATCATAAAATCTCTTCGAGAACGTGAAATGAATATTTGGGATTCTGATCATTTACACCAGCGATGGCCAAATGCCATTTTGCAGTTTGTTCTGTGCTTCTTCTTCAACCCATCTGTCCCCTAAGGCGGGTAAAGCCCCCTGATCGAGGGTTATGACGAATTAATGCAGCTGGAACGCCATTTCCTCCGCTGCATACCCTAAGGGCAATTGTTTAGGCCTGTCGAGTCTCTGTTCACGGGTCGGTTTTTGCCTGTTTTGAGACACGAAAAACCTAAAATTCCTGAAGGGAAAACCCTCCAACTCCGTATGAGACCGGCTAACTCAACATTTCATTGAAAAGACCTGATGAAGGTTCCTCATGTCATAACAGAAATCGAATCTCGGGTCTTCTCAACGAAAGGGCTCGCTCGTCTATACAAACCCAGTTACATAGGCTCATGTCCTGTTGTTTGTTAGTAACACACACACAAATCAATTATTTTTGGACTGAGCAGAACATTGTGTACAAACTAGTTTTCCATATGAAAGAAAAATATATCTAGCATTGCTTAAAACTCGCTCTTATTTTTTCCCTACCTCTTATAAATCATGTCACGCTTTTCTACTTGTGTGAAACCGGTGATTATATCTGGCACTCGGCTCTGTAACTGAAAAGAAGAGATGCCTTGGGTATACTTGAGTTGACAATCGCTGATTTTCCTCAGAAAAAGATTACATACAATACGCAAGACAACTTTCTCAGAATTATGTAAAATTAAACTGGCATCATTATATTCCCCAGATTATATTGTCACATCATGAACAGAGCAAAAAAAAAAGTTTTTTGTTTCCATATATTTCGTGACTGAAATTACAGAATTTGCACCTAATTCGGAACGTACGAAAGAGGTTGTAGCCCTCTATTTACATATTGGGATCCCACCAGTCTGCACCTGTCTTTTTGAGTAAGGGAAAGTTAGCGATCATTCCCAAATGATGTCACTCTTGAAGGGAAAGGGAGATCCTAGAAAAATGTTCGTTGCCGGGAGGGTATCATGATGTTCACATTAGAAATAATATTCTAATAAAAGGTTTTAGAATGTTTTTTTTTTTAAATCTAAAAATTGTAACATAAGTGATAATAGGATATGTTTTTGAACTTATCCCTCAAGTTATCGTGTGTGGGTCTGCGCGGTCAGCCTAGTGGCTGCACGCTTCGCAACCATATGCCTGGGGAAGGAGTGTCCTAGGTTCGATTCCCGTCTGAGACGTGAGGAACTCACGGATCTTCCTCAGTCATAACCAAGCTAGCCGGTCTTGGGCGTGGACAGCACGGTTTTTCCCCAGTTTATCCTGGGATTTTTCATCCCGCAAACAGGCAAATCGGCCCAGTGAACATACAGGATACAGCCATGGGACATATAGACGAAGACAGAAGAGGAGTGGGCGCCATCTGTCTTAATTCACCGCCCAGTAAACATTCATGGATCATCCATGAGTGATCCAACGGTCCATTAAGGACTATGGGAGAGGATATGATAGTCGTGTGTGTGTGTGTGTGTGTAACAGATGCCGCACGTTTCAGAAACAGATATCAAGGGAAAAGTTAGAACTGTTTCTAACTTTTCTCACAAGCAAAAAAAAAAAAAAAAAAAGATAGGACCTGGAGATTTTGCTTGTTCTTATAAACATCTTGGTATCATCAATTGCATTCGGATGTCGTCTTCAATATGAAATCATTTGTGGTCTAAGCAGGTTTCTCTACCGCTAATATAATTTCTGGTTGTGAGAAATTGTAAATGTAGTTCATAAAAGAGATTTCAGCTGTATGTTACAATAATTTTCTTTCTTTCTTTTTTTTTTTTCATCGTAAAGAAGTAGTCTATATATTTCAATCTTCACTGTCCTTTCATGCCTACTTTTAGTATTACGTTAACAAGACCATTCGGTAGTAATTGAGTTTTAATTTCAAAAACTCTCTTACTTTCGGGAATCTTGATTTCAGTTTTCTTCCTCCAATAAAGTCTTGAGAAACATATCTTGGAATAACCTTCATGAACAAGGCTAATAATCGTATTGATGTTCAGTGGTTTCATTCAAAGATATTGATGATTGACACAATATCCATTGATATTAATTTAACGGCTTCTCCTTATGTAAGCTGACGAATGAAAGATTTGTGTGCGCGTGCAAGGTGGTAATTCAGCTTAAAATGTCAATATTCAGTACGATAAATTGGACGATCTTTAATTCGAATTACAGCGCTGACGAACTTGGTTTAAGAAACAAAGTTTCTTAAATTATGTCCGTTAAATAACTCGCAGGTATATATACTGCCGCAGCTTGAAAATATAATTCAAAAGTTTTTAGAATAAATAAGAATTTTATTATTATAACAGTAACGAAAAATACTGAGACGCAATTCTGTCTTTACTTGTTATTGAGAATAGTAATAGTTTTGGAATACAGCAAGGTTTAGTAACATTGTGATGGCCACTTTTTCGAAAAACGGTACTTCTGTCGACGTACCTTTTTGAGAAATTGGATTTCTAGCAGTCACTACAACCAGGACCAAATATCTAAATAAGTTGAACCTTATTCCGACACTAACAAATCAACAAATCTCACACCAGATGTTGATAAAATGAACCTTTACGTGTAAGCTTATTCATCCTATTACGATTCCAATATACGTCTAATGTTATGTTATATAATGATGATTAAACTAAAATTATTAGCTTATAGTGTTGATATAATAATTTTGAATGTGTTATGACTTTGAATTCGCTCAAAATATAAGTGTAACATTGATGATGATCACATATACTCAAGCAAAAAAAAAATAAAATAATAATTTATGTTTTGTCCTTCATTTCAATATTAGTTTATTACGTCTCTGCCATTTATTCTTTTCTTCAGCAGACTTTACCATGAGCCAAATAGTGGGATTTATGCTTCTTGTTGTTACCATTTCTTCCATGTGTACAACGCTTAATCCACGTTGATCTTCAAGTATGCATTAACCAAACATGCATCCCAGACAAAACTACAGCCGTCTTTTTCAATTAACATCTGAAATTGTTGCCAGGTATAATTGGACTCCAATTTCTCTAGTTCATTCTTTACGATGTTTCTTAAAGATTCTAATGTCTTACGCCATTCTTGAACTGAAATGAACGCTTTAATCAGTTTCTTTCACTTGCCAATGATTGGATTCCAGTCGCTTGTAATTTTGTTTTCTGTCCATCCGTTTGGTTTGCTTTATTTATTTTTTTTTCAGTCTGAAAGACTAAAATCTGACCTGACTGATTCCATACGTTATCATCCTCTTTGAATTGTTATGAGATTAACGTGTGTCGTTAATTATTATTCCCCAGCAAAATGGCCAGTACGATTCTGCAGATTTGCTTTTCTCTTCTTTTGATGTAAAGCATGATTTCCATAAATAGCCCAAAACAAGCGTGATTTACACACTTACAGACAGTAAACATGAAATGATCAGTCTTCATGTGGTTTTTATTATGTACGAGACTAATCTATTAGATTGCTCTGTAAGATTAGATTAGTTAGATAATTGATAAATTAGTCTGTTCCTTTATACGAGGGTCGGGGCTGAAAAGTTCTGATAAAAGTTCTGGGGGAGCTTAATACAGCCTACACATTGCCACCATTAAAAGGTATCTTCTGATGAAAAAGATAAAGCACGAATGCGATTATTAGCTATTTATGTTATAATAATTATTAGATCATTTTGTATATTTGTGAATGCCAGGGCTTTTTTTTTTTCCCATTGCACTGAAAGCACTTTGATTTTGTTGTTTGTAAGTGTGTTTGAGTGAGAGAGAGAGAGAAATCTCAACCTAATGTGACTTATCAACAGAAACAGAGGCTCATTTTATGAGAACGGAATAGGATGCTTCCTTAGTTTTTAACTTGGTCTCTGGTGTGATTTTCAAGTTCCCTTCTTCTGTCCATCCTTCTTAGTCTCTACAGAGTTGTGCGTTCGGCACAATTTCTTAAGGCTTACGAAAGAGGGTGTTACCATGTTCTTCTCTATTGCTTATATTTTCTAAATGAGTTGACTTCCCGTCTAGCTCGAGTAGTGGTCACTAGTTGAGACTGTTATTTGGTTAGTCTCTATGGCATCGTCATCACTGCTTCCAAACTCCCATTCTCACTACCCTCTAATACAATCACCAAGTCCATTTAGGATTGCTGTTACATGCCCATCTCGAAGCATCGGGGCCAGCGACCTTACTTTTTTTTTTCTTGTCTTTTTTAGTTTAAAAGGCCATTGTGTTTATTCCTGTACTCAAACTCCCCAGCTGTCCCCGCGTTCTACTAATATTTTGTGCACGTGCCGCCTAATTCTTCAGCCTACTGAGCCAATAGGGAAGTGGCCTTGGTTAGTGTTGCTCCCGAACAGGAAATGGCTTTTAAGCCTTAATAGCCGGCACACGTTCTGAACTGAGAAGGGGAGTTTAAGAAGTGGGGGAAGACAGTGCCTTGTATCCGCGGTCTGTTGTGTCTGGACGTCTGCATACTCCCTGATACTAGTACCCTTGAGGACTGAGGTTAAGGGTACAGAGAAACAAAACTTACTTTTTTCCTTACCTATTTATTTTTCTTCATTCTGTTTCAACTATTCTGTTACTTATTTTTGTGTGAATTGATAGAAGTAATCATGCTTTACTACAGAAGTCTTGAACTTACCCTTAAAGATGCAATAAAATCTCAAGGGTGGGAGGTTGGTGGCGGCTCTCTGACGTTTATAACAAGCCTTGGAAAATAATTCGTTTTGAGAGGAGGAAATGTTAAGATTACATATCGATATAATGACATTTATTTGTTCTTTGAAGCACTATTATTACGCTATGTGAAATGTAATAGATATGCTTGCGACCAATCCAAACACACAAAATAACTGGTTTTTCAACCACATAATCATTCATTCTGATCTGGTCAAGCTGCTGTTCTACGAACTACAATGAATTATATCCTTACTCGCAAGCTATTAGTTAATACGTAGTTGTTTATAAACCAGTTCGTTAAAATAGTTCTCTGTTTGCGTATTTCTACTCTTTATAAAAATATGTCTTCTTATAGCATGCTTGAATAGTACTATCTGCTGAGCGTCATTAAGAAATATGCACAAATCAATTTTATGTTTGTGTTTACTAGCGGTGGCGATATAACCTCAACTTGCCAGTGCTGTTTATCATTGTAAAACAATCATTGATGTTTAAATAGTGCTTTCATGTTACGCTTGTTCGGATGTTTGGAGAAAATCTTGGGTTGATCTTACTATATTTTTTTTTTTGTTATAAAGCAACAAAAGACCTCTGTCTCCTTATTAACAAACTTCGTCGTAATTAACGTTATCAAATATATACATTCCCATGTATGAGAATCATGAGAGAAATTAGCTAGCATATATTAGTAACGTTTATGCTTGAACAAAATGTTTCATATAATCATATAAACTGCATTAAAACTAAGATGTGAAAATGATTTCTGACATGATAAGAAAAGTGAGACATCTTTGTTAAAAAAAAAAAAAGGGGGGGGGGATGGGACTATTAGACATTAATAGACTTGATTGACAATTGTTTGCTCTTCGTAACGTGAATTTCATCAATCTAATTTCATCAACCACTAAAGAGATGAAATTCGCCAATTTCATCTCTTTAGTGGTTTTTGAGTTCTTATAAGTATTGTCTGTGAGACCTTTTAATGTTAGTTGTAATGTATATATCTTATATGTATTGGTTTTTAAGTACCAGTTTTCCATTGAATGATGCTGGCTAGGGTTGTAAATGCAATACTTATTTGGATGAGGGGGGGGGGGGGAGATTAAGATACTTAGAAACAAATGTTATTATTGACAGTTTGGAGTATACTTTTTTTTGTTGTTGTTTTTGTTTGTTTCATTTGGAAAAGCATATTCTACTAATCTCAATGTCCTCTCTTGGCATGTTAGTTTTGATGTATACGCACTCTCTACATATAACCTACAGGAAGAATAAATATAAGGCTGGCCAGGCAATGGGCGTTTTGTAGACAAAAAAGATGTATAATAGTGCATCAATGCAATAATTCTTAAATGTAATACTTTAATAATAGCTTCAATGACGCTAGATCAGCAGAAGAAAAACATACCAACTATAGGAACTTTTTATAGGTATGCCTTTCTTGACATCAATTCCAGAGTTAATTGATCTTAGGCGCAAGCAAGTCGTTTTTTGTTGTTGTTTTTTACTTCCACAACTCCGCAAAATCGACCGTAGAATACACGAGTATATGCGAATAGATACCAGTTAAGAACATCTCTCTCTTTTATCCAGAACGTAGTGGGAATAAAATTCAACTTTAATGCTGCAGACCTGCTGCCTACTAGTTTGTATGGGGGGGGGGGGAACTAAAATAGTGACGCCTTCTCTCTTTTGAAGAAGAAAACGCTAGTAATATATCCTTAGAGGTTAGTAATTGGAAATTTTCCTGCTATTAGAAGGAATAATCACCAGAAATGATCTATGCTAGAACACGTTTCAAGTGAACTCATTTTTTCCAGAAAATTTATGCTACTCATGAAAACCTTAAAATATAGTGATGTCGTGTGTGTGTGTGTGTGTGTGTTGACGAAAGTAAGTTACTCTGTATACTCTACTCTTAGTGACCAAACATCATCTTTCTAGAGAAAGCTGTGCTTTCTCGCACTGCGGCATACATGTTTGGAAATATTTTCAAGTGGTAGTTTTCATTGTCCAGCATGGCACTGTCATCAAGTTTATTTGATTTCTGAAATGATTTAAAACCTTGCTTGAATTTCAAAGCAGGGCTTTGATATTCAAGTTTTCCAACTTTTTGTGGATCGTTTTTTTTTTTTAAAAAAAAAGGTGATACGTCGCATTGATTGATGAAAATCATCATCCACCTCGTTTTTTAAGGACAACCGGACAGAATTCTTTTACACTTTTGAAGTTTTCCAAACATTCATGCCGTTGTAGGATTTGAACCCGCAGTCTTCATTAGCGAAGCAGTGAATTTTTAACCCAATAAATTTCTCTTTGTAGCGTACTAATGGTTATGATAGGAATTAATGCTGTTTAAAACTTTTATATGTAGATATTAAACTTACTTTTTTACTTATTGATAATATAATAATGTAACTAAAAAAGAAATAAGAACTAGCACTTGGATTAGAGATAGATACCATACTCCATTTAATTGTCGAAGAATTTATTTAATAATGTAGAAAGGTAATATGGGGGATACTAATTAAATAGGAGGCTGTAACCTTATTTTAACCAATTCAGTTAAATAGGTACTTGTATCTTTTATATAGAAGCTAGATATGATATTAACTTGAAGTAAATGGATTTTTATGAAAATGCATTTTCTATATTCGATCTCCGGTCTTAAAAGCTACCGATATACCCATCTTATTAACATTTCACCTTTCGCCATTGCGTTACATCCACTTGCAGTAAAGCAAAACTTTATTTCGCTAAATTTCCGCTTTAGATTGCCTTCATGGTTCGAATATTCGCAGAATTCTCACATCTTCCTGTTACCGTTGTCTCATGCATTGTTCTTACCTGTAAATTGCTCTAGCACGCAACTTTTATATTCACGCACCTTAAATGTGTCCGATCACGTGATTTCGTTACCCGCTTAGACATTTTCTTAGAAAATATCTTTAATAAGAAAGCCGTGTGTCTAGCGGTGATCCCTTATGAACGGTGGCCTTAGTAGAAGGAGATGGGGGGATTGGGGGACATATACACAGACATCAGTTGAACAAAACCCTTTTGTTATGTAATGAAGAGACATGGGATTCCCATATTTTCTAAGAATGCTCGTGCTCACACCACTTTTATTCACCGTTATTCCGTGGACTTAAATAGCGCCGTATCGATTATTGGGGTCAGAGTTTGCCACGAATAGGATAACGGTCACGGAAGGTCGTCAGCTGTCACTCGGACATGCTCGTTCTACTTCTTTACCGTCAAGACTGTTGGACTTGCCCATAGACATGGTTTAGAGCGATTTATCTATCTTCGTTTTCCCTTCCCTCCCTCCCCCCACCACTCTTCCGACGTCATAATGCAAAATTCAAAGAACACTAACCGTGCATTAAGAGTCCGAAAAAAAAAGCTTTACACTGTAGTGTTTGCATGTCAGAAATATCGGTAAGGGGAATTCTTCAACTGCGACTAGTACTAAAAACACAGTGGAAGAAAATGTTCCTTTAATACAAAAATTTACTTTGAGCATCGCAAACCAAACTTTATTGTACGGTGTATGGAATCATACAAACAGAGTTCTGCATTCTCCTGGCACTTTAATAATGCAATAAGTTAGAAAACACTTACTTGAAAGGTTAAATCTTATTTAACGAATATTTCAGTACGGTTGGAATTAATCCCAAAACTCGAAGCGAGATTTCACCTTTTCAAAAGTGCTCAGTTATTCTCAAGAGATTTTTTATTACAAACGTCAAAGAATTCGATTGCTCTGAAAATGTCAGCGAGATAATCAGACCTTTCTTCGCAGAGCACTTTTATTTGGCATTGGCGTTTACCGATTTATTAGAACGAGATACTATCACTTAAAATAAAACTCTCAGAAAAATAATTTTCTAGAAATCCTGGAATTCCAGAATTTACTAATTCATTTATTAATATATTTCGGCTGCGAAAATTTATTAAAAATTTTCGCAGCCGAAATTAATACATATTAATTTCGGCTGCGAAACTATAAATATAAAAATAATAAATAAAATGCCGAAGAATTTGTTAGATGGTATCTGAGATCCTAATATAATCTCAGTATATAGATGAAGAGTCCGCTGATTTGTATCTCAATACTTGAAGAGGATTCGAGGAAACTGCAATCGATAAAATTAACAAACTTGTCTCATATTACAGTTTTGTAATATATGGCATAGGTTTTCAATAACTGTTATCAGAATTAGTTGAAAATGGATTTGTTTGGACAAAGTCAATGCAATTAAGACTATAAGACAAGAGTTATGTTTTATATTTTAGTAATAGTAATTGTGAAATTTCTGGAAAAAATTTCTACTGTCCAAGGTATGAAATTGACTCATCTTAAAAAGTCCTTTCAAATGTTTTTGTAATGCGAAGGGAATCGGACCCGGGTCATTCAACCAAAGGGCGTGGTCGCTATCTTTGCTCTACCGAGGGAAATGGAAAAGCCTCGATTTTAATTAATACAGAGTTATTAAAAGCACTGTCCTAGATGGTTTATTGCAAATTAGAATGGAATTCGTGTGTTTGGTTGATTGGAATTAAATTACGGGGAAAAAAGCAACTAAAGTCCTAGTCCCTTCGCTTCTGACCACATGGTTTAAAACGGCGCTTCCCAAACCGTGAACCGCGTCCCCCTTGGGGGCCGTATGTTTTGTTGAGGGGGGGGGGGACCTTGAAATAATGAAAACAATTTTAAAATGTTTTAAGACTAAGTAAATTTTTTTAATCTTAAAAGAAACATTTAATTTTATTATTTCTTTTTTGTTCTTTTTTATTTTATATTTTAATGGAAAAAATCACACAGCGGTGTTGGTTCACAAATTTTGCTTGCGTATTTCGGCGATTAATGAATATTGGTAAATATATGCTTATTCATATAAGTTTCATTTCAATGGTATTGATAAGAAACACAAAAGATTACAAAGGCAAAATCTTGAATATAAATATTATAATATGTCTATATTACGATTTTTTTTTCGATGGGGGTCGTGAAATATTTTAATTTTTCCAAAGGGGACTTTGGCATCCATAAGTTTGGGAAGCACTGGACTTTAAAAGGATTGAAGCCTGGAGCGAAATGTACGTGTGTGTGTGCTTGCAATTAAAACTGGATCATTCAACAGTAGTCGAACAAATCCTGGATTAAATCCCTTGCCGTGTCAAAGAAACTAATAAATGAGTTCAGTCCAGATGGGGTTTTTTAAATAAAAATAATCCGGTTTTCAACTCTTACAATCTCGTCTTATGCAGACCTTTCAAGGGTATCGCAAGAAAATGGCAGCTAAAAATAAAAAAGTAAAAAAATAATACTACAATTAAAAATTAATAGCAGTATTGTGGAACACTCATGAACATTCATTTGAACATTTAGAGAATACTGCGCACTTAGACCTATAGTTCATCTTGAATTGTAATAGTCTCAGCTGTGTCAAGGTTCCGGTCCTGCGCAGTAGATGATGTTTAGGAGGAATAGTGTCTTGGTTGTATTAACTGGCACGGATTATGGTCGAGTCGGAATAGATCTCTCCACAAATCCTAGGCAGGGTATTAAATAGTGGTCTCGTGTACTGATAACCAAGTGGAAGTGGACGCTGCGCTTGGACCAGTGCGTCTCTCACGTCGGTACTTTAATATAGACAGCAGCAGCAGCACCTGTGGGCGGCCGTTGGCAGGTAGCTACATGTGTATACCAAGAGCGCGCGCTATTAAAACGGTCGGCTCGGTCTTTCGTCATTTATCTTAGTCTCTGGTCAGGATCCCGTTATCAAGTAGCTCGCACCACGCGCTTGTGCCCATCCCCTCTTTCTCTCTCCCCCGGTGGACAGTACCTCTCTTGTGATTGATGATCATTTAATCCCGGTTTATGTGCCCAGCTGCGGCCATGGCTGGCTGACCATTTAGACGTCGTATATCATCGGGGCTACCTGTCGCGTGGCGTGCGAGCAACGGAACGCGCCTCTTACGTGCCCAACAGGTTTATGGTCGAAACTGATGCAGGCTACACTACCGTTGCTCTGCGAAATGTATATTTTACCGCTTGTGGGGAGGTACATGACGTTTACATCTGTATAATGTGCGATTCTCGCCTCCTGGCGACATTTAAAAGCAATTTTTTTAACGACCAAATTTTTCTGATTACATTTCGACTGGTTTTATTGAAAACGGCAACCCAAATATTTCCATGTACACGCAGTTTGGTAGGTATAGTTTTTTAACGTTTTGGGGGGCATTAATAATATTAATTCTATATTTTGTTTATTTTATCGGCGTATGGTAAAAATTTGATACTCTGTTTTCCTGATAATCATTGGGAAACGGAAGGTAATAAATTTAAATAGCTCATTAATTGCCATTGTTCTAGACATTTTATGGGATAGTATCCTTAAACGAGTTGAAATGTTTGGTACTTGAGGACGGGAAATAATGATCTCTATTGAATAAATAATTGTGACGTTCAGTGGAATCGTCAGTATGTGAAAGTCAGCATGAATCCAAACTGGAAATACATTGCACAAGGTAATTTCCGTGCCTTGACTCAACTCCTGTGGGTTTCAAATGCGAGTAATTACTCGATGCTGGAGATTGGTAAAAAGTCCTTTGTTTTTAATAAACATCATTGAGAATCTTTCTTTCCCAATTAAATTCATCATGGGGATATTTTTTCCCCTTCTAAACCTAAAGATAGATGATTCACATCATAGTTTGAAGATCGCGGACATTTTGGACTGTCGGAAAAAAGGAGGAATATAATTTTAGATTTAAAAAAAAATATTGTCACTTAAAAAAAAAACTACTACTGACTTTTCTTTTCCTACAAAGGCAATTGCTTAAAAGCATGGAACTGCATGTTTCCTAGCGTATTATTTTGCTTTGTTTAAAATCTTTCAATACTATTTAACTTTTACAGGTTGTGTTGTTGATTTGCTTCGTTTATTGATGACATTTTTGAAAAGATATCAACAAAGTGAAAAGTTCACGAGCGAGTGTAACCCGCTTTAACGCAGTGTTTCTCAAACCTTTTTGGGCGCGGCCCACTTGGACAAAGATATAACTCAGCGATCCACTAGTCCCAGTACCTCATCTTTTACTGATGCGTAGGTATACTTTACCACCAGAAGTGCGCCTTTATATGCCGTCCCTAAGTGAAAATTGTAGATTTGTTGCATAACGTACACAACCTTAATATTTTTGAGTGGAAAAATAAGCGGAGGAAAATTTGAATAGAATTTCTCGGTGCATTTTTCAGTTTGCCGTGGCGACACTATGCAGATTTGACCTCTAGGATCTCGCGTGTTGAGATAAACGGCGTATGGCAAAATATTATGCATATCATTATATTGAAATTAAACGAACCATGTGAAATAATTTTAATTTATTGTATTTTAAACTTTTTCTAAAAATTTATAAACTAAGATTTAGTATTTGTATTTTATTGTTTGTACTTGCTCACTACAATGATTGGAAGTCTTCTAATTTTCCATGTCACTTCTGAAATCTCTTTAGTAGTTCCTTTAACTAAGGATAATACATTTGGTTATCATCTTCCGACATGAACTCGTCAATTGTGTTCTGTATAAAATTTCTTTCTTTCTTTCTTTCTTTCTTAGTGCGAAACGTGTTATCTTGATAAAAGCAGTCGAATATTTTTCTTTGAGCAGTTTTTATGCATTGGTACTTGATATCCAATTAAACATTCTTATTAATGTTCACAATCTGTTTTGTTTTGGGGCTTTTGGTAGTTCTTAATAACGAAAGGTAACTCGGTTACTTTTATTACCTTTTTATAGGCGTGGCATTGATCAAGGGCGTTTCTCAAAATTCGATAAATACTTTGATTCGTTTTGTTTGTACGCATATTATTCTGATACTGACTAAACTGATTTATTGAAATCAGTCCAGTCCCTATAAATTTGCAGCCGTTTTTGTTTTTGATTCGTTCAGATCATTTGCAAGGACAAAACTTGTCGAAATTGTGTTATACTATATTAACTCCATTTTGACGTAATGGAATAAAAGCCGAGATTTAGAATGTAGATAAGAGGAAGCGCACGTGATTCTATTATGACTAAAATCGATCATTTTTATCAGCAAAATTATAAGCGATAATTATGTACTGACTTTATGGAATTTAGTCATATGATATCTGAGTTGAGTTTTCAATTGTTGATGGTTTATTTTAGTTAGCGACAATAATTGTATCGCATTATTTGTTGTTTCAAGGATACTTGCGACATAAGACTGAATGATATAATCATGTAATCACAAGTAAGATATTTATTTAACCAAATATTTCGGTCTGGAAATAGCAGACCATCTTCATTGATATTACAAGAACAGTTTAAAAAATACAAGCTAGAATACTAACAATAAATCGTTAAAATTAGAAAACGCCGCGTGATGTTATATCACTAAGTATGAAACGGAATATTTTGAAGTAGAAACATGACTGAATTTGCTATTAAAAAAAATTAATTAATGAGTAATCTTGATTAGACTTTCCCAGATTTTTGATATAGATATACAGTCATTACGATTCAGGTTGGGACGATGGAGCAAGGCCTCCACGCTTTCCTTGAACAAACGTTCGAACCTATAACGGGATCTATGTAAGAGGCGAGTCCTGGACCAAAGGATGCTGTGGTCAGTTTCAATCCCGTGTTGAGCCAATCCAGACTTTTCAGGTTTGTTGTGAAGAATGGATGATTGATGTTCTTGGATTCTTTTTTCAAGAGAACGTCCAGTTTGTCCAAAATAAGAGAGATCACAGTTGCACGGAATTTGATAAACTCTAGGAAGACTTTATCTCAACTCAAACTTTAAACTCAACTTTGTCTCTTCCTGGAGTTTATCAAATTCCGTGCAACTGTGATCTCTCTTATTTTGGACAAACTGGACGTTCTCTTGAAAAAAGAATCCAAGAACATCAATCATCCATTCTTCACAACAAACCTGAAAAGTCTGGATTGGCTCAACACGGGATTGAAACTGACCACAGCATCTTTTGGTCCAAGACTCGCCTCTTACATAGATCCCGTTCTAGGTTCGAACGTTTGTTCAAGGAAAGCGTGGAGGCCTTGCTCCATCGTCCCAACCTGAATCGTAATGACTGTATATCTATATCAAAAATCTGGGAAAGTCTAATCAAGATTACTCATTAATAATTTTTATTTTTTTTAATAGCAAATTCAGTCATGTTTCTACTTCAAAATATTCCCTTTCATACTTAGTGATATAACATCACGCGGCGTTTTCTAATTTTAACGATCTATTGTTAGTATTCTAGCTTGTATTTTTTAAACTGTTCTTGTAATACCACTGACGATGGTCTACTATTTCCAGACCGAAATATTTGGTTAAATAAATATCTTTCTTGTGATTACGTGATTATATCATTCTGTATCGCATTATGGTACTGACGAATGTGTGAAAAGTTACAGCATTTTACACTCCAGCCTATTTTTGGCACATACACTTTATACATATAATTTTGTTTTATTTATTGCTATTAGTAATCGTTAGATTCAAACTAAATTTCAATAAATTCCATCCATAATGAACGAAATTAATGTAATATATAATTCCAACACACTATGTTGCTTTTTAGCAACAAACTTTGTTGCTCCGATTGAAACAAAAGTTGGCTGTTTGGAAAATTTTTCTGAATATTCCAGTTATCAAATTTTAATGAAATACTTCAACCATAGTCTGAGAATAACATGGGCAGATAAAAGAAATCTAATAAATGTTTACGCATTTTGCGAAAAGCCCTAAATGTGACTTGATTCGCAATATCAATAATTACAAGACCGTATTGCTGCTGTAATATGTATGCTCGTGGCTTGAAATCGTGGAGGTGCTGCAACTTTCGAAATATACACACACTGTAAATACAGTGTATACGTGTTTGGATAAAATATCAAAATTATGGTAAAAGTTAAAAAAAAAATTTAATAATGAAAAAAATTATCAATAAAATTATACAGTTTAGTATAATTCAAAATTACTTAAAAATAAAATCCATTATCATAACCCCAATAATGTTCTAAAATAAAAACTATAACAAATGTAATTGTAATTTAATTAAAATTTAATTTAATTGTAATTTCCAAATATTTAAAGAGACGGAGTAAACACGATAAGCACTACGAACACTCTACTACTGGCGCAAACTGCATATAAACAACAGTGGAACTGCGCGACCGACAGTGCCGCATTGCGCTAATAGCTCGCATCTCACTATGACGTGTATATGCTTGCACGCGTAGCAATATGACACTGTGGTAAACACAGTGCTGCTAGCGTCCTTCGCCCTCCTAAGTGCTACAAGAAGGAATTTTTTATTATTTTTATACAAAATAAGAGAATTGTATAGAATTGTTGATGATGAAATAAAATATTAGAAGCAAATATAAATAAATTAATAAATATATTTATATATCGAGAAAAATTGGGGGTGCTGTAGTACCTTATGCACGAGTCGTCCCTGTGTATATATAGCAACAGGCTTGAAGCGTATCCAGATGAATATGCTTCAATGCTGTAAGCAGGTGTTAAAACAGATCTAGTTTCAAGACTGATCGATGGAAAGAATTTTTTTTTCCATGTGATTCATGGTTATTGGCAAAACAATTTGAGATAACACTTTTTTCCCCTTTTATCTCTATAATTGGACCATTTTAATTGGCAAAACATTCGAAATTATAATTCTTGTTCCCTGTTTGATGAATTATAGTATTTAGGATCACTTACACTTGGTGATTCGTTTCAGTTGAATCCTTTTAAAGACATGATTACGAAAAACAAAGTAATGTTTACGGTACATTTGCCAAAAACGGTTCTGGTAAATCTCATTGTCTCGTTTATTAGATCATAACGCACCAATCTTTTATTGTATGCGATTATTTCCTTTCTTGATTTACTAAGGTGATTATTTTAATTACCAATTTTACCAATGAATCATTTTGCTTGGTTGGTAATAATATTTTCTCTACAGAAAAGTTAAATATTCAACAGCTATCCAGGATATTTTATTCAAGGTTTTCCAGAACTTCAGTTCCAGTAAGAAGCTACTTAATGGCTAAGTAACCTAATTTCTAATGTAATTATCTTTCCAAATATATTTTCCATTTCAAATTTAGATAGTTGGTTTAGAAAAATTTGGATTGGAATTTCGTTGATGTGAGAAATTTTTTAGATTTCCCACTAAAGCAGTTTTAGATTAGATAATAAGACTTGTTTTCCAGGAATTCAGATATTTCCTTCAAATCAGTCTACGGCTATAAGCTGTACTGATCCGAAAACACAAAAGAGTCGACTAAACACGATAAGCAAATTACATATGCGTATTACATATGTAATACGCACACAATGGTCACTGCTGTTGAAGTTTATATACATACAACATTATTAACAAATACCTTGTTCAGCTTTACACGCGCGTTTTGGCTGCTTTTCTTCAAATTCTGTGAATTCTCCTCTGTATTGGTATTAGTGATCTCCAGTTATGGATGCGCTGTGTCTTTTTGCAGTTCGACATTTTATTTATTTATTTATTATTTTTGGACTGGATCTTTATTGGTCATAAAGTGAAGACAGCAGTACATTTCTTCTGTTGGATAAACCTGCATTCGAATTCAGAACGCGAGAAACATAAGCATTTTATCTGAAGGCGAGTTAACCGGTCTCGTACGGAGGAGAAAAGGTTTTTCTATTCCCAAAACATTTAAAACTGTTACAAGAACACTCCTAATTCATGCCATTGTTGAATACATATCGTATGCAGACATTTTATGGTTTGAAGTTAGCAAATATTGCCTGTGTTTGAATCATTATCTTCATATCTTCTTCCTTTCAATGATGTCTTGAGTTTTCTATTTAAAAAAAATCGCAAGATAACCAGTCCTCAGGAGTACGGAAGATACGGAACAACATTTTTGCTGCATTGGCTAGAAATTCCTTCCTAGACTAAGCAGATTTGTAGTGAGGCAAATCAGCTCTTTCGCCAAATATCTTGTCATAGACGCTGTTGAACATTTGATTAGAAACGATTCATTATTTGACCCTTGGAAACGAGTATGTGATATACATTTCCCTGAAGCAGAAATGGGTCCACCTCACTCTCTGTTATTTGAAGTATGTTTTTTTTATGAAGTGGAAATAGCGAGTGGTACAGCACATGATACCTTTTTTAAAAAATATTACTTCTCAGCAACGCAAATTACAACTTTGAAATGAACGGTTGAACTCAGCAAATTATATATTGGTTCAGTAAACGAATTTCGAATTAGCGTTTATTTTGTCTTTCCTTCGTAATTAAGTCATCGATCCATTTTTCACAATATTTAAGAACCACACAAAACTGCTTTATTCGTAATATACGTATACGAAGATCCTTGTAGCGTAACCTTGCAAATCATAATGGTTTACTATTTGCAGCATATTATACTTCATTAAAGTATGTTTTGATTCCATTGGCCGTCGTGATACCAATACGAGTTGGTATTGGTACCAAGCGAGCTGGTGTTTGCCATCATGCCAATATTTCCACACACACGAGAGAGTGAAATGCGTGTGCAGCCAACCGAAATATATTAGTGGAATGACGAAAATTGCTTCTGTTCAATAGGCAGTTATCAAGATACTGTGCTAATTATAATAACAACAATGAAAACACTATCTGACATTGGTCTGGAAGATGAAGCTGGGAAACACACATTGTTGCTTTGTTTCCCTTCATATGGTGTATGGAATGAATTTCTCGAGTCTTTGATTACTCCTACAGTTGTCAAAGTAGCATGGCAACTATTCCTTGTGCTACAGCGAAAAATTTTGTAAACATGTATTTTTTTACTTTATTATATTTATGATATATTGTTACTGACACTGATTGTAAAATAATTGTAAAATATTAAATTAATTTTAATATTTAAAATTTAAAATTATTTAGTAAAAAAAAAAGTTGAATTATATATTAATGGTTTTGTTTAGTGACAGCATAAATACTCTAGGTTTGTGTCATGCCAAAAATCTTTCCCATTTCGAAGTAGTAGTATTTACGAAAAAGTGTAGCATTTATAAAAGACATTTTTTCCGCTTAAATGTATTTTTAGTTAATAAAAGGATTTGTTTTTACTACCTCATCTGAGTAGCAACAAGAGACATATTGCAGTAGTAAAATTTTTATCACTTTACCATTAGTTGTCATTTCTGTTTCTGAATATTTTTTTCTTTATTTGTATACGTTTAATGTTTTTGACCCAAACTACTTACCGATAGTATATCGCCAGGCAAATACTGGTAGAGAGAAATATGATACCTTTTGGGTTTTTTGAACTTAGTTGAAAGTATTTCCTGTGGAAGTAGAAAGTAAGTCACCTTTGATCTCATTATATTGCTTGTATATCCGATGCTGAACAGGTTGGGCTAGTTAAATAAAAATCAAGTTTAGTTTAATTGTCATTTGTATACTCCCAGGACATGTTGTAAATGGCACCCGTTTCTTGGGAATACATTTGGTTGTGAAGAATATCATTTAATCTTCACAGCGCGTTTTGTCTTGAAAAAATCTTTTGAAGAGAATTTTCACTTCTGTTGGACAGTTTCCTAACAGAATCTCACGCTCTGGTCGGTTGAAACCTCGATGTAGTCAATTTCTCAGTTAGGTATACATTTATTGCTAATAGAATTATGGCCAGTCTGGAGATACAAATTCGGTTCGTTTTAATAAATATTTTATTTAGAAAAACACAGTTAACTTGCCAGAATCAGTTCACGTATTTAATTTCCTTTCTTTTAATATGCTTTTATCGACATGCTCTTCATTTTTCGAACTTCATGAACACTTAAAAAATAATCGCTCTCAATTGCCTTGCCATTTTGTTTATTTTCTTGTTAGTTATAGATGAATCAATAGCTACAAGTTACTCTTCAAAGAAGAAAAGACAGTTGGCGAACATGTCAACGTCTCGAGATTATGAGATATTTTATATCTCGTAATCTTTAAATAATCAATTTTAAATCAACTTAAAATTGATTAGTTATATATATTCATAACACTAATAATGTGGTATATGGATGACGTTTTTTTTTTTAAAAAAAAATTCCGAAACTTAAGCCAGGTCATTAGATATATCTAATATGGTATAATATAAAACAATTTTTAATATATTCAGGAATATTCAAATCTTCATGAGTAAACGATTCTAGCCCTCTCGTCATAGAAATGACTTCGGCCTGAATATGAGTTATACATTTATGGCTCATTTCGAAATTTTCGAAACAGGTTACATTCATATTTAAAAAAAAAAAAAAAAAAAAAAAGCATAATTACATTTCGCTGAATGAATAAGTGCGCTAAAAAGAAGTTCCACCGCAGCATTCGACATATAAAGTCATTTTTACATTATAGAATAAAAAACCGATTTATAACAAGGAGTTTCATTGTTTGAATATTCAGAATCCAACTTCATTCATTGCAGGAATTAGACATAAAAGTAGAAGGTCTTTTCACTTGGTGAAAAATTAAATTAAAATTGCAAATAAATTATATTCTTGTTTTAATTCTCTATCCAAGTGGAAGAAACAAAGTTTACCCTTGAAGTATCTTCACGACCAGGCACTTGTATATAGTATATGTGTTCTAAAGAATTAAATAACGAAAATAATTTTGGTGTACAAATTTAACATGTATCTCTCGTCTACAGATACTCTAATCTGTGGAGGAGTTTTTTTTTGTTTGTAATTATTATATTTTTCTCAGTTGGTGGTCTTTTTTTTTTTTTTTAGGATGATGTATGGAAAGAGTAAATTTCATGTTTTATAGCTGGTGACGCGTTGGCGGCCGAATGGTTTCGATACTTTTTGCTTTTCTCAGAAAGAGATCTGGATTTTAATCCCATCTTGAAACCTTGAAGATTTTTTTTCCCCTTCAGCGAGGATAAATTAACCGAACTTAGATTGCCCTGTTTTGCGAGAGGACAACTTCCTCCTGTCTCATTGCGATTCTAGAAAACACACAGTTGTATATTTAGACTCCTCGCCCTGTTGGTTCAAAACTGATTACGGATCCCCATATTTGTGTAGGCCTTGCATAAATACATAAAATGTAAAGAAGAGATAGTGTGAATAGAAGAATTAGCAACACACAGTTTTTGCTTTATTTTCCGAACCAAGTTTTGAACATCGCATTATCGAATTTAGAAATGCCTTAAATGGTAAAGGAAAAATTGATTAAAATGTATATTATAGTAAAGGTTCGTTATTTATATTGCGTTTTTTTTTTCAACAATCCTTATTTATTTTTAAATACTGATTTTAAATACTCTATAAACCTCAAACGAAGAGTCGGTCACAGGATCGTAGGAACAAATGTTTAGGACCAAATAAAAACTAAGGGCAAAAAATTCTCCTGTACCTCGCTATCACAGATTTCCCCCTAAGCAATCTATTATTTTTTTTCTTTTCCCCACTTGAGTGCAGATTAATAAGTAATGACGTCATAAAACGAAAGAAAGAATCTCCTTTTGATCGTTGCTTATTATTCATTTATATAACGGTGTCATCGCCAGACCCTTCACTACACTTCTAATCGGGATAATGTTCGTCAGACAGTGAGATCTGTTGTTAATGAATTGGCGGTGCATTCAGAAAAATGGCATTAAACATTGCATCGATGACGCTCCGTGTTTTTTTGTAATCAAATTTTTGGCGGTCTGGAAAGAATAATTGGTTTCTTAATGTACTTCCCGTAGTAGCTCCGACCACTGGTTGATATTTAGCGAATCATATCGTTCCGAACTAGTGGAAGGTTGTAAAGCAACCAACCTTTAAGTTGCTAGGAGCTCAACTGCTGTCAGACTCGTGAAAATAATAATGGTGTCGCTCATGTAGTAGCAAAATGGAAAGTCGTTTGTTATCATTAGAGATAACTCAGATTTTATATGTTATATCCTCGTTAGCAAATTTAAGAAATGCTTCTCGTGAGAAGTAAGACGTTAGGATACATTCAAACTTTAAGGTATCATTACTTCTGTGATGTAATATTTGCAGATATTAATAAAAAAACTTTAATTTCCAAAATGCACTTTTATTCCTTAATTATGTACTGCCAAAATTGATTCTCCGTAGCTTGCATTGCGGTCGAAATAGGTTTATGTAATGCAAGTGACGATAGCAGAGTTGTCCGATGTAGTCGTACATCTGATATAAGATGATGGAAAGTTGAAGATCTCTGACAAGGACAAACGCATCCAGCCATGTCATCGTGAAACGGTTCTTTAGGAGCCAGCAGTAACATAAATGGCATACGAAGTGCTTGCTATTTGTTACTTTTATTTACTGCCTCAGTAAACAGACTTCCCCATTTCTCTGACAGAATTGCACTTAAATATCGCAACCGTTACGTTTCAAAATCAATTTCATACATTATTATATTTTTTTTTAGTCCAACAACTTTTACGCTTTTCTCTATCAGCTATTTTTAATTATACTTTACGGTAGTTTAAATTAATCATTAGTAGGGGAATGATTACGTTAAAATCCATAAGATTGTTACAATCTATTGACAACACCTACAATACTAGATTCTTTCACTAGATTTTAGATATTTACAAATTTCGTAAATAAAAAAAAAAAAAAAATGTTGGCGAAAAATGTTTACAAACCTAATAGAAAATTTGCTCCGTTTTGACAATTTTAATTTTTTTTTTCCCGCATCACCTGTTCACATTTCAGTTTTCATCCCAGGGAAGCATATCGATCTAACATTGTTTATTAGTTGGGCAGCAGGACATTGTTTATAAATATAATGCATAAGTTAGTTTCTTTTTGTAGGAAAACTTTTGAACTTCATTTTCTTTTGCGTGAGCTGATATATTCGGTTTAAATATGAATGCAACTCGAGATGGCTTGTAGTTTTTACTGATATTGCTGTTGTTAAGTTTTCGCTTCCTATGCTGGTGCCTTACAAGACACGAAGTACGATTTTTTTATATATATAATATATATATTATATTTTTTTTCTGCAGGTAGGTGGCGGTGACTGTCTCTGGCCATAGAGTGAGTAAGATATTCTCCGTGAAACTTTTACTGCTTCTTATTGAGACATGAATCATTAATTGATGGAGAGAAAAACTGTTCCCTCCACCTCGTTATGGCTGTCCGCGGAGTCTTTCAATATTTACAGCCCTGTTTAGAGCGGTAGCCTTCATATCCTCCTGAAATTGGGATGCGATGCTGTATCACACGTTTGCTGATATGGTTTGTTTCGCGGGGAACTGTTGATTGTGCGACGCCTAGCGCCCTCTGGGTGATGTAGTGTGTGTTAGGAGACGTAAACGCGTACACAGAGATGATGAGATTTCTCGCTGAGAATTACAGTGTTGCCGTAGACTGTCTAGCGCATGAGTGATACCGTCCCCTCTGGATGTCTGCATAGACCAGTTTCTATACACTGTCACCAAACTTTTGTAATGGAGTTTTTTATTTAAACTATTTTTACTGTATAGGCCTCGAATAATTTATAATCCGCTTTCATAGACTTTACTACAAGGCAGTGGAAATTTAATATTGCAACTTTCGCTTTTAATGACTCTATCATCTACAACAAACTCTGGAGTGAATTTTTTTTTTTTTTTCTTACTGTCACAAAACTTAAACGAAACATGTCCGAACTTTGTTGAAGAGTTTAATTTAAAAAATAAAAAAAAACTCTGTGTTGTCTGTGCGAGAGAGAGTGCAGTGTGTGTGTGTGTGTGTGTGTGTGTGGCGTGGGGGGGGGGACAGAGAGAGAGAGAGAGTGCAAAAGACAAAGTTATGAAACATTGATTCCACTAGAAGTTTTAATGAATTATATTTGTAGTTACTGTTGAAAATGCACGTAGCAAAAAAAAAAAAAAAAAAAAAGTTTGTTACATAGTCGCAAGATACAGTTACATGTGTAATAAAAATTGTTCTTACTTCCTGAGAAGCGGGGTGACATTAAAACAAACTCTTCGCGTTTACGAGAAGGTCTCCAGTTATATCAACTAAACCATTGTAGAAAATCGAATATGATTTCCGTCTAATGCATTCTCTGAGCTGTTGTATAACAATGTGCCTGAACAAAGCCATCAGAATTGTTTTTAGTTATTCTTTTCAAACCGTTCGTGGGATGACAGTGTCATTCCACGAACGGTTTCATACTGAGGTGGCTGGGTTTTCCCTCCCGGAAACCCATGGATTTCATTCCTCAAAACAGGCAAGCTGTCTAGAGAACCGCACTCACAAGATATCACCAAAAACCGATAACACGACAACAATATCGTGTGGACGAATTGATGGAAGAAGACGAAGTTGATTTCTATAAGTTTGGAGTTGAGCTATATAAGAATGTTGATCAATGGCCTCTCTTGTTCTTACAAGATTATAGGACAGCGAAGGAATGGTAATAACCAGGTTGGTGGAGCAACACCAGGAAAGTATTTTTAAAAAATAATAATGATACAGAAAAACTGCCTATGAGAAAGTGATTAAAGAGAGTTGGTGAGAGAGAGAGAAGTCATCTGTTAAGCAAATTGTCCTCTTCTGTATACAACGGAGAATTCTTAAGAGGATGGGAGTATACCACTCTGAATGTGAAACAGTAGTTGCTTCTGTCGTAATTCTAAACAATAACATCCTATCTACGAAAAGTTCGGAAGTTATCACATCAATACTGTGAATAAATTGAGTTAGACAATGTCTATTCTGGAGACCAAACATGGTTTTTTTTTCATGCCGCTTCAAGAAATAAAATGGTGTTTCTCCGAGCAGTGAAGACTTGCATACAAACGCCCCCGCCTATGTCATAGTAGGATTCGATTCCCCCCCCCCCCCCACAGTTTGTACGTTGAAAAGCTAGGGTAATAGCGACTGAGCCAGTTATGTATCTGAAGTTTCGATGCACTTTCGCCTCATTTGGTTTAAAGAATGTTCACTTTTTATTTTTAATAAGTCCAGGGAATTGCTGGATTATATTGTTCTTCAGGTAAGGCACCTATTTATATGCAATTGAACTGAAACTAACAGCAAACTCGAATTGTTTGGCATGATTTACATTTTCTTTGTCTCCATACTTCCCAATGGTGCAATTTATCCTAATTACTAATATTATGTTTCCAGTCGTAGTTACGGTAGTTTATTAAAAAAAAAAAAAAAAAAAAAACCGCATTGTTGTGTCATTAGGTAATTTACCGGTTTAGTCAATTTGGTAATGAAAATGTTTTGATAACTTTATTTTAATAAATATTTATTATCGTAATTACTTTAATAACGTTTTATGTTTTATATGTTTTCCTATACAGTGTAATAGTAATGTTAAATACACTTTTTTTTGGGGGGGGGGCGGAGGTTAATCAACAACTTATTTTAAATGGATGATGACAAAGCGAATGGTGTCAAAACACCTTCCAGAACATCTAAGAAATCCCACTCGATGAATACAGGGCTGTGTTGCACACGATAGTATTCCAGAACAAAAATTTGTTGGAATAATGTCATCGAACGGTGTCATGTTGTGTTTCACGTTTGCAGCGCTCTCCATACTTACCAGATTTCGCTCCCCTGTATTCTGCTTCATCCATAAAATGAAGTTTCGCTAGAAGTTCGACAGATCAGTGAAATTGGTAAAATCCGGTGGAGTCAGGCTGTTATACTAGTAATCTCAAAAATTGGTTTCGTGGGGGAAAAAAAAAAAAAAAAAAAAAAACATAGTGCCGAAATTGGTAATTTAGCATAATACATCGTCTTAGTTACTTCAGAGTATCAAAAACAGATATTTTGATAGAATTTAGTTATGCTACATAATATCAAGTTATCACTGTAAACTCAACGACGTCATAGGCTGGAAATTTTCAGAGATGCAGTGGTTGGGGTCTTGAACAGGAGACGGTACAACATGACATTTGCCACTAGCATATTATACATATTAATTTCATTTGGGAACAATGAGCATATCTGTGAAATAAAAGTTTTAGTTTCTTCCAAAATGCTGTTCAATACTTGCTTCAAGAACGTATGCAAAATTCCTTCCAGATGATTGAAATGTAGTGTAAGAAGGATTGAGTCAAAGCGATGACCTTACTTCACAATGGTTTTTTTTTTTTTTTTTTTTTTTTTCAGTCAGTCCTGCTCTCAATGTAAAGGTGAGAAACGTACGGACGCTAAATTATCTAAAGGGAACTGACAGTTCTATTTTGTAGCTGGCACGAGGCCAGCCGTTAGCCATTGAAAAAGTTATGAAACTCGATATCATGAACTCGGATACAGAAAAAAAAAATGCTGTTAGTTGGAAGTCTAAAAAATGGACCAGCAAAGCTCCATAAATCGTACTTGGAGGCCTTTATTTCAGATTCATAAAGAGATTAAGGAACGGTCATCATGTATGAGAGCTTACCGTTTTGGAAATTAAACTTGTTTGAAGCAGCTTGTGTTGATTATAAGGTGCAGTTATAATTTATCCCTAAATGCTTACAATTCAGTTAAAATTACTTTTTTATTGCATTATTTGATTTGTTCTCGCGTCTCGCTTCGAGGCTTTTGAATAAAGGCGTTTCTCGCTTTTTGTATAATCTAAATTCCTACTCTCATTTCGCAAAAAATATCAAGTGGCGTAGAGAATCTCTTGCCTCTATGAGTAATTCAGCGGACCCACTTGCTACTGTGAACCATTTCTTTTTCTCTGAGCGAAAAGATATGGAACCATCCGTTACTATGGTACACTGGACACAATCAAGTTTTTAGTTCAGATACCAGCTTTTTATAGTGAACGAAAAAAAAAAAAAAAGGTGGGGGGGGGAAGATGTTATCTCAGTCTTGGAGATAAGATGTGGATAAGTAATAGCTGGTCTCAACGCATGTCCTAATGGTTGGGAAATGACTGATGTCAATTTTGATGTTCGGCAATCATAAAATTACGTAGTAAATGCTTCTGATAGAAACTGAACTGGGTGACAAACAGTGAAATGAATGAGTGAGAGATGATCGACCTAATTCTTCTTTTCTGCACGAAGACAGTTTTTAGAAGCTTTTAGGAACACTACCCACCAATGTAGAGATTATTCCATTGTTAGATGGATTTGCAGTTTGTGCAAGGTTGATGAATTGTTCAGAGATAAAATAACCTTTGAAACCAAAGAGAGAGCACTTAGTTTCTTGGATATTAAGGAGGCGTTACGTGTAACATGTTTACGAGAAGAAAGACAGCACCTTAAGATTATTATTCCAAGAAAATAAATGTCATCTTTCAGAAGTAGTCCGCGCGGTTAGCCGAGTGGTTGGTTGCTTTACAACCATATGCCTGGGAAAGGAGTGTCCTGGGTTCGATTCCCGTCGCCGACGCGAGGAGCCTAAGGATCTTTCTCAGACAACCAAGTTAGCCTGTCTTGGGCATGGACAGTAGGGTTTTTCCTCCCGCAAACCGGCTCCCTGAACGCGCATGGACTACAGTCATGAATGCGCCCCAGCCATATGCCGGTCCCGAGCCCGGATAAAATACAATCGAATTTGGGGAAAGCAACAGTGAACTACCCTGTAAAAATCTCACCCGGAATATACTTTGTGAGCAATGCCTACAAAGTCACCTACGGTCGGAAACGACTGAAAAGGGAAAATAAGTCGGTTTCAGAAATATAGATACGTGTATTAATAAAAGCTTTTTTATTTTTTTATTGCAAGAACTAACACAAAACTGAGTAAGAGTATTGAAATCTCGAGTCCACTGAAGAACGATTTGTATATAGCATTTAAAGGGGTTATGTAAATACTCCAGAAGTTTTTGTGCAATCACATAAGAAGGAAGGTGTTGTAGTAATAAAAATCATGATTTTCAGTTAACGAGAGAACGTTGAAATGTTAAGATTGTCTGGTACACTTTGGAAATCCTTCCACTATCTCCGTAATGTGCAACCAGAATAAAATTTCACACCCATATTGACAAAATACGGAACGAAGACCATAAAAAGTCATTTTCAGTACTGATTCAGCTAAAATTTTGTCAGTATATTTGTATCCAAGTAACATGTTGCTATGTAATTCAGTAAGATAAGTTCACCTGTGAACCTCTTAATAATGGAAACAGAATGCATGCATCATCATCCTAAGCGCAGCAGAGCATGTCGTGACTAATGAATATACTACACCTTACTTTACAAATAACTATATTCCTTCCGTGTTTTAATGATATAAGAAGAGAACACGCCTTAATATTACCTAATATAATAACAAGACTGTAATGCATTATGAATACAAAATATATAACGTTTTAATTTTCTGTTTTTAATTCTGCAGAGAGGACGGAAAGTTTTAAGGTTCTTTCAGTGTTCTGAACTTAACTAGAAAATTCTTGAAGTCAAAAGCTTAAAGTATGAATTTTATTTTTTTTATAATATTCTCAAGCACGACAGGCTAAAATCAGTGATGCTATATAAGGTTTGGAACTTTTTAACCTAGCAGGTTACAAATTTGCCAACTGGTGAGTAATTACCGATTCAGAACAGAACAAAAATTACTTTCATTCTCAATAAAATATGTATTGTTTCAAGAGCTATCTCAAAACGAATGGCTCCGATCAAAAACGTAAATAGACAAATGTAGGTACTCCATTCGAGTGTTCCTAGCATGGAATATCCTTGTTTGTCCATTTCTTCTTTGAGAGTCATCCGTTTTAAGATTTAAATAATATATTATGAATGCAAGTAATGTGTGGTAAGGCAAGTTTACTTAACATAAATTCTTTTTCTATTCTGAAACTAATCTATCCGCCACCTTTAAATCTTTTAACCTACTGGTGATAGGTTAAAGGGTGTAAAACTTACATGCATCGTTGGTATTTACAACTTCTCGTGCATGCGAATAATATATTGTTAAGCTTTTGTTTGACTGTAAATATTGAAATTATACCCTCGTCATACGAGTCGAGATAATTTTGCATAAGCAAAAAATAATATCTTCTAGAAACAGCGTCGCTCTTTTTAGTACATACGGGGAGTGGGGGGAGGGGTGCTGGAAAGTTAGCAATTGATAAATTAACAAATGATATAATCACAAGAAAGAACATAATAGTAGGAGAGTTATGAAGGTTACTTATGTTCTCGCATACTCTTTCTTGTGGTTATATCCATTCTTGTATCAAGTATTTCGAAGGGCGTAATAGTTTGAAGTACTTGCCGGTTAGTTGACCCGAGTGGTTAACGTATCCAATCACCAACCAACAGGCTGCGGCTCGTAATCTCGGTACATGCATGGATGTTTGTGGTTGTAATTATTGGCGGTCACTTCAGGCCTTCAATAAGCGGAACGTTTCAGCTAAATACATTAACAAACATCCATGCCCAAGGACGGAATCGAGCCCCCCCCCCCTCCCCAACCAATTGGTTGTAGAGCCAGTACACTAGTCGCTCAGCTAAATCTTGCCAGTAGATATATTTGCATTGGAATGGAATAATGATGGTTTCAGGGATGGAGCATTGCATCCGTGTTTCTTTTAAGGCGTCTGCATATTACCTCCGAAAATGTTTTTTTTTCCACTCTTTTGTGATTTGTTACTAATGATTATTGATTCAACTTATATCTTTTTTTGTAGTGTATCGATTGAAATCAATTACAAGTGGCCCAATAAATTTATGTGCGATCTCTACAATGCATCTTAATCTTACAGAGAAAATTTGAAATTATTCAATCATTTTATAACTCAGTCCTGTGAACTGCTGTAGTTAAAGGCAGACCAATCATATCAAAGGAAACACGCATGACAATGAAAACCACACAACCGTTCATTCTAGTAATCACTAAGATCTCTAGCCCTGGAAAAAAAAAAAAAAAGCAGTAAGGTGAGTTAACCGACCTCATAAAGAGATGGGGGTGTTTTTCATCCCACAAAACAGTCAGATAAATACAATCGATTAACAGTCATACCACATCCTCCTCATAGTCTTAGTTGCTTTTGCCATAATTCCAGCCAATATCCTAAAAACAGATGAGTAAAATCGGGATTTTGATCATGATGATGATGCTGGAACAAATTTAAGAGTTTGTCTACAATGTCGATCGTAGGTAAGCGTAACCTTGTACCTCATTATGCTATTATTAGTTTTTGTCTCTCTGTCTAATGGAAGAGTAAATGTTTCAAAGACAGCAGAGGGAGTTAGAAAAATGTATGTTGTAAATTTCAGTCTAAATGCTTAATCAGTTTTATTGTTAGTGAATTAAATAAATGCTAACTGAGAAAGTGTACATCGATTAACAGTTCTGTTTTTTTAGCAGTTTCTCAACTTTTGTATATACACGCTCACGAGAGGACAAAAAAAAAGGCTGCCAAGTTTCATCCTATTTTTTTTACTTTACACAAAAACTGAAAAGCACTGGTTGGATACTGTGTTATTGAACTTTGTTATTAAAAACATTTAATTTGTTAAACTTGGTGTGAATAACCGATATTCATGTAGACGTCAAAAGGGCCTTAAGGGAACTAGTAAAAAAAATAAATTGTACGAAAGCTGTGAATAATAAACTTGTATATTGCTTTGATATCCTCACTGAATGAGATGCTATAAACAGCAGCCACAAGTGTGCAAAAGTATTAAACTATTTGTTCATTTTTTTCTCATCAATAACCGAATCTAATTCCTATAGCAATCTTGTGGCAATAGCCTTTTTTTTTATGCTCCTTGCCCTTTGATAGAACTAAGGCCCTCTTTTAATGAATTTGATGTCAGTTTTTGCATCTGACATGAGAAAAGACAAAGCCTGCCACAGAATTACAAAGTGTAGTTGGGATGGTTAGCAAAAATCATTAATTGATTTCATCCTTGATAAAGAATGGGATAGAATAGTCATGGACATCAGTTTTCTTTTCTGTTGCTTTAGATTGTGGCGGTAAAAGAGAGAAGACTGAAGTAAAGCAAAGCTTGTGTCTTGGATCAGGTCCGAGGCCAATATTTAATTACAGATAATGTGGACGAGTAATGGGGAAAGTTTTGAGATGTAATGGTAGGAACAGCAGAAGTGTGTGTGGAAGAACAAGTGGAAGCAAAAAAGGAAAACAAACACGCTGGTGGAATTGGAGAGCTAAAGAAACAGTCTTTAGCTTTTCAGACGTTCATAAAGACTAGACCAAATGATGATAGGAGATAATCAGCGAACGGGACAAAATATAATAACAAGGAAAAGATAAGCTGTATTAAATTTACACAGGTTGGAAGAAATTAATGGGAGTAAAAAAATGTTATATAAATTAATGAAGAATAGAAGAAAACACGATGGAACCAGGTTTATTAATAAATGAAGAGGGAAATCTTGTGGCTACTGGAAGAAATTTTCTACGACGTATCCAATATTATTTTAGAGATATGTTAAACAAAGATGAAAGCCGTAGTGAAATAAATGGGAATGAATACAGTGATTAGAGATAGATGGACATAATAATGAAATAAGTATGGCAGAGGTTGAAGCATTAAGTTGTCATGATCAACATCTGTCCCCCACTTTTTGCCATTATGTAATTGATCGTGCTCGAAGTTTCAAAATAATTAGCAGTGGTCTGCTAAATGAATAAATGTGCAACATGATCACTCATGATGTTCATGAACTCTCAAATGCTAAGTTTAAACTACCTTTCTCATTTCGATGAATACGGCAACCAGAAATTTGGAACTTTCATAATCTATATAATTTCGCTTCCGCTTGACTGCATGCTATCTGCTTTGAGAAACAGTGCCTTCAAAAAGAAATGTTAGATGAATCTAGTTTCTAGAAATAGCATTTCTTTTCTGGAAGGTGATTGTCGTACCCTAAAGCGTTCTTCTATTATTGTGTGCGTGTAGACGGGTGTCACGCTAATTTCAATTTGCATATCTCTTTGTCTAGAAACCATATTTTACTTGTCTAATTTCATATTGAAAGTTCCCTAGAAAACATTTCTAAGTATAATTATGTTTGCTAAATGACGAATTCTGCAGTTATTGTAACTAATTTTATTGCTCAGGTGAAGGCCACTTCTTCCAAAACTGTTTCGATGCTCGCCGCATTCAATTGTGCGTTTTTACAAATACCAAAAATGTTCTTCAACATTTAGTTCATTAATGAAGCTATTGATTAATTTAAGTGTGGTTTTTCTCTTAGCCTTCTGGAAGTTATAATCAACCACTTGAATGCCACCTTTTAAGCATCATGTTGGTTCTCGTTACCAAGGTAACGCATCTTTTTTGAAGTCAGATCGCAGCTTGTGTTTCTCTTGTATTGAATATTTCTTGCGTAGCGCTTTCAGCTGAGGAATACTAAACGATTTTTACTTATTTCGAAGTCATTTTATTTTAAGAACTAATAGTGAATTCAAAATGTTATCGCACTCATAAAACAATTCTATAAGCAGCATCCGAAATGTCTGCGTTTGTCAACTCTTTAAGTCACATGTTATCATTCCTTTTCAAGCCTCTAATTGAGAGTTCACTATGCTGTGACCATTTTAACGTAATGGGGTAGAGGAGTAATTTCAAGCATGCTCTTTCTAGTTTTGCGACTCATCGTCGAAGTATTAATTTTAACATTCTACTTTGCATATGCACAGAAACTATTTTTATCTTTTAAAGGAATAGGTAAAATATTGGAAGGACATGCTTAGATATTCTTAGTTGGCACTGTCATGTTTTTCAGCTGTCTGAAGCACCTTCCTTATTCTATACAAAAAAAAAGAAAAGAAAAATCGGACGTCTCTTACATCACCATTTTATCTCTGTGTTGTCACTCGAGTTATCTTTTGAACCTCTGAACCAGTCTTCATGAAACATGATGTAATGTACCAGACTAGTTATTCCAGCATGTTCCTGAAAATATCTCGTAAACTCACGTGGTGAGAAAAGACTGCATGAAAAGTCAACTTCCTGAGAGATAGCCATGTATCTCGCGAAGTAAATAATTTGAGACAGTTCTTTGATTTGCTCGGTCACTAAATCACTAGGAGAAGAGATGAAGTGTATATTTAAATCTTTTTTTTTAAGTAGCCACCCATGTTGTTTTTAAAAATTGACCCCTCACCATTCTATTTTAACATTGCATCTATCCACGAAAGAATATACATTTATCCTCATCACGCAGGAAGATAGTTGGTTTTTAAATTAAATTTCTAGACAATCGTGGCACTCTCAGCTCATAACAATATTGCAAATGGTCATTTAAGGTAAAATCGAATCGTACCATGGCGGTTTGTTTTTTATACATCCATACTGGATCTTTAAAAAAAGGGGGAAAGTTTGAGTGAGGAAAAAATATGTATATTCCATCGTTGTAGATGGAACAGTGCTTTTTGAACGAATGCTGCGTTGTCGTTTCCTTTCTCAAATAGGAAACTGCTCAAATTATCAGATATTTTCAAGTAAACTATTGGATTTCATGCACTTTATATTTGTAGGATGCTGAATTTTATTATGATTATTGTCTTCATTAGAGATCTGCTTGTATCAACTTTTGCATTTCTTCACAAATTGTATGTTCAAAGTATTCTCTGGCGGAAACTGTTTGCATTTATGCAAACAGTTTCCGTCAGAGTTTCAGATGATAATATGATTGAATCGGATGATATCTGATAATAGATACAGTGTCTTCAGAAAGAGAGAATGCTGTTTCGAAATTTAAAGTGCAGTTTTATAGTTTTTTCCACTCCTAGAGTACTGTTAATGCCCTGTGATGGTGTCATTTTTAAGAATTAGATAATAGACCGAAAACTTTACATTAGAACAAATAGTGATTTCGTTTGGAATCGTTGAGTCATGAAAAACTGTGGGAGTGGTGGGAAAGAAAGAAAGACAGATTGTTAACATCTCTCTCTCAGCCATTGTATGAAGTTCGGTCAAAGTCTTCTTGAAAGTATCTAAGTTGAATAGTGCGCAATTAATGACTTATTTTTTGGTCTCAAAGGAATATTAACAACCGAAATTCATAGGTATATGATTGAAGATATATGGTACATGTTTTTTCTATAAAACAGCAGTGTATACTTTAACCCATTGAGTGCGATCCTCGACGATATCCGGCACACCACGCGTTTTTGCTGTGAATATCAAACATAATAGTGCGACAGAGAGCATTAGGAATATTAACGCTAGACTTTTTTTTTTTTTCAACATTCATAACGATATTGCGAAGTCATTTAAGGCAAAATTAAATCACAAGATGGCCTTTTTAGCTGGAATGGCGTTTTGTTTTTTGGCTGGCAACAACGTTAAATAAATGACTTGAGTGTACGGTCCTGACCTCTTCCATTGTGATTTCACATTTTCTGACTGGCTCATTTCGGACTAAGCAGCGCAGCGGAATCACTCACCACACGCAAGTCAGTCGTTTTCTAAGGATGATTTGTGTGGGGTGGGCGCGGGGTAGATATAATATCTATGAATATTATCTACATATGATATCTACGAATTGGTATAGAATAAATATTTTACGCTTCATTTTCGATTGGTCTACTTGTTATTTGGACTATACTTAAGTGGAAGAAGTAAGAGGAATAATAACAGCTTTGGGATTCGCACCAATCCTCGTTAATCATTTGAAGTCATTTATGGTACTCGGTATTTTCAAATTCAAAGGATAAACATTTAGATAGAGGAGAAAATAAAATATATGTATTAAAAGTCAAGAATGGGGAGATCTTTTGGATTTATCAATGTCTTCAAAATTCAAATTATTAGAGATCATTAATACGTTTCCTTAAAATTAGCTGTTAAATCTTCCTCTTGAGACAACAGCTTTCGTCGTCTTCAGTAATAGTTAGTTAGCTTGCCTTTGGTGTATTTTTTAGATATCTTATTTCTGGGACTACTGTGGAATAGCAGTTCCACATGCGAGATACCAGACACACTCCCGCGCAGCATTTGTTACACTTCAGCATAACCATATATACATGTTACTAAAACCAGTACCATTATTAGTGGAGAACAGTTTTCGCAAAGTGTTATGGGCATAATTTTGTTTTCCTAATTTTGACATGAAAATTGTCCAGTTGAGAGTGTGGGAGTGGTGGGAAAGAAAGAGAGATTGTTACCGACTCTCTCTGTTAGCCATTGTATGAAGTTCGGTCAAAGTCTTTTGAAAGTATCCAAGTTGAATAGTGCGCAACTAATGACTTATTTTGACAACTTGATACATTTCAATGCTGAGAGGTTCAAGAGAAGTAAATCACCTTGTGTATAAAAATTAACCACAACCATACGCAGGCTGATCCGTCAACATAAATTTTACGGAGGCGCGGTCCATAATCAAATGTTATTGGCCATGTCAGAATAAAGCCCATCATATACGATTGTGGAATATCTAGTATAGTCGCTTAAGATGCTTATGCACTTGTCCCACTTGCTCATCAAGATATCTATCCCAACATAGACGTCCATGGCAAGTGTCATTACTAGAAAATGATACCATGTCAGCCAGATATTTCTTCAGTGATCCAGAAAACGTGGATGGCACTTGATATAAGATCAGGACTCCACTCTAACTTCCCAGTTATAGCGCAGTAACAACCTTTCTGGATAGCCGTTCGTCCTTCCATTAACACAGGCATTACACGAAACCCAGAATGGTTCCTGTGATATGTTTGCTCCATACTCTTCAATTGAATTTCCTCCAGTTCGATACCTTTGACACGCTGTGCACTTATACGCATGACCATGTTTCTTCGATCTGCAATCTTGTAACTAATGGTACATACGTGTGATGCCATCTCGTGTTCATATGAGGAAACAGATGATGCAAACGCGTTATTCACTCAAATCTCCCGCGAATGGTGCGATGTGATGTTCCATTAACGTTTGAAACTTCTTCATATGTCAGGGCTTTAAAGACTTCATTAGCCCGTTCAACTCTAAGTTTTCCCCACAATACAAGAGACATGATATTACTTAAAGATCTATGGAAACTTTCCAAAAAAATCATCGGCATTGTTTGTATTTAAAAATATTTGGCGCGATGTATGATGATAGTTCTTTTAATGAAACCTTTCGCAAATTGACACACACGCAAAATAAATAAATAAAAAAACGTGCGTGCGCGTGTGTACACACGCACATACACACCATGGAGACCTATCTCTACGATAGGCCACAAGTGGATTGTGCTTAGTACATTATCCAGATTTTTTTAGAAAGAAACTAGTGAAGTTCAGCTAATTATTTTTTTAATTTACTTTTCGAAATGAGTGAAGTTGTTCGTCGGATAGAAAAGTGGGAGGCGCATATCATCATTTTGTTCCTTTGTTTGCTTTCTTTTAATGTCTGCTGATCTTACCACTTCTCTTTAATATCGTTGGTGATGACAACTTTTGAAACAGAGATAAGTTCATTGGCATCTTGAAAATCAATTTTAGAATGGTATGAAGGATTTCATGCCACCACTCGCATTCGAGAAAAAAAAAAAAAAAGTGACAGTTTTTCATTGCAGAAGTAGTTGGTAGTGTTCGGCGATCTTTCTGTATAGTTAGATCTCTGAAATCGTCAAGTTAGTCTTGAACTGCATTTACCGTACTAAACAGTATGAAAGATTCCGAGAAAAAGTTCTTTCCCCTGTCCTGTAAACTTAAACCGTGCCAAGACATCATGCTAAATGGTAATTTTCAACGTTATGAATTTTGCTGTGGCTTATAGATCGTCTTTACAGGTGAAACCTGTTTCTCCAGAATTCTTTAACAAAGGAAAGAACCAATAGACAACTTCAATAATTTTTCCAAGAAAATTAAAGAAAATACCTTCATTGTGCACTGTAGTGTGTCGACTTCACTGAATGTATTATCTCCACTAGCGCCAAAACTTTTTCAAGTAAATTTCATTTCTGCGAATTTTTTTTTTTTAACAGATTTTTGAAACCGTGTTCACTCTGTATTTAGATGTTAAGGAAAATATGTTATCGATGTCACGAAGATATTACAAAACATTATTTCATATTTATAATCCTTACTGATTAAAAATATTTGGTAACATTCGTTCTTTAATTGTACTAAATGTATATAATAAAATTTTAAATATTATATTTGATATATTATTGATTTAAATATTAATACTAAATACCCGATATGAATTACATATTTTTAATTTTATATGAATACCCATTCAAATGTTAAATTTAATTGAAATATTCATTTTAAATATTTAGGGGTTACTATTCCTAAATAATTACATATTTCCCCAGTAATCGATAGAGTAGCTCTGTAGTTTCTTAAGCAGCTAGAGAATCCACATTTTAATTTTTTTTTTTCGCTAATCCATCGCTCTTATTGGCATTAAAATGAAGAGAAAGGAAAAATTATGTGTTTTATTTACAACTTAATGTACTATTGAATATAATTTAATTACTTCTTTTATTTTTTTATTTATGTCGTATAGTGATTCAACAGCCGTGAGCCCCTTTTACAGAGAGGTACGGCACTATGTAAATCCCCCCATATTTTTATCCGGCTTGGGACCGGCATAGCTGACAATTTAACCTATGGCTGGAGGGATGTTAGATATTCCTGACTGTATCCGTGTGTGTATTCACGGGGCCAGTTTGCGGGATGAAAAACCCCAGCTAAACTGGGAAGAAAAACCCTGCCGTCCACGCCCAAGACCGGCTAACTTTGCTATGGTGGAGGAAGATCCTTAAGCTCCTCTCGTCGCAGACGGGAATCGAACCTAGGACACTCCTTCCCCCAGGCATATGGTTGCAAAGCGCAAAGCCACTAGTCTAACCGCGCAGACATTTACTTCTTTATTATGATAGTATGCATGTATATTTTTTGTTTTAATTTAAAATCGTGATTATAAATATAATTTGGGGAAGAAAATGCCCATACGTATTTGCCGAGAGGATCTCGGACCCACTGATTGACAAATGCTGATGTTGATGATCTTATGTTTACATCAGTATTTGGAATGACGTCAAACTTGGTTTATAGTATGACGTCATTCCTAGATGAATTAACTGTTTAATTTAGTCATGCAGCAATTGAATAGTCACACTAACTGGCAGAAATGCTAACCTTTCGTTAGTTAATTACCCAAACCTTCACCCACCCATCCCCACTTTTTTGAAAGCTGATTGAATTATAGACATTGCAGCTATTTCGGACGACTCATATTTAAATCACGTTCGACATCAAGGCATAAATAATTGCAGTATTCTATCCGTGTTTCCATACAGCTGTTCCTCCTCCCACGTACAGTACAAACGCTAAGGCAAGGGTGGAAGTGTGTCATTCTTGAGATATCTGTTGACTTCAGAAATATTGTTGCACTTAAGATCGTATCTGTAACCGGTAAAGAAGTGCGTCTTTTTATTTTCATCTGCAGACGCACGTGGTTTAGTAAAGGACTGGTCAAGAGAAAATAAGCAGATTGTGTATGTGCAAGCAGATCACAGAAACGGGTATAAAATGTCGTGAATTTAATCCTACCCTACTCTGGTTAATCTTTTCGTAAACCTCTTTACTGCATAGGCTGCACGTGATCAAACTGGTTGTAGATCTCAATCTTGTTTCCTGGTGCTTGTGCTTTCTGCGTTCCCGTTTGACGCTGTTAGATTCGTTTTAGCATTAACACTTCACTGCTGCCGCTGCCATGGGTAATCTCCGACGCACGCTGAAATAGTACAAACCTGTTTTAATCGCCCGTACACGAACCAAATAAAATCACTCCATCTAATAAAAACAAGGCCAGCCTTACAACGAATACTGTCTAGCATTAGCGAGGATAATTTTCCCCAGACAAACTAAATTCGTTGAGAGAATCGACTAATGAACCAATCTCCATTGTGGTAAGTCACTCTGCCTGTCATGAGCTAAAGAATGTGCGATTCAGATGTGATACCCGTATACACTCCATACGGACTCTTCGAGTTTCTTTCCTCAAATCCTAATCGTGTTTATTAAATTGTTTTCCTCTCTTTTACGACGATCTAAAGAGCTTCTGAATGGAATATCGCTGGTGTTGAATTCTCACTTGAGCAGAAGGAATCGCCCATCTCCGCCTGCTAAAGTGATTTTCTCTGAGTACAGTTTAAATGCCACGGCTGTTGAATAGTTGAACCACCTGTATTCTTTGTCGTTATCCTCCTGTCCCTTGAGCAATACCGGAGTGGTAATTCATTCCTTTTTCTAGCTCGCGACCACGTGCCCTGTGTCATGAAAGGGCTCGTTGCAACCCCCCGTAACCCCTATTCATAAAGCGGCCACTTCATGCCACCGTTGACAACACAATGGCTGTGTAAATATGGAAAGAGGTGCTGTTCTTCCTCCCATAAAATGTTTACGACTCGTAAAAACTCCGCCATCTCTCTTTTCTCTCTCTGGAATCGTCTGCGAACTTCAATGTTGGTATCTCATGGCTAGCCTACGGTTGTTAGGCCTACCGTTATCAGATTCCGACTGCTCATCAGCCTGATAAAGGGCGGAGTACCCAGCCCACTCAAGTAGCAGGCGGTCTGTGAGAACCGCATCTCCCGGTTCCTATTACCACTTCCAGTGCACATTTTTCAAGACACCCCGACCTGTCAGAAGCCTATTATAGGAGCCCTTTATTATATTTTCCGTGCATTATCCAATTTTTTGAAGGCTTTACCGTCTCCATTCCGAGCGTACGTGCTTCACCAGAAGATGCCGTGCATATGACCGGCGGCGGCCCAGGATCCTGGGGGATCTCAAGCAACCGTGCGCATCATGCTGCAGGAATTTCACGCGCTCTTGCAGCGCTCCCGCGGCTCCGTAGCGGAGGATTACGGTTCTTCGAGGTTCTGGCTGAGCGGTAATGACTGCGGGACGGGAGATGGGGCCGCGTGACCGCATTATCTCTTGCCTCCCCGCGCCGCCTTACGGCTGACGTGACTTTCCTGACCTTTCCCTGGGCGACGGTTTTTTCCTTCGTTCGAGAACTGATCCTGTTGGCTGGTGAGAATAAGTGCTATATCCCGAAGACACGACCGAACTGGTCGTCGCCTTGCAGTACTGCTGCTCCTTATAGTGTTTTTTTTTCTTCTTCTGTCTCTATTTTTTTTTTCTTTCTTTCAGTGTTTTGCCGCGAAGAAGTAAAGTTTTACTTTCTGGTTTGCCGACAACCGGACCTTGCCAGTCCTGACGTCATTGTGACGTCAATCAAAGTGCTTTGGTCCATATGTCATGTGTGGTGGAAGGAGAGGGGAAAAAAAAAAAAAAAAAAACAAGTGCAGTTGGTTGGGAATGTGCCACAGACCAGTCGTTGTAGGTAAAGCATACCAATGTCTGAACTCAGAAATGTACGTCTGGTCTGGAAGGAAGCACATTGTAATCCCTTGCTTTCTTTCCCCCTCTACAACGTACGGTCACCAGAGGAGAATTTGTCTGATTTCTTAGTAAGCGCTATTCCTCCCTGCGGAACAATATATTCTCATCATTTTGGGAATAGTATAAACGCTTGAAAAAGAATTTTCTTATATCTACAAAAAAAAAAAAAAAAAAAAAAAAACAGATGTTAGCCAAAATCAAATTAACATTCGTTATTGGAATTTATACGAAATCTTTTCTCAATTGTTGAAGGAATGGGAGTCGTCGCGATTTCGCTTTGAACAAAATATTTAATTAAAGTAGAACAGTTACTGGATGCGAGTTGCTTTCATTTCTGTGGTTATCTGGGGCAGTAATTTAACTGCCCTAGAAAAATAAGAGTTCAACAAGTTTTTTTGTCATAATAGGCGTGTTTGAGTTTAGCCTCTTTCTAGAGAAGGCGAATAACAGTTGTTTTAAAGAAATTGGTTTGTTTTGTTCAGACTGCTGCTTACCTACTTAAATATCTTCCTGCGCTAGCCCATCAGTTACCTTTTTTAAAAAAATGTTTTTAAGAATGCATTTACAGTAAATTTTTTATTCCCCTCCCCCCCCACACACAGTCAAAGAAAGTAATATGTTTATTAAACAACAGTTTTAAGTAAAAACATGAATCGTAATGTTTTTTTTTTTCAAGACAATGCGAATTGTAAAATTATATATTATTTAATGTTACTTTAGTCCGGAATGAGCATTAAATCATATATAATTATTTTTCAGTTAATAAAAGGAATATATATTGTAAATTAGGAACACTTCTCCGAAATTTGATGAAATTGACAGTGTTAATTTTATGGCAATGTCAACTGCCTTTTTGCGAACAGCCGTAGGAGTGCATCAAGTGACAGTTAACTATTCAGTGTTAAAATATGTCATTATTCACGCCAATTAGGTATGTTAGTTTGTCCTTGAAATTGCTGGATGTTTCCAGTCAAACATAGTGTTATCCTTCGGAAGCATTTATCGAAAGTATTTGTGTTCCGTCAAGTTGCGAACTATATTTAAAATGAAGAGCTAAAGCTTTCAGTGGAGAAGTACTGCAATGATATTTAGTGATTTGTAGTGTGAGGAAGGGATTACTCCAATCTTTATGAAAGTCGGACGTACACTGCTGATGCGTCATTTCCGGTTGTTATCTGGACATGAAAATCGAACACTTTCTGACTTGATCTGTTACTGTACGTAAAGTGAACCCAGCTTTAATAAAATAAAAATACATCATTACATGAGACAAGTTATGTTGCAAAATAAATTCGTTTTCGATGGTGTAGTGGTTGAATTGGTGTCAATTAAAAAATAAAATAAAGAAAGGAAGAAAAGGAAATGGATCACTAAAGGTTTTCGATCATTTTTGCAAACTAAAAAAAACTTTTCCTCTGTATTTTTCTCTATAAAACATATTGGTCTAAAATATGCCCCGTCACTATATTTAATAATTTTAATCTTAGTGTCTAATGTAATAGGTACACAAGTTTTTTCTTTTTACAGGAAGCAATAGTACCCTTATTTTGATCTTTATTTGCCATTATTAATAGAAGTAAAATAAAATAATAGTTATAGTTTAATTCGCAGCGCAACACTGTAACACAGAGAGAGACGTGACGAGCAATTTTCGACAGTCATGTCGCTCAAACTGTCGTATGAGTGGACAGTCATAAAGTGAAACGGCGTAAGACGGGACCATCTATATAATATACACATTCGAAAATCATTCAGAGCAAAAGTAAAATCGGGTTGTGAAGAAATAGCAACTTTATGATTATTCGTCGCACGCATTTAGCGATAATCTTGATTATATGAATAACCTTTTGTATAATATCACAATAGTAGAAGCTAATGGATACAGAAGAAAAGTTGCTGTATGAGTAGTTTTTACGAAGGATAATTATTTGTACACTTTCGGACATTACATTACATCGTCGTATCAGAGATTATCCAAGTTCAACCTGCCCATAATACTGAGGTGGGATTGTCGTATTAAAAAATAATTATTATTATTATTAATAAAACAGCTTTGCGATAATCGTTGACTTAGACATCTGCAAAGGAATTTAGGGAAAGAAGATAATTGTATTACTTGTTTTTCATTTTGTTTAATGTATAAACAATGGGACTATGACAGACACTGGAGGTGTTAAATGTTTCTAAGAGCTATTTGTGGACTACTTTGCACATAAATCAACAAAATGCAAGTCATTGCGTCTGTGGAATGTCACCAGGATATGATTTATTGGCTGAACCATTTCTATTTGTAAAAAACTATTTTGTTACTCATTTGTCGCAATTAGAAATAACGAACTACGTGATTTTGAACGTATATGTATTGCTTATTTTACGTAGTGGTAGTATACGTATGACGCTTTCACAATTGGCTGTCCATTGTTAGCTGCGGTTAGATTCAACGTAGTTCGTTCTAGTGACATTTTACCACTTATGTTTGGAAAGAACGCTTTCTGTTCAATTGATTATAATTGCTTATTTTTATAAAACAGTGATCATTTTTAAGACGGCTGTTAAATTCTCTCTCTAATATTGGTTCTCATTAAAATGAGATTATTTTTATGGAAACTTCAAGCTTATTACAGATGTTTTCCTTATATTCTTGTGTTCATTTTCTTGGAAACACACGTCTCTCGGTCTAAAGAACTGACGTTAAACATTATAGATTTGTTTAGACTTTTTTAAAAAGGTTGAGTTTACAGTCTCGGTTGTATAAAAAAAAAAAAACCTTGAGGCTGGTAAAGTGGAGGGATTTTTCCTGCATGCTTTTTCCTACAAAAATAACTGCTTTGAGAACACGAGCTAAAGACAGATAAGCAGTTGCATCTAAATGCCTGCCTGGAATTCAACGAAAAACAGATCAAGACCGTGCCTCTCTCTCTCTCCCTCTGTTCCAATACTTTGTGTCTTCTTTCAGCAAGAGGATGACTTTCGAAATATCTTTATCGATGTGTTGTTGTGCCAAAATTAAATCGCTGTTCTTCATTGCTTCACTTTTATCTGTTCTTCACTTCATTACGTGATGTTACGTCAAAGTAGACTTCTTCCTAATCCCAGCTCTTTAGGGAGAAAAGGTTTGATGCATAATGATAACATGTGGAAATAGTTCGCTGGTTTCATATATCATATTTCTCGTATTAAGGAGAAATATAAACTCCTTACAGATATTTAGTTTCTCTTGATACAATTATTGATGTACTTGTTCTACTTCGAAACCCTGAATAAATATCAATCTAATAAGACTTATCTAGATTCTATTATAATTAATTTTGCAACCTAAAAATCCTTCTGATAGAAACCGAATTTTTTTCTTCTTCTCTAGTCGCAACAGTTCTGCTTATTTTGAAATTGGAATAGATAAGCAGAAATCTTTCATCTAAAATATTTCGAAAAGTAGATGAAACCCGATGGCGGGTTTTATGTAGATGATTTTTTAATGGTGTTTATTTATTTATTTTTCATTTCGACATCAGCACACACTCTCCACATTGGTATGTATTGTCCTGTGCGTTTTTTGACTTCCTTTGATATTAATGAAAATATAATTCATCTACTGAACAAAATTATCGTTTATTTATTATCATTAGAAAATAATTTTCTAATTATTATTAATAGAAGTATGTTCAACAAAATTTAGACTTTCAGATTCATTCTTTCAATTTTATTTATTTATTGCTAATTTTCGGCGATTCATTGCTGTATACGTCGCAGACTCACGGATTGCTTTTATTATTATTATAAACGACCATTTTTTTTTTTTTTTTTTTTTTTTTTTTTTTTTTTTTTTTGCGGCACCGATAACTCTTCTGAGAACAGTAATGTCAGCGCATCCACACAATTATTAGCTGTTAACGTACATGATAAATAGGAAAAGATTTCAAAATAATACTTCCTGTTTTCCCCCACGAAGGCTGAATTGAGGGAGGACGTGGCAGGGGGACGTCCCCTTTCTAATTATCAAAATATCAATGTGCGCTGGAGAACACTAATGTTAAGCTGAAGGCTATTTTTTTTTTTTTCTGTTCAACCAATGTCTCTTCTGGTCTATCTCTTTGTGTCACATTAGTTCCAAGCTTCTCACAGTGACATTTAAACAATCCTGTAAGTGATTATTCGAAAGAGTCCCCTCTATGGACATCCGAACAATTTTAGTACCGGAAATTGGGATGTAGCCATATTTCTAACATATTATTATGTTCTGGATCATTAAGTTTCCTTTTGTGTTATATAATATCTTAAGGAAGAGATACCAGTATATTCATTATATCCACTGAAAATGATGCCACTTGTTCGATGCCCCATTTATATGAGACTTAAATTGCTCTCCTTAATAAACCGTATTCTACTTTATAGGCCTCTTGGAAATGAACTGAATGTATTTATTCGACAGCGAAGAAAGTAAGCATGTACATAACACAGGGATTACAAGCGATAATAGCCAATCACTGCAGTTCATTAGTAAAATACTAATTAAATGAGTCACAGTGAATGACGTTAAAATGGTAGTTTCGAGAGAGAGAGAGAGAGTTGATATCTTTTTTAAAATTTAACGAATCTTAATCATGATAAATTCTCAGTTAGCCTTCAGATACCAGAGTCGTTTGTTTTTGGAAGGAGACATAAGAATTCAGTTAAAGAGAAATTGATTGAATTTAATCGATAAAAATAAATATTTTAAAGTTAATTCATTGAATTGTAGCTTTCGCGTGTTAATTAAAAATAGAGAAAATTCTCTTTAAAAAGTGCTTAATTTAATTTCTAAATATTTTGTAAGAATTTCGAATGAAGACTCGTTTACTAAACATGATTTTTTGCATTAAATTCCACCGAAGTAAAATGCTTCATGGACACCTTCTGACTCTCCGATTTTTTTTTTCCTCATGAATATTTTTTTTTTATTTTTTAAATTTAGTTTCGACCCCTCATTACAGTGCATTGTTCTACTCCGAACAGAGCTTCGTTAACATGTGCATCTGTCACTATATAACAAAATAGTTTCGTTTGTTTGTCAAACAAAACGGGTGTAATGTCATGTCTTTTTTTTTTTCATTTATTGATCGAGACATCTTTAATAAATAAGTTATTTTACTTCACAGCTGCTTAAGGTTTGTTAATTGTACTTAATTATACGCGGAAGGAAATTACGTAATTAATTATGTGGTTATGTTATTGAATAATATGGTGCATTAGTGTTAAGGTTTTAGACTTTACAATATATCTTGATGATATCAAGATATATTGTTTTCAAAACCCTGCCTTTTTTTTTTAATTTAGCAATTATGAATGGAGATAGGAAAAGAGAGAGTCGTAAAAAGAGCATTTTGTTGTGCCAAACTGATTCTGTTTGTCCCCCCCCCCCCTCCCAAACAATTCCATGATCTGGGACCTCCTGGAATATCGTATCATTTTACAAAATTTAAAGACCGAAATCGAATTACATTTCGTCAAAATCCATCCAACAAGGCAGCTGTTGTGAAACCAGCCCTAATAAGTGCTTACGTTGTTACAAAACGTACTTCAAAAGATTTTAACAATATTGGAAACAATTGTATTATTTTTGGATAGTTGCCATCATTAAATGAAAACAACAAATGCGTGTATTGTTAACTGAAAGTTGTATGCAATTTTACTTATTATTGCATAAATAGCTAATTTATTAGTATTGGTTTCTAATTTAAGTATTTAACTAACTTTTCAATTCTGAGGCCAGGAATGTAATGCTGCAGCAAACCTTCATTGGAATGATGGTGTTAATTTAATTCCAGATCTCCGAAATATTTCTTTTTATTGCTCATCTGCCAACACGTGTCGCTGCTAGCACTTCCGTGAAATTAACAGAAAGGCGAATCTTTATTTCACATTTCGATTACCTTCAAACTGCCTCTTATGTTATCAATATTCAGACATTTACTTGGTCAGACTTTGAAGTAAATTTCCTTGAAAGAGACTGCAGGAAAGGAGCTCAAATCCTTCAGATCTTTCCAAATATTAATCACCTTTTTTGGCGTCATATTATGTGCGAAGATTCTTTGTTATCGAGAATCCATAAATATAAAAGGAGATTTTATTTTTAATTAAAATTGATGTAGCTCGGCTCTTTCTAAACTGAAATATTACATGAAGCGTCACCAAGATGAAATGAATGACTTTTTAGCATTTTAAATAAATTATATGACATTTAATAACTGGAGGGAGTTATTCGCTTGAGAACTTTCTTCGTTTGCCGGGTTATTTTTTTTTCTTTTTTAACGCTTTCTCGAGCTTCACCTCATCTGTTCTTCAAAACAGAAGGCAATTGAATAAACCATCCAGACAGAGTTAATTAGATTCTTTAATTAAAACTTCGCTTTTGTGTAGCACTTGCCATTATTGCAGTATATAAGAGAAACAGAAAACTGCGAACAAAATTTTCTTTATTTGCATTACTTTTTTTTTTCCCCCATCCCTTTTAGGTATAATCAAAGACGCCGTTAAACCACAACAAATTCTTCGTGAAATGGATGCAGATAACTTAAAAAATATTCTTTTAAACTATTGCCAGTTGTAGCAAATGTAATACACGATATTGTTGTTGTACTGTTCGGATCTACCTCGGGACACTGCCTTGGTAATGCCAATATTCGTATTCGAGATTGTAAGAACTTCGGCATTCGCAGAAAGGGAACTGGAATAAATTTTTAAAGTCTTTCACACCGTTGCTCACTGTAAGATATTGCAGCATGTTAGATAGAGAGGAGGGAAGAAAAAAAACTTTCAGTAATTTGGAAGAAAGTTCGGTGATTTCACTACGAAGGCTAGCATTACATATTTACGATAGGAAACCGCGTCATTTTGGTAAATATTGATCGTAAGCTACATACGTACTTAAGCTTTGCGCTTGATTTTAACGGTAATCTACTAGCATGCTTCCATCTGTTAACTGTTCCACTGTTGGTGCGCCAGGAAGGATACCCCATCCTCACGAGCCCCGCCACTCGTCACATGGGTGGTGAGAGGAAGCCCGTCACGGAGTCCGTTTATTGCCTCCTAACGAACAACACTGTTTCCGGGAATAGAGGGCCATTTGCTCGCTTCTAAATGGTACTTGCGTGGGGGGAATAGGGGGAATAAAAGCACTACAGGTACCCCCCGCGACATGCTCGTCAGCGGCCTTCACGAAGCTGGACCCGTGCGCAAGTATGTAATCCGAGGTGTCAGGTTGAGGCAGAACTCCTCTAATTAGCACAATATGGCGTCAAGATGGCGTCCTGCCGAGCTGGATCTGATGGGAGATTTATGTACCATACGGCGTCCCATAACTAGGGTCGTGTCTATGGGCTCTTCTGACTGTCCATATTTCAGTTAGAAATGGCATTGTTGAGAGCTCTTGTAGCTTTGGGAGATGGCAGGAAATGGGAAGGATTTGCTTCATATTAGAAGTGCTTGCTCCATGGAAGTTGAAATGGAACATAAAACCGAATTCGGGAAAGACAGGAAAAAAAAAAAAAATGGAGGAAGCTACAACAATTGAATCAATACAACGTAAACATTTTTATCTCTTCATTTTGGAAGTGGGGGGGAGGAATAAATTAAAATAAACAGGAATTAGTTATTTCTTCAGTTATCGTTTCTTTCTTTTGTTATTAAAATTACTTCTTTCCAATTAGAAGTAATTCTAACACAATATCTTTGTGTTAAATGAACTATTGTATTTTCAGTACCTGCTGTAACTTTTTTTTTCCTATTTGTAATGTAACACAAAGCTCGTTTTAAATAGCCTGTAAAGAATAAAAATATAGTTCCAATGACAGAGAGCGATCCGTCTTGTAATAACGAGCACTCGCTCGATTGTTGGTGAGGGAAAAAAAAATGATACTGAGAATGATAGGGTGTAAAGTATGCGTGGAGGTCCAACCGAAAGAAGCAATTTTTAAAAAATGCAGCTGAATGACAATATGTGTATATATTAAATCGTGTTATCTGTGATCTACGAGAAAGAATAAATTACAGTTTAAAATATTAAGATTAATTTTTTCTTTCTTTTTTTTTTGAAAGAACAAATGCGAACCATCTGAATGTGAATCACTTATTATCGTAAGAATAAAATTAATAGTGTGTGCCACTGTTAAAAAATATATTTTAAAAACATGTGCGAAAAATTGTGTAGCAAAAAATAAATAAAGAGATCACTAAGTTTTAAAATAATCGTCTAAACATTAGGAGTAAGAATTTGCTGAGATACATCCACGAATTCTTAACTTCTTCAACGCTTTTTCTGATAAAATCTATTGAGAATCTTTTTTTTTTTTTTCAAGTACGTTGCTGTTTTAACCAAATCCCTTACATCAGCCTCACGACGGAATATTTTATTTTTAAAATTCCGATTTTAATTGAGCTGGTATGACTAGGAACAAAAAAAAAAAACTGGAAAACCTTTTACAAAAAACAATTTTTGGGGGGGGGGGGCAATACTTATCATTGCGATGAATAACGACTAAATGGCAAGTTAATTTGAATCCTTCATTATCGATTTCTAATATATATTCTCAAATGGTGTACTTGGTATTATGACAGTTTAATACAATTAAGATTTCATTAGTTTCCGACCAGCGGCTTTCTTCTAAATTGGTTTATTTATTTGAGGGATCTCTAATTTGATTAGCTCTTACATTCGATTTTTAAAGCGGCCCTGAATGCTCAACTGACCTTTTATCTCGGGCCTCTAGATTATAATATTCAAGAATGTTAAGATTGTTGAGTTCTCTTCTGATGTCCTTCTTTTCTGATATAGCTTGACATTAATACCGTCTATTCATCTTTATAATGGCACAACATAATCAAAATAATGTTGATTAAAAAAAGGTTTGTAAATAATTAAGCTTTTACATTTATTCATTATATTTATTAATATTAAATCATGTTCATTTATATATAGTTCCTCACGACCTTGGTTGTAACTTCTCCACCATGCTTCGTTGTTGCATTTGAAGACATTCCTCCCCCCCCCAAAAAAAAAAAAATATATATATATATATATTATATATCAGAACAGAAGATATTTGTTAGAACAGTATTAATTTATTGATGGCAAGTCGCTCAACTCTATTAAAATCGAGTAGCATTTATATATTTAAAAAAAAAAAAAAAGTGTGAGGAAGCATTAAAAACATTTTAGTATCTTGGTTCAACCAAGAGTGATAAGAGGGAAACTCGGCAAACTAAATACTATTGTTTGTTTGTTTTTCTTTAGTAAGCAAATAATGGTTTCACAGTGGATGATAATTATTCATTTATGATTTTTTTTTCAAACATTCTGGCCATAGTATTTGGACTGTCGTTTTTTTGTATGCAGACTTCGGTTTCTCTGATTGCTGTAGTTAAATGAGGACACACACTATTTGAATAAGCACTTCATCCTCATCACACTCCTTCTAGGCATAATCCCTACCCGTTTTGATACTATGATTCGACTATTTCGGGCCATTCTTCCTTCATTATGGCCGATAGTCCATTGACCATTGCTGGATGCCCTGGGCTTCTCCGGGTTCATTCCAAAGATGCTCTGTTGGGTTGAAATCGGAACTCGATTCAATCTATTCAAGTTTTCCCCACGTCATTTTCCACAAATCATGTTGCAGTGGCATCTACATTGTCATGTTAAGAGACATGATTCCTTCCTGTTAAATTAACCACTTTATGCGAAGATTTCATTATTCAGAAATGTTGCACGTCTGTCGGTGTTCATCATTCCAAATGTCCGTATCTATGCTAGCAAAAACAACTTCAGAGGTGTTTCGTCAGGCACCCGCCCCTGCCCAAACATCCATCCTATCCGGAAAAGGGAGTAGCGATTCGTCTCTCAATATCACGGAATAGTACAGATTACACCATTGTTATGGTTGATATTTGACTTATGTGCAGCTATTCTGTATAAACGAAGAGTGTGCAATTTTTTAACGTAGTGTCCTACTACTAACTAACCTTGAACTCCTATAGGCTGTTTAAATATTGATTGATCCTAAAACATTTATTTGCCTGCCCAGATTTCTATACCATCCATACAAACAACTTGGATCTCTTGTTAATGTCCTAGGTCTTCAGGTGCGTTCTTGGCCGAGGTAATATCCTTATATTACCATTTGTTGTTAATGTTGCCTACACTTGATTTTGGATAGTGTAGCTTTTACCAATGCCACAAATAGATATGACATACTGATGTTTTTCATATTTAGCAGTAGAGGCTAAGTGCAACGACAGGAATATATATCAGTAATTTTCATTCAAAAAAGAATGTCCGCAAGCTTGGCTTAAATTATGAATAATTATCAACATAGTATAGACAGTTTTGCGTTGACACATTCACGTTTTTGTATAAACCTCACAACTACAAATTTCCGTTTATCATTTAGCTTGGAGAAAGGAAAAAGATTTGTATCAAAATCTTCTTGCATATAAAAATCAGTGGCCAGGATTTTTAAGAACATGATCGAATGTATCCATCTTTTAAATTTATTTTTATACGCCTTATACATGCAAGTGTTCGGGTTTTCTGTTCTCCACAATGCCAATTATCAAATGCAAATAAACTTAATTCAAAGTAATCGTGCAAAATATTTGAAAATCAAAACTGTACAATAAGCTACTCTTCTCCTTAATTTACTATTAATACTGAATTAGTTTTCAGCGATTTGTTAAATAATTTAACGTTTGCAATTCATTGTATAACCTACAAACACGTATTTAAAAAATGGTTTTTAAATTAATTCGACCAGCTTTCCCTTATATCAAAGAAGTAATTATTTCCATTTTATCCACAGAACAAAATTAATTTTTGTGGATAAAAAAAGATTGTGAATAATTTCAAAAGAAATTCGCAGATGTATAAATGCTTATCAGTGTTAAGATAATATTTAAATGAGATGATTAAAACATTGTTTTAGCTTATGATTAAAAAAAAAAAAAAACGAACGAGTTGAAAAGGAACAAAGCTAAATCATAAGAGAATTCAGAACTTATATCATTATATCCAAGCAGGTGTAATAGAAGCGTCACATAAAGAGAGAGAAATTGGAGGCGGGGGTGAGGGGGCTACAAATGATTTTAACTTTCCTTTCCAACAATTGTTTCGTTTCATTGACTACAAGTTTAAATTCGTACTCTTTCTCTTCACCATCTCACACACATATAAAGAGAAAAGTTGTTGGTGCATCTCCACTTGACGCATATATTGGAATGTGGGAGTGTTATCTATATCTAGTTAAATTTAATTTCCTTGATAACTTTGCATTGCCTTTCCCTGTCGTTCTAGTAGTGTAAATAAACATTTTTTTTTTTCAATACGTCATCCACATGTCCGCATTGCTTAAGCAAACAGCTGTTTTAAGAAATCTGACGTATATTTTAACAGCCGAGATTTAAAACCTGTGCATTTACCGTAAAGTCTCGCACGTCGAGTGCGGTCTAAGACTTAAGCTGTGCTCTCTGTTTTGGTGGTGGCTTCGTCTGGTAATCCACTTCCGCCTGTCGACCTTTCCGTAGATTTCAATTTCTTACTGCTCGAACTGGTGTCTTCGCCGTTATCTCCGTAGAACTGTAACGCATCTAAATTAATATTACTTCTGCTTCTCCGTGAGTGCGAAGGAGATTCAGTGTGGAGTCGGATACAGTTCTGTGGCTTGGTTGGATGATGTATTAAAAGTCCAATGCACGTGGTTACGCTGAAATATTGGAAAGTTGATATATTTCTGAAAGAGGGAAAAGGCAAAAATAGAAAGACGGGCGAAAAGGGAAAATTACTTTGCGAAATTAAAATCTCAAAGTACATGAATTTCGAGAAACTGTTTTCAGTCAAATTTTTGATTACAAGTTTAAGTGAAACGGGTCGGTCTAATATATCACCAGTGTAATTTTGAAGGTTTTCTCATCTGTGACAGAACTTTTTTCTTCTTATCCCCCCCCCGTTGCCCCTGTTTCTTTAAGTGTGGGCAAGAAACTAAACACAGCATCAGTTTTTTTTTTTTTTTTAATGTTCAAGTTGGTTTTAAGAAAAGTTGTTTTGGTTCTAATTTACTACCTTAGCTCTCTTCTGTCGGAGCAAAAGAGAGAGCAAAAAAAATTCTGTGTCTGCACGCTAAAATTTACATATTTCCATCGTCACAACTCTGGCGGAATATCTAGAAATTACATATTGGTTTAGTGAAGAAAGTTGTAACTTCCTTACTGTGAACCTGGTAATGCTTGTTGAAACTTAGCTCTCGAGTCCAAAGAAGCTTTTTTCTATGAATATTAGAGGCATACATTAAAACGTTTTATAGGGAACTGTTTAATAAGTTTATAATGCTACTGAGCAGTAAATTTTTTATTGACCGGTTTAAGAGATACAATCATCGTATGTGTGATTTCTTAAATTACCGGAATTCCTTTCTGTGAAGAATTCACCCGAACTGTGGTCGAGTTTAAACAATTTCCAATTAAAAAAAAAAAAAAAAAAATTACTTTTCTCCCTGAACATGTATAAATTTGGTTCCAGTATAAACGTTTTTGCACCTGCCTCCACCAAATTTCACAGGACTACTCCATTTCACTGTAAGAACAACGTATATTTTGGAACTGAAATTTTTGAACCCTTGGAGTAGGGTTTCAGATCCCCCCCCCCCCCAGTTTGCAGTAGCTTTTTGTTTTCTTCTTTTTATCTGATCTGTACATTTCTTTCTGTTTTTAAAAATCGATAAATAAATGTTTGTTTACTACTACTGTTTGGCAACTTTCAGTTTTTTTCAAAAAAAATGTTTAGATATAAATTATAAAATTTTCTAATTCGTAGAAAATGATAGTTTACATATTCACTTACTAGTATTTTTATTTTATATATACATATATATATATATATATATATATGTGTGTGTGTGTGTGTATATGTATGTATGTATGTATATATATGTATATATATATATATATATATATATATATAGAGAGAGAGAGAGAGAGAGAGACATAAGCTCTATCATTAAATAACCCTACTGAGATCCAATAGCAATGAGCATTCTCTTGGGATCAGGAAGTCTGAAGGCTGATATCTAAAGTCATCAAGTACTAAAAATTATCTCCATTTTCTAGTGTATACCCTGAAAGAGTATATATATACCGAATACTATGACAGGCCAGTTGTGTTTCTGATTGATCCACTCTTACATTACTTACTGTTAATTTTTTGTCTTGCATTCTGTCGAACAATGCCATGTTAGATTAGCTCTATTTATACATTTTTGAATATTAACAATGTTAAGTTCGTTTCTACTATCTTTATTTATAATATGGTTCGGCCATTGATGCCACCTGTTCACTCCCCTAATTTTCCTCTGCGATCTCTAATCAATTAACATTGATCTGAAGACTGTCTCGAATACAGCTAGCTTGATCTTTTGGCTTCTCTCTCTCGTTTATTCAATACACCTAGCTTCCCACCATGCCATCTTCACTTATTCTATTAAATATTTCCATATTTAACTGCTATCTTCACTAAAATTGCACCTGAAAGTGTTAAAAATGTTCTATAGATTAATCAACAAATAATCTACTGGCAGTATCCATTGATTGTAATCAGTATCTGGTGCTATTATTTGCCAATATAAATATCATATCGTATCTAAACTAATTTATTCTTCGACAATGCCTGTCTGCAAGTAGTGTAAAAAAAAAAAAAAAAAAAAAGAAAAGTTTTTTTTTAAATGTTCTAAGATTTTTGGGGACGGACGTGTCTGCAAATACTGCGTTTAAATCTTGTCCTGGGCAATGCCGAATAGCACAGCTACCTTAATATGGGAAGCGGCAAGGCCCTATTAAATGTTCTTATCTTCAATTTACTTGTTATCTTTGCACACTGCATACACAATCTGTCGCTCATTTTGATTGTTCTGGGTTTGATCTATTTTTAGTGGCTCTTAAGTGTAGCTGTTAAAAATTTGTGAAAACTTGTGAAGTGTGATGTGGGGAAGAAGACCCCAACAAATTTTGTTTCATCTCGCTCTACCTGGTGGTGTTAGCTCTTGTTAACGGACGTAAGTTCAATTATACATATTTCATAGAGGTGTTGTATATAAGTATGCGTTTGGCCTTCTGCTGGTAGGTCTTTTATCACTGTACCAAACATCCACTTAATTAAAATTTTGTCACTGACTTTACCGATCAAAAAATTAGGAAGTTAAAAACTGTTGGAAGAACTTTGTTATTCTTGCATGTTTTAATTAAGCCAACTTCCTTGCGAGTGTTCATTTTGCTGACCGGTGGCATGTCGGATAAGGGGTCTGTTGTCACTGCAAGCTGGAGATATTCCGCTCACAGACACGCTTTTCATTCTGTACTTGTGTATATATGTATGTATCTATGCGTCGCCTATTCTGTCAAGATCCTCCTTCATCTCACCTCGCGCTGCTGTGCAACACACGGTCGAAAACCGTGAAAAATTGATTACGCTTGTGACAAGGCTGGCGACAGCCGGCAACGGACAAAACCTAGCGGTCACTGTCAGCATCCACTAGAGGGGGGTAGCTAATTAAATCGCACGCTTGCTGCCTGTCAAGGACTGGAACGGGGTTCTCTTATTAATAAGTGGCAACTTTTCTCATGGACGGGATGCATGGGACACCACTTTAAAAATGTTAATAAACTTGTAAAGCCACATTTTCCACTTTCGAGCCAAATCCTAAAGGATTTTTTTTTTTTCTATGTAAAGTTAAACGAGTAATCTCGTAGCTATTCATAGATTTTAATTACCCTACTTCGTTTTCTTTTTATTTTTCAGTGAAAGACCATTGATGACCCTTCTTTCTCTAAGTTACTTCACAGCCATTGCTGAGTGTGATCTTATACTTGACAGGACGTTCTCTTTCATTTTTTTAATATTTTTATGTCTTTGTCTATTTTAATATGTTCTGTTTTAAAAAATTATTTTATTCTTTTCATAAGAAGAATATAGAAACGGGTAACAACCTTTTTCTATAGTCTTCACCTAGAAACCTTGCTATAACTGATTAGAATAAAGTTTCGGGATCGTAACATAATTATAATCCCCCCCCCCCACACACACACAAAATAAAGTCTTTGACATTTTAGTCAAAGTCAGAGATGTCAGGACTTTTCTCTTAAAGCATATAAAACCGGTCGGTAAACACACACACACACACACACACACACACACACAGCGATTATAGTCATAATTTATCTTATTGCCTTCGCAGCTATTTAAATAATTCCAACTCGTTTATCAGAGGATTTTATTTCAATGAATGCACCATCTGGAACTCTGTGTCTTCGTATGTTTTACAGTCATCCACCTGCCCAGAAAAAGACAGCATTCAAGTCGTTGTTGCTAGATCTATACAACCCGTATGCGAAAACGATTTCATGTAAATTGGAAACAGTGATAGCAAATTAAAGAAAGGTGGAGAAATAATTAATACTCTTTGGCTCATTTTTTTTTTATTCTTTAATTTATCTGATGACTTTGTATTTATGATTTTCTTCATACAAATGCATTAATTTTTCGCCTCGACGAAATACACTCGAAATGAACAAGAAAGAAAATTGTATTCAATAAATGGAATGCATCGAATTTTGAATATTACTTATTTAATTGATATAATTTTTATATAAACTATAAATTCTAACTAACATTTTGGAAAAACGTATTGTACATACATTACTCACTTTAAACGATGTTTTGCAGTACTTTTCCAAGTAATGCATGACTTATACCTTTTTAGTAATCACATTTAGCTAAATTTTAAACGAGCGCAGCAAAATAAGCGAACTCTTCTCCTTGATGCTCACCGAATTCTTAAACAGCGAACTTTCCTATCAATAATTGCCAATTAGAGAATTATTGGCTATTATTGGTACTAGTTTGTATGCCGTACCAAGTACACATGTCAACCTAAGGGAGAATCCCCCCCCCCTTTTTTTTTTAAGATACACTATTTTATGCACGTATGTAAAAGATAGTTGGCGTCGTCTAGTCTGGATCAAAATTGAATTGTAAAGTTACATTTTAATAAGGATTCTCTATACCGAAATGCAATGAAGTTTATTGAGTGAAAGACTCTAGCTACTTTACATGTTTTGCGGAAAGAAAAACCTGCTTTTATCGTATAAGATCGGCTATCTCACCTTCAGCTGAAAAGTCTTAGTTTATGGCATCATCCGGGCGACTGCGCTTGTCGCTGGCCATTTGTTTAGTTTATCATTTGAAAATGCACCTGCTCAGTGGTGCAACTACCTGTTTTCTTCTACCCCTCCCCTCTACAGGCTCTAATTGGGCCGATTAAGAGCTTAAGATGGGGATAGTCCTCATTATAGTGTTAGCACAAGCCCTCGAGTATTTTATTGGAACGCTAAAATCACTCCCCTTCTTGCATTACAAAATTTCTCGCCATGGTAGTTATATGCAGAGCTACTGGTTTTAAGGTTATGGGGCATTCCTAAAGGAGAATTCGTAATAATAATAATAATAAACAAACAGTACATATTCATGTGTATAAGACTAATCTGGAATTTGGAAAGTAATATTCAAAAAAAACCTGTTTGTTCTTTGCTAGTCCTATGTTTAATATTTACCTACCTATTGTTTAAGTCAATTTGCTTCCGAGCAATGACCGGTAATATTTTTTAAAATCTGGATTTGTGTATAAAATTGTTAAAAATGTGTATAGTTTGTGCACGCATGTGCCTTGATCTTGGGATTCAATTAATGATTTACGTGCTCAAGTTTATCGTTGGTTGCTTTTACAGTATATTGCATTTACTGTAAAAGCAACCTGTCAAGAATACTTGATTCCTCCAGAGTCAGAGGGCGGAGGTTGTTTCGGATTACAGTCGAAACAATTAAGGCGATGAGTCCATTCTATTGTCTGTTAATCACACACACACACACATATATATATATATATATATATATATATATGTGTGTATATATATATATATATATATATATATATATATGTATATGTATGTATGTATATGTGTGTATATATATATATATATATATATATATATATATGTATATGTATGTATGTATATGTATGTATGTATATGTATGTGTATATATATGTATATATATGTATATATATATATATATATATATGTGAAACTGAAGGCTAATTCACCTTCAGTTGAAACCCCTTATGTATATTATTCGCATTCTAGATGAGATTCAAACCCAGATCTTTCCGACCAAAGGTTTTCGTCGTTTACCGACAGCTACTGAGGGCCCCCTCCAAATTCACCACAACAGATTTTTATGTACTTAATTATGCAAGTTATTTATTATTTTTACTTTCATTATGAACAGTGAAATATCAAGCAATTGTATCCGACGGCAGTTGAAATTTGTCGCTAGAGCTAAGACGATATATCCAGTGCAAAGTTTGAAAATTATGCAATTTCCTCCTGAAAAAAAAAAATAATAAATAATGATAAAGGTATTATTATGGGAGGTAAAGACCATGTTGACCTCCAATAATTATTTCATTCTTAGCATGCGTATATTCACACATACCTCACCAGTAATTATGCAACAATGAGCTCAATACTGGTTTTGAAGGTTATGAATCATCCGATGTAGTCTTTTGAGATTTAGAAATTCAAAGCAATTTCACAATCCACATGCTGTCTGAGCCTGAGTGTTAAAAATTCTCGTATTGGGGGTGGAATAAGGGGGAAGCTACTCGTTGCTTTCCAGCTCAGCGTTCGCGTATATTTGAACCACTGCATAAGTTTTCATTTTGGTATTTTTTGCATATATATATTTCTTTCGCTGAGTGTGCGCACGCGCACACAGTGTTCGGCGAAGAAAGAAATTTCCTTCCATTTATTAATAATAATATTAATAATTTTTTTAATATTACTAGCAATTTTAAAATTTCCAGGACATTAACTTACTTTTTTTTATGTATGTGTACCACGTTTCATATTTCAATTCAGGCTTGGAGTGATTTAAAAAATAGGGATAGTGATTTAGCCTTTTCCAGGTTTTCCTAATATGGATGCTGATTTACTTTTCCAGTTTTGCATCACTTTGGTGTATATATCTAGTTTCAAATATAATTTTCCAATAGAAATGTACCTACTTCATAAAAACAGTAACAGATGGGCACTTCAGTATTTTGTATGCATGTGATGTGTTCGTGATAACAGATCAAAATTGGGAAGAGAATAAAACAGGTGAAAAACGCTCAGTAAGAAACACTTAATACGATAGTTAACGTCATTAAATATTTATTGCTGTAATTACTATTAGGGCGTCATACCATTACATATAAAGGGTATGTATATACTGTATTTCGGTTGTTCGTACCCAACATATATTAATCTTTTAATAATAGTAAGGTCATAAATATGTCTTCACCTCCTCACCATCCTCATTAAAAACATTTCTGAAAAGAGAGAATGATCATTTAAAATTTCTTAGGATAGAAATACTTTCCTAAAGCGTGATACTAGTTTTGGAGTTTGTTTCGGTGACGGTCATCTTCACGTTTTAACTATTTATCGAGGTAATCTTCTTTACTTCCCGTCCTCCTCCCGACTGTTTCTTCGGCCGTGCCCTGTAAAACAAACCTTTTTAAAACAGTTCAAACTCATCACAGGAGGTCAGTAATTAAGAGTGACTCTCGAGGGGACGCTATCGATTTGTTTCTCTGTTTAGAGTGGTGATAAGAGCGCACGCTGGCACGCGGCCAGCTGTTGCCAAGCCATCACATTAAAGTGTTAGGAAGGAATGAGTATTTCATTGGCCACCAACTACAAATCTCTGGTAATCGGTAATTTGGGTAAAACATAGAAATATGGTTCCTTTGCAGCAGTTTGCTGTAGGTCCGTTTATGAAAGCTGAGCGAAAGAATTCTCTCTCTCTCTTTCTCTTGCGCGCGCGCACACGCACACGCAGAGCAGTTTTATTTGTATGTATATCTGCTTGAGTTCGTTGTGTGTGTTTGAAGAGGAATGAATGGTGGAGGGGGGGGGGGGTACGGTCGTTTGCATTTATACGTTGGTGTCGTGCACGGAGTGCATTCTGAATGTAATGACATTTTAGCCCCAGACATTAGCAAGGCTTAACGAACCATTGAGCTTGAATAAGTCTCCTGGCCACTAGCGTAATCAGGTTTCACAACATTCATTGAACTCATTGTCGGAGCAGGCTGTTTGAACCTTAACAACATATTGTTGCCTAGAGACGTACGTGTGCCAAACAGGAATTGAACCTTCTAATAGTAAAGAATTCTCACCTATTGTCTAAGCCGGAGAGCAGTGAAAGTTTGTATTTACGTTATATTTTTTCAAAAAAAAAAAAAAAAAAGCTTGTTTGTTTTCCTGTTGCATTCTTATATAACAGCAATAATATAAATACATTTTCGTCCTCTGCTGATATTTTCTATTATTCCAAAATACTCGCAGATCACGGAGCACTCACCTTGCCTTCTATCAGGATAATTAGTCTAACTGAAATTTAAAAAAAAAAAAAAAAAAAACTTCTTTTGAAGTGGGGGGATAAAAACCACCATACTTGCATGTGTTGGTCGATTGTCTTGACAGTACCCTGCAAACTTTTCTAATAGCGCTTCACGTCTTTATTTAAATCGTTCAGAACGTACGAGTATTAAATTTCCAGACTTCTCACCTCCGAAATCCGATCACCGTGTTCTTCGTGGATGCGCCAATTGCTTACATTGTTTTCTCCTGAGTACATTATAATGTTCATGACTAACTGGTGTTGAAGGCTGGCCTTTTAGGTTGAAATTTAGAGTACATTATTTCAAAATTTCAAATCTTTTTTTCCACTTAAAGCACGACGAGCGGTGGCGCCTCTGCTGGCTATGTACAAAATCTTATCAGTAGCGCTGAAGGGAAATTGGCTTCTCTCCTTTTAGAACTTTAGTATCGGTGCTAGGGAAGTCATCCCGTCACCGGAAATGAGAAAAAGGGTGGAAGGACGGGACAACTGGGTGGGCATCGTTCACCCTTCACCCGGGAGCGTAGCGAAGATGAGAGAGCGCGCACACGAAACCAAAGGCTCATTTGACGGAGTTACAGTTGCGATGGTTTTGTGGGAAATGATTTGTTTACCGTTGAGCTCCGTTATCTTGTTAGCGACTGGCTTCGTATCCATGGCAACTCGTCTTGCTCAACAGTGATACAAGCTGAATAACGGCACCTCACAGATTTGCGCGTGGCTTTATCTTTACTCACTCAAAAGGATCTTTCTTTCTCTCTCTCTCTCTCACACACACACGCACCGAGCGCGCACGCACACAAACACACATACGGCGAGCACTGCGCTGTGCAGCATACCACAGTTTCGTCCAGCCCGCTAGGCGCAGCCCTTATCGGAACTAGCAGGACATACAGGAAATTGTTGGAGCCCAGAGAAAGAAGCGATCGCCTCAGTCGAGCTGTCACACGTGACATTCTTCCACCCCACCCCTCAAGCCCGGAAGGGATGGAAGGATATGTTCGCCACGACGTTGCCAAATGAACGACTCCAATCATCCATTTATTTATTCTGTCCATCGCCAGTCTTCGGTTGGGCTCGAACTTTTAACTTAAAAACGAAGCACCACAGGACAGTCCCTGTTATCAAAACACTCCTTCAATCTTGTCCATTCTTCCTTAATTTGTCCTCATTAAGTGAGATCTGTAAATGATAAAATTAAAAGCTTATTTATTCTTATTTCAAAGATTTTATTAAAATTAATGTAAAGAGATATTATTCCTAGCGAAATATTTATCCTTTTACGTTTGAAACTGTACCTTATATTTTCATTTTGGTGGCGATCAGTATTCTTATTCATGTGCTGATGAAATATTCTGTCCGATATACCTTAATTACCTTAATTTTTTTTTCTAAGATTATTTGATGTATTTAAAAAGTTTCTCGAAATGAAGTTATGTAGATTAAAAGGAAACAAACAGATATTTGATGCCAGATCATCAGCCTGTCTCATCCAAAAAAAAAAAAAAAAAAAACATTCCAGACACTTCAATAGTTTATGTACTTCTTTCCATGATAAATGCAACTACTATATCAGTATGGATAGTTTTGTGATCATAACTTGATAACAAAGTTCTTTATAGGGCTTTTATGCTCTAGTATGACTTTTCTCATTCGGTTTGATATCTGCTGGTGTTACTTGAAGTTTCTGGTGAAAGATGCTAAATCCCCCCCCCTTTATTGGAAGGGATAATCAATATTTCTTCTGTACATTTAAAATGCAGACAATTTACAACTGCCCCTTCCGTCTTAGTATTTATGTAGATGGCCTTGAAGTTTATATAGAATAATATAAATTGTAAGTCTAATATGAATTATTTTGTGGTTATAAATCTTAAACATTTCAATGTATAATTTTAATCACTTATCTAGACCTCACTGGGTAACATCACCGACCGATAGTTAAACATGAGATCCAATTGACATCGATTTGTAGATTGTTTTACGAAAGGTTTTAGACCACCAAAATTTATTATCATATATGATTGCTGTTAATAGTTTGTCTTCTAGCATATTGCATACGGAGAATTTGTGCAGCAATGAGATTCCTCATTTCTTTCAAACACAGATAATTCATGCATGGATGGATCTGTTTAATTCTTAAATATCAGGATTATATTTATTTTTCTTAATATGGAGAAAATCGGTAGTACTGTTTCAAAAAGTGATAAGCTGTTTAACAATGTATAGCGCCTGTTCCACAATTTTTCAGGTACAATCAATATAGATAACCTGTTATACAACATGATTGTAAGCAGTGATGATCATGGAGCTTGATGATGTTTACTTGAACACGGGTCAGGGACTCGCTATCTGAACGCAAGTTCACTGTGTTTGATTCCTGTGCGAAATGGTATGTGTTGGTAGATCCTCAAGGGGTGAGTAGTAGCAAATCTGGTTTTTCACATATGGAATACCAGTAAAAGTGGTTTGCTGTCTTTATTGCTGGAACAATACGTTACAGAAATCTTAATTGATAAAAATCAATACATTCTGTAAGATGTATACAGAACTGGAGTAATAGTGCACAAAACGTTGAGTGAAATTATTCTAGGAAGTAAAGGTCTTAAATATTGAGTAAGGCTCAGTGCCCTTTTTTTTGTAACAGCTGTTTCCTCAACTTTGATATTGGACTGATTGAATATACCATTCAATTATTGTACGTTGAATATATTATTCGAAAGTGAAATTATTTCCCGACTTGGTTTTTTTCTCTTTTCAGGTTTTGTTCCCAGTTAATTGCAGTTCACTATTCACTTCAAACCAATAAAGAAATAGAATAAGATAAATTAATGTCCTTATTCTCCTCATTTTAAATCACATAATAGCCTAGTTTATTCTTGTTAGTTATCACCCTTCCTCTTCCCACACATACACTATTATTTCTGTCCCAATAAATCGCATCATTTAAAGCTACATTCCATCTTCCAATTCCAAGATGCTAATTTCTTCTAAGTGTGGCGGTATGAATTATAATTCTACACGAAATCAGCGATGACGTTGTGACAATTCTTGTTCCATATAGCATCATTCCATATTATAAAAACATACGACTGAAGAGAAATATTCGATATGGAGCACGAGGGACGACACGAATAACTGGTAACTGTAATTTGAAGCGCAGCTTAGACTATCGTCAGATTCCATGCAGTAGCGAACAGTGAATGCCTCCTCTCCAATAATAGTGATTTTTTTTTTTTTTTTTTATAACAGTCCACAAAAGGCTGTAAAACTATATTAAAGCATTTTAGTACTTGGAGTGGTCTGCTAATACCTAAAACCTTTTCTGATAAATTTGGGACCGTTTTGTTGCAATATATGGGACAATTTTTTATTTTTATTTTTGATCTGAAAGGGTATTATGCATGTTATTTACATCTTTTGTTCTCTTTAACACTTAGGTTGCTCTGTTTTTCATAATAGTGTTTGAATAGAATAAAATTATGCTTTAAGTAACAGATGCAATGTTTCTCTTAACTGTGTGTGTGTGTGTGAGAGAGAGAGAGAGATGCTGCTCAAGTAATTCGAAGATTTGTACTTCTTTAATCACTCTGAATATAGTGTTCAGTAAGATATTTCGTCGACTTGTTTTGCTAATACAGTAACAACTTCCTCCAAGTGTGTATAGGTTTCTCTTCAAAAGGGAAAAAAAAAAAAACTTTATCGATTATTTTTAGTTTTGTAGAGTTGAGGGTTCCTTAAAAAAATACCTGGACATTCAATTCCAGCGTTGATCTACCTTCCGTTGCAAAATATTACATTTAAAGTCTTATTCTTCACTGTCGCTGCTAGCTCTACGTACAACATTTATTTCTTCCCCGAATAAACGAAATTTTCTTCGTCCACGCTCCCACTTTAAAATGCTTTTTGAAAGGCATCAGGTGTGCTTCAGACAGTGCTATGCCAAGAAGATTTTTATTTTCAATGCTTTCTTTTTTTTTTCTTTCTTTTTGGACATCGACAATCTATAACTGCTGTAGATGCTCATTGAGGTTGTATCTCTATTGCTTTAAGACTTTCAATGCTTTGTAACCATTGTTCAGTGAACGGAAGTTGTAGATTTTTGAAATTATCGATATAATTGGATTATTATATTGAATGTATATGAAATTAGTGGATAGATAAATGTGTAAAAAGGTACTAGAATAATACGATGCAGATGTCATTTTGAGTTTATAGGTAGGAAAAAGTATGTAAAGTGATATCATTAGATGTGGTTTTGTATGTTTGATTCTTCGAAACTTGCATTTTTGTTTTAAATATAAAAAAAACACTTTCGTATCATCCTACATTTCTAGTTGAATAAAGCATTTAAAAAAATGTAACTTTGCAGATCTACGCTGTTAGTGAAAGCTGTATAATTAAAAATAAATACCAAATACATACTGACATCGGTTGAGCGATAATAATGACACTGGTCACGATTTCCATTGGGAAAGGTTTATTCTCGCGTTTTGATAAAGCACAACAGGAAGAATAAAAATCTTAACTCTAGAAAGGCCAAACTACGATGCTATTCTTATAAAAGCTCATGTTGTATCGCTTTGAGGTTAAGTTGGCTCGAGGCGGTTGGTTCGATGAGCTAATGCCGAGGTTGCGTGAGAAACCGGCTTCAGGAACGATGTTATGTCGTCGGTCAGCTTGCATGTCTTTGGATCAATGGCGCAGTTCTTCTAGATTTCCTAAACTTGCCTCGGTAGGATGACAACAAGGAACCCCTACGAGTGTATCTTCTAGTAATGAGGGGTGGGGACAATGCGCTCAGTTTACAGAGTAAATTGTTTCTTTCCTGAGCCGCCTATTATCCACCCCTTTGTTATTCCAGGTATATTATGACCGGGAATTCATTGACAACCTTGCTGTGTTGTCTCTCCCGTCTGAAGAGCTTTGTCATCCTGACCAGATGTAGCCGATAGCGACATAACTTGACATCGTCAGGTCGTTAAGCCATCCATAATTCATACAGTCTTTTCATGATCACGCCGTAAGTCGAAGGTGTCGCGTTCAGGGTCACGTGACTCTGACCCGTTCGACGTGGTAAGGGGGCGGGCTCGGCACGTCATGGTGGCGCGGGACTCGCACTCCCTCCGTGAGCAACATGTGCCGTCTTAGACAGGCCTTGTCCTCAACCTTAGCAGAATGATTAATCGTCGTCTGCAACCATAACGGACGCATGCCTCCGCGGGGCGGGACGGACACGTGGTCGTTTGCCTTGTCTTTCACGCCAGTCCCATGCAACTACTTCATAGTGGCAGTGCCGTATCGCCGTGTGAATCACGGCTGGCGCGTCGTCCCACTTCTCAATGGAAATAAGCCATGACGTCACGCCCGACAAGTGGTAGGTGAGCATTAATGCAAGGTACGGTGGCGACTGCTGCTAATGACCTACTCCTGTTCCTGTCATACAAACCCTCTGTTGGTGTATTGTCTCCTTTTGCCTCGAGGACCCTTGACATCTATCATTTAACGCTTCTCTGTCATTGAAGCAGGCAGAGTGGCAGTTGTACATTCATGTGGACCCATTACGACCGCCTACATGAAGGACGTATTTAATTTAGTGGCCTCAATACACCGCTGATAAATTTTATGTCGCTGCTTACACCGCGTTTATGACAGTATAAAAGTTTTAAAGTGTCGTTGGCGCGAGTTTGCGCATTGTTTCATGGAGAAGTCGCCCGCGAAGTACATTATTGTTGCACCGAAATGGACGCTTGAATTGCTAAATAGTCTTCATACAAATAACGCTTGTTTTTTTTTTCCCTCGTGCAAAAAAAAAAAAAAAGTAAAAGTGCATGCTGTCGTTGTACCTAGTGTGGTCAACAGTCAAAAATAAAATGCGGAAACATCCTAAACTAATTGGAGTTTTTGTGAGGACAGTTGACAGGACGGAAAAAAATGGAGAAAAGAAAAGGGAAGAAGAAAAAAAAATTGCTGGTAGTTTTCTGGTTGACGCCGTTCCACGGAGACAGCGATTTCTCCATTTCAGCGATTTTCTCATCCCTGCTAAGAGACGCTTACACAGCAGTTTGTCGAGAAGTTCACGTTCTATTGCACTTCCAATCAATTTGCGACCTCTCGGACGCCCGGAAGGGCCACTTTTTTCCTTTCTTCCTCGTTTCTTTTTCTTTGTATTTCCTCCCTCCCTCCCCCCCCTTTCGGCCTGACTTTATTTTTCATAAATATTAGAGCTGTCGTACTAGTTAATTTGTGGGGGAGGTGGCATTTTTTTCTCTTTCAGTTGAGCAAGGAACAAAAATGAATTGGGATTTCTTCTGAAAGCTACATTTATCCCACCTCAAAATTATCACACGTGGAAGGGGGAGGATAAAATAAAAACGAAATATAGCTGTCTAGATTGAATTCAGTTTGTTCTGAAAATATGATAGTAAATGTATTAAATTATTGTATATCATCTGCGATTACTTGCTTTTTTTTTTTTTTTGCTACTTTCCCCGTGTTAATTTTTATTTATTTATTTCTGATTACAGGCAGGGTGCAAATGGCTAGTAGTCATTAGACATCATCATTATAAATTATAGAGTCATTATATCATTGGTAAAAATATTGTTTGTACGCGTCGACGATAAATCTGCTTTTTGCTCGTGTTTGTTTAGCACTGCTATATCTACCTTTATCTCGCTACACTTTTTATGCAGGCCCGCGATAAAATGCTACTGCCAGGGTCACGTGACAATAATGAGCAAACAATATAAACAATAATTACCTTGGTTTTTCCCCCATGACGTCATTAACATGTCATTAACATGCAGTGCGTTCATTAGTCAGTGTCTGTATGTAAATTAAGTACGCTCTTTATTTAACACCGTAGCAAGTAGCCAAGATGCAGTTAATCCCGGAAATGCTTGTTTACCTATCCACCAATATTTTGCACTTGGTTGTTAATTAGGACAGGCGACGTTTAAAAAAATAAAACAAAAAAAAAAGAGAAAAAAAAACTTTTTAGATATTAATAGGTATAGGAACCCTAATAGATTGTAATGGGAAAATGAGGGGACAACACTTTTGACAGTTGCGGTATGCTCAGTAAAGAAAAATTAACACTCGTAATTCATATTTTTGTGCCTGAGGAATTAAAATCAGAACTTCTTTTCATTTCTTTTAAAGCGCTTAGAAGATAACTTAAGCAGCAACAAATTCCATGTAAGACGACATGAAATTATTGCAGGGCAACAGACATAGCGAAAATTCAAAAGTGACCAACTTATCGTGATCAAATTCTCGGTTATGTAGGTCAGCAGGCATTCAAGAGGATACTTGTTATGAGTGGGGATGTGCTTTATCTGAACACAGTAGTTGGCAAGAGAAACTCTTGAAGATCACTTGCCGAGCCATTTTAATCGTCATCTATACGTGCTAGATAATATAAACTTACTCCGGAAGCAATTTTTAAAGCATAAAACATTGGTCAGAACTGAACCATTACCTACCGTAGATAGGTTGAGGAGAAATATATATAAACCTTAAAGTTAGGCTCAAATAATGGTTGGCTTGTAATCTTCCGAAAACACATGCGAATGCACTGCGTTCATATAAAATAGAAACGGAGACGGTGAGTGGTTTCTTGTATTTCGATAGTGGTGGTTGAAGCAAAATGGAAGACTTCAGACATCTCGGTATAAGAGGTCCAGCTGGTATTTGAAGTTCGCATCTTTTTAGAAGTAAAATAATTTCTAAAGTGAAATGGAATGAATAGCTTCTTTACTTTTTTGTCTCTGGGGATACCGAAAGAGCTACAAATCATTTCTGATTGTTTCCTAATGAATAATTAATCCTAGCCACCCTTTCAGCCGACTTGTACTGAAGGAAAGTTTTTTTTTTTTTTTTTAATTATGCCATTCCTACACACGAAAGGTAAAAAAAAAAAAAAAAAAAAAGGAAAAAAAAAAAGCAGTAAGACATTAGTGCCTTTGGATGAGGTTTTGGAAAGAATGAATCCCTTGGTAATTTACTTAAACAAGCTGGATGCTGTAGTTGTTGATGAACACTGTGAAGAAGACTGTTTCAGAGAGCACAGGCAGATGGAATAAAAGAGGAGGAGAAGCAGGTTCGGTGCGTTTGTAGTTGTACTGTAAAGGGATGTTGGACAGCTGCTGCTGGTGTTTTAACGGAACCCAAAAGTGGACGAATGACGGAGAACAGTTCGCTAGAGTAGCGTCCAGGGAAGTAGAAAAGAGACAGTATTGAAACAGACCGTCTGTGAGCGAGGAATTATCTATCACCTCCATTCGCTATAAACAGCATTTAATAATTTTTAGGGAGGTTTTAAGTGCACCACTCCAATCCACCCCACCCCAAATGCAAACAATATTCTAAGGGTGGTCGGATTGAGCGAAAACAATGCCTCTTTTTACAAACTGAGGAAGCTGTTGATGTAATGTATTTACGGCTTAGAGATAATGTCATTTCAAGGAAAGAGAGAGAGATCCGACCCTATCTGGTGATTTGTGAATTATTGAAGATAAGGAAAGGTTAATTTGAGATCCTTCTGCAACAAAGAAGGCAAAACTATCTTTTGATTGCATTGAAGGTACCAAGTTATCTTCGCCCCATTGAAGAATGGTATATAGATCAGTGTTCAAGGCGCTGGTTGTAGATCTTGAGGCTTGTGATATTTGAGTTTCATTCTTAAATAATCCTTAAAGAATTTCTCACGACAGAAAATCTCTTTCCCAACAAAAATGTCGAAACCACGCATTGGAGAACGCAAACGATATCCACTCACTCGACCAAGTCGGCAAGATTAGTCCATGGTCTTTCGAGAAAGAAAAAAGGAACGCAGCATGCTTTGTCATCTAATCTGGCATAAATTTTTGCTAGGTCTCGCATGACCTCCTTTTCTTACATGAATTGTCGTTTTTCGGTCTTGACCTTCACTGTCATTCCGCTGAAAATAAATTTGCTAACAAGCGGCTGATTAATGTGTGATTTTTTCTCAGGCTTATACATGACGACGATATTTTTAATCATTCCATCTTTCCTATGATTTCAATGGAAATGCCATATGATTTGTATATGGACTCAGATTAAAAATAATTTATAACCCCACTTAAATATTTGAGCTAATTCTTGTGTTATGTAAGATTATTAAATAACAATGTTTATAATAAGCGCATGTTTTTTCGACGTAAAGTTTCTATTTTATGCCCATACTCTGTGACTAAAGAGAAAACTAATACAAGTATTGCCTCATATTCTATTCAAATAAAATTCTAAAACACAGCTGTTTACATAAATATTCAGTATATGAAAACACATTGTTACTGTACATTTATGTACTCTACACGGTGAATGCGTTTTGGATATCGTTCAGCAGAGATAAAATGTTTGGAACGAAATGAAGACGTGATAAGTGAATCTGAAAAATGCATGTTTTAATCGACCCAACCTTTTTAATGTCGGTATTGTCAGTCCAATGCATTGTGGGCGCTTCATTTGTACTTTGAGTTTCATTATCCTTACATAGGGATCATGCTCCTTAAGTAGAGATCATTAAGAGGAATTCGGTATGATTGTATTCAGTTTCGATTTTCTTTCTTTTTTATATTTAAGGGATACTTGTTGTTTTTGGAAAGTTGTTCCAAGAAGTGTCTCAATCCTGTTGCCCTGTAAAGAGTATATTAAGGATCGTGTTCTTTGAAAAGGCAGATCGGTTAAGTTGGTGTCAGCCTCTACTAACCGTGTAATCCCGGCCCTTGTGCTATCGGGTTTTCTAATCTGTCTCGCGCTAAAAACGGTTTCCCCTCCGTCTTCAAAGAGAACAAGATAATGAGCTTTCACGCCACGACTCACGTCTAGTTAGCATGGTGCAAGAGTCGCCGCACGCGCGGGGGAGCCCAGTGCCAGCTACTTACCACCGGAGAGGAGCAGCAGGAGCGTATGTAGCTGCTCAGAATGCAGAGGACGGTGTCGCACTCCACGCGGAAATAGCCGTGGTTAAAGAGTCAGCTTTTTTTTTTTTTTTTTTCTGACCGTCCTGAGACTCGTTTGATTGCACCTCCTCAAGGGCTGGAGGCGGTCGGGGTAGAGTACGATGGCAAAGACGTGGTAGGAATTAGCTACCAGACTGAAAACCTGAGTGCCGGATATGACGTCACTTCATTGCACACAGTTCTATCGAATGAACGAGACAAATTCTGAAGTGAGGATGCTCTTTAAAAAAAAAACTTTTTTTTCTTATGTCCTGTCACTAATTAGCAAAGATCTGGCTGTCCTCTCGCTGGTCTGCTTCTTGCTTTTAGAACATGTTCTCTCAGCGACGGATTCCTATAAGTCGTACGTTGTGATTGTTCTTAAAAAAGCTTGTTCCAGATTTGTCGTTTTAGCGTCATATCTTAAGAGTAGGCTGTGAATTTCAAAATTTTATGCAGCCTGATATTGGGATGGGGTGCGGAAGGGGAACAAACGATTGAATCTTCAGTTAATATCTCATGGGAGGTGTCACTCAACTCGATGTCCAGACTGTACAGTTCTATATCTACATTGCATTTGATGAGCCTGCAGGCATCTGCGGTGGCTCATCAAATTGAGTCTGTTAAAGCAAGAAATGATCCATTACTCTCATCGTTCTTTAAGATAGGGCACAAATGATGTTCTTAAGTCTATTTATTAGTAAATACACTTCTGAATTTCTGACTTCGGGCCCATTAACCATCCTGATTTTTTTTCACAACACTCCAATGGTTTTTTAAATGCGTTTTTCAAACTGCGTAAACAGCTAATTAGGTTCGTTTTATGTGTCACTCCTTACTCATGCTGTTCCTGATCTCTGAAGTTGAATTTTGGTGAAATTTGGCGTTTATCGAGCCATCTCAATTTTCATCTCACTCGGGCTCTTCTTAAGGAACGATATTTGGCAAAAAAAAAAAAAAAAAAAAAAGCTTCGGAATTATATAAAAGAATGACATTTTTGGAATTTACTATTTTTTTTTCCAGTCATTTCGATTTCAATTTGGGCTATTTTTATAGCAAAAATAAGCAAAGACAATCTTACAGGACATAATAGCCAAAAATAGTTAATTGTTTTGATAATGAATGGTGATAATGCATATCTATCTTTATTATTTCCGATCATTTCCTTATTTATATTTTATCGTTACTGTTTATAATGAGCCCAGTTTGCTTAGTTTCTGTCTGTACATCATGTGTACAGAAATGTACACATGATGTACATTTCTGTGCATCTTAGAACTATAGATCTTAGATCTTAGAACAACGCGATCTTAGAACTATAGATCAACTATAGTTCTAAGATCGCGTGAACTTATTTGTACATTTTGCGAAAAGTGCATTTTATAATAGATATTTTATCTAAGCGTTGAATCAGTATGCGGCTCTAGTTGAGCAATGTTAGTGTTATGAAATACGTATTCGTTGGAGGTTTTTTTCTTCTTCTTCTTCTTCTTCTTCATCATCATAGCAAATTTCTAAGGAGATTGATTTCCCACCCCCTCTCTTTCTAAATATATCCATTCTGTCAACTATATTTCGTTTTACCATTACTTTCGCCGAGTCAGGTTTTAGTGAAGTACTGCCACCTGCTGGTAGGGAATAAAAATACTGACCAGCAGACCAGGCACCGACCTTATCTTCTTCGCTAGTGTCTGCGACCTGTCCAAACCTAATTAACGCAGCTGCAGAAGGCGCGCGCGGCCGGTGCCATTAGGCTTTATGTGGCGATGCAGTTCTTGTGGCCAGGCAGCAGCTGTAATTAGTGCACGAGCCCGACAACGAACGAAGGGGGGGGGGACAGGCACATCAAAACAGCGCAGACTGTGTCCTTAGCTTGTCTCTAATCCTCTTCATTTCAGTTCAGCTTTCTTTCATTTGGTTGGGCTTCTCTGTGTGACAGCGATGCACACCTCTTGTGCTATAAACGAGGAGTAAAAATTTAATGAATTAGCATCTTTTGGCCGAGGTTTGTGCTCTTGTGTGGGAAAGAAATGTCGCTAGCTTGCTTTCTGGTTGTTCTTAAATTTTTATCTCGAGTTCATAGTAAGTAGGCAACTTTTCCACAGTTGTCTCAAATCATGTCTTAAGAGACTTCTCTTTCTATCTGATGTTAATGAACTTTGCTAGGTAAATTTCGTGTGTAACTTAAAATAAACAAATGTAAGGAGTGATCACCGAAATTTCATTGAATCTATTTTAAATAGATTTGGATTTGTGTCGAGAATTGGGAAAAATCTCATAAAAGATGAAATGTTATATAATATTAGCTGAATATAAAGTTTGTTTAAAATTGCGGTATATTTTATCCGTATTTTGTCCACTCTCCTTCATTTCTGTTATTTAAATTACACTGACAACTAGACACATTTCTGAGTTCCAGAACATAAAACAATTTCGTTGGCAATGAGAAGATGCAGTGCCAACGCAGTCTGGATCGAGATGAATACAGCTTAGAACACTTAATCAAGTACATAAGTGTGTGGTGTTTAATATCTTCAAGAAGAGCACAGCTACTGTAGATTACCATATTATATTTAAGCGCAAGAAGTTTACTACATTGTATTCAGTAATCCTCTAACGCTTGATTGTGTTTTAAATGAAAAGTGCATATGATATCACAATATTCTGATATGTATCAGATGATGACTGTTCGCCGGTATTCCATAGCTCGATAACAAAGTATTTAAAAGAATTTGTCTTCTAATTTCACTTGCAATGTTTTATATAAGCCAAGGCAATAAAAAATCGTGCTTAGATTAATTGAAAAATCTAGTAAGCAAAATTAGGGTTAATTAGGTATGAATAATATATTGGCCAAATAAAACAACCAAGAAAAGTAAATATTTCTATATAACGGAGTAGCGGAATAATTGGCGAGGTCTTTTTAATTTAGCAGTACGTTTATTTTTTATTTTTAAAGATATTTGAAGTATATATTTGTAGACCGTGCCACAAAGCATAAATGACATGTATTATATATACTGTGTATGTATATACACACACACACACCCATATCCTCATATACCTTAACTATATAAGAAATCATCTCATCCAGTCGTACATTAGAATTATTACTTAAGGCCAGGCAGAGAGGGAAAAAAATCTTCTCCCTTACTAAGTCGTGAGTCCATATGAGTGAAATCTAAGACAAGAATTTGGTTATGTTTTCCCTCTAAGCAGACCTTCTTGTCTTAAAGAGCTTCTTAGAAACTTTATGAATAAAACTGCAGAGCCCACATATTAATGATATACATAATTCTTAGTCTCAGTGAAGCATAAGTGCTTTATCTCCTCTCATAGGGGAAAAACCGCATCATCACTTTACTTCCAGTGTCTTGTTTTTACACCAAATTCAATTAGGGAAGCAGCACCTCATAAATAAGACCATTTAATCCCCTCTTTTAATTTTTTTTCCGGATTAATGAAAAAGTCTCGAGGGAAGAATATTTTCTCGGCTAATTTATTGGACGACATTTAAGGATGAGAGGAAAAAAGGCCGTAAATCTTACCAAGAAAATGGTTGTGCAAATTTGGATTTTTTATGCGTATGTATGTGTTTCATCTGCTTCAGTTTACTTCAGACTGAAGCAGCTAATGAGGAAAATAAGAACAGCAAAGTTAAGACGGGATAAAAGAGAATCGAGGGGATAAAAAAAAAGAAGAAAAAAAGACGCTCATAGCTAAAAGATATAAGAAGTGAAATGATTTTGCCCACACAAAAAGGTAGGAGTCAAGTTAAGGTTGGAACGGAATAAAGATGAAAAGCATTTACCAACAGCAGCTAAACGAGGGTTGCTGAAATATGAGCAAGATAGTTTGCCGTAAACAGAGATCTGAATATTGTTTAAGTATGACTAGCGTTGCTGTAGATAATTGCTCAATTAATAAGTCTCAAAATGAAAAATGAATGCATTTGGCATTGCTGAAATGTTTTATGCCATAAGTTATATGCTTTAAATTTGCAGAATGATGTCTATTGCCTTCATTTGGTTATTTACATTAGGATTGCCCATCATTCAGTTTATCATTGATGTGTCGGAAGAACGACGCATATCTTTTGTTGGAAAGACCAAGCTCGAACCCTGTCAAGGAGGCGAGGAACATTTTTGTAGTCTTTTCAATTGGGGTTGATTTAATCTCTTTGACAAGTCTGCCACTTTTTTTTTTATCCCTTCCCTCCGGACAAAAAAACCATCTAGAGCATGTGTACAATTCACAAGAATAGCTCGACTCAAGGCATGCAGACTCATATAAAGCCTTAACTACTCGCATGGATTCAAACGTAACTCAAGTTTAGTCATTGTATATTTTAGTATCCATTTATCCCTTAAGTTTTCCTTATAAACTTTTTTTTAATCATTTTCTAAACATGCATGAGCTGGAGAGTTGGACGGATTGAGATTTGCGCGTTTCATAATCGCAGTGAATTAAAAAATATACGAGCTTATTGCAAGTAATAAGAACAGAATTGTGTTCTGGTCTGTTTATAAATTGGAATATCTCCTGAGAATAGAATTTCAGATAAGTAATCACTGTTAATAAATAAAATAAAATAAAAACAAGTACAGAAACGATCCATTAGTTCAATAAGTCTTTCATCTCTATTTCTGTTTCTTTTCTCCTCGCGTGAGAACTTTGATGCTCAGTCCGTAATGCAGTCGGAAAAGCGAAGCGTCGTGCATCCCTTGGTTGAAAAAGATCGAGTTCAAATGAATAGAATGGAGTTCGGTGGATTGTGGAGTGGTCTTCGCGACTATTTTGCGATGCCAATAATAGTAAATCTTCGTTTTCTGCCGTCAGTCATTTTTTTTTTCTCCTGACATTTCCACCCGCGAAAAACTTAGAAACCTAATGCGCAGATTAGGTTTCTCCAGAGACCCAAGCATGGTTACGTTCGTGCCACTACAGGTCTCCAGTAAGCAGGATGGTTTCACACCAGCGATGAAAATCACCTCTCTGAAATTTCTGTGATAATGATAATCCTTGCAGTATTGTATCGTTCATTAATACAGTAATCACATACTGTAGCTTATAATTTCGTATTATTTTGCATAACTTAGGTATTCTAACATTTATTCGATTTTAAAAATTTGAATGGTTTGATCAAGTTTAGCAGGTATTTCAGATTTCATGAAATTCAGTCCAGCCGCACTGTCACTGTTATATACTTACTGATAGATGAATGGACAAAATGACTCGTTCTTCTTTACTTGCATAATATGCTTAAAATACGGCGTTGAATCTTATTGTTCGAATGTTTTTTCATGTGAGAAGAAAAACAAGCAAACGAACTGAGCAATGGCACTTACCATTGACGGTTTTTGAAACCTTTTAAAAACCAAGCATCATTTGCAGTGTTCCACGTAACTTTCTTCTTTTCAAGGAAAGTTACAATCTAAAAGTAGTTGCTGCAGTCTTGATTTGTATCGATCGCGATTCATTTGAAGCGACTGATTGATGAAAGATGAGCTTTTCCTTCCAAGAATTAGTTTCATTAGCCTGACTTGGCCTGATTAGTGTCTTGCCACTGAAGGGATTTTTTTTTTTTTTCCTGCTCTTTACTTCTTTTTTTTTTTTCTTCTCCCTCTGTTCACATTTCGCACCGAAACAAGTGAATATCAATTAAATTCACTTCACGGCATCGGAAATATGCAGAAAACTTTTCGTGTCCTAATTAAAGTCGGAACTTTGAAGTTTTTCAATAGTGCGGATTTTTAACGAACAAGGAATCGAATGTCAGATGTTCTTTTGGAAGAGCTCCCGCCTTTTATTTTCTGAAATAACAGCATCTTTGCTTATTGCTTTTCGAGTTTGGACGTTTATATAGAATGCTCTCTCTCTCTCTCTCTCTCTCTCTCTCTCTCTCTCTCTCTCTCTCTCTCTCTCTCTCTCTCTCTCTCTCTCTCATATATATTCTCCATACGCTTTTAGATGCATTTTTCAAAATGTGCTAAGCACCTAATAGATTAGTTTTTTCCATCTGACTGCCGAACCGATATTATTAAAATGTTGAATCTTTTCTAAAATCTGTCAAGTCATTTCAAGTTTGATCTAAATCCAACCGTTCCACTGAACTTCTATTGGTCATTTCATTTTGGGTTTCGATGACATCTTTTTTTTAGTGACAAAATACAAAAATGTTACAAACGACGTTTAGATGTCTATAATCATGTATGCCAAAAAAAAAAAATATATATATATATATATATATATCTACGGATTCAATTTCTAATGATAATTTGATGTCTGTTTTAAGTATTGCTTTACAAACATCTCTAATTTCCGCTGTTCGATTCTTACATTAACTTCAGCCAAATTTAAATAAATTCGAGATTTGATTAGTTGAATACTTTTTTTCTAGTTACAATTTTAATCATAATAAATGTAGATTAAATACAAATATATTTATCCAAGAGTAGATCTTAACGGTTATTCGCACTAATATTAAAAAAAAAAAAAAAAAAAAAAAAGTTCCTTTTTCTATGCTTGCTTACTTTTTATCCTGATATGAAATTTCGATCTAGTGAACTCTTTTACTCCCCTCTATTCAGTGCTGAGTTGTTGAGAATACTATTATTTACAATGGAGAGAAATTAATTCATTCCTCTCCTCTGTAAAAAAAAAAAAAAAATTGATTCCGCTTTCTTGAGATTGAGATTTCTTGCTTCTTTTTCCAAAACAACGAATGGTGTTTTTACGAGCATAAAACTGTTTTATAATTAAATAAGTCCTGTTTTGTAATGAGTTTTAGTTATCGTCCTCGTAGCAAATTTTGTCAAAAGTGCCAATTTATGCGCTAATACTAAATAAATGACAGATATGGCCACATTACACATACATTTGTAATGTCTGAGTTCTGTAAAGAACTCAGCCTGCTAATTATATTGGAACTACTCCTTTGGTGTTTATTCTTTGCATAATATAAAGAATGCATTATCTCTGAAAGACAAAATTGCACCTTCTTTATGTAGAGCAAATGATTTAAGAAATACTTAGTGTATTTTTTTTTTTTTTTTTTTTTTTTTTGAATGATGCCGAATAAAGGTTGTTCAGAGCATATTCGAGGAGAAGTCTGTGGAAGAGAACTTCTGATATTTGTATAAAAGTCGTTCACAAGGAAACAAAAACTGTTCGAATGAATAACTGCATTGGATTGGATAAAAGGCGCTCTCAGGAGGAAATTGTAGAAGGAAGGAGTGAAGCAAAAAGTTGCTGTCACTTATCTTCATCGGAATTCTGTAAGATTCCCTTCGATTCTTCATTCGGACGGCTTTACTTGGGTGGCCCACCTAGTTTTGAGTTGGCGCAACTCTCCGCTCAGCCAGACGCCTTCGTATCCTTTGACAAAGCTGTGTCCATCGACTAGCAGGCGACAGGTCTGGTTACTTCATTTATCACCCATCCCATCGGCTTATCTTCCGTAAGGTAGTTAAGGAGATTGCCCGGCTGATCACAGTCTCCCTCTCTCAAGTAGTGCGCCTTTTGAAATGGAAATGTCCTCACACGCACAAGGGGGAGAGGGGGAGAGAAAAATGAAAAAAGCGAATCTGCTATGTCCACGTCAGAGATGCATTTCTAGGCGGGCCGTAGTAGCCCCGGGTTTTTGCTTTTTTTTGTTGGCATGGAGAGAGAGGACTTCAAGAAAAGATAGGAATGGAAATGGAGCTGGAGAGTTGGGAGGCTATTGTTGGAACAGCATCGCTAAGTGGTTCCATCAGTGGGTTGGGATGGGGGCGGCGAAAAACTGCCTTTTGCTGGTCAAGTCTGCTTCTAGGATTGTGGACGTCAGAAAATTGCTTCCCTGCTCGGCTACGAAGATAGGACTTTAGGGCAGTAATCAGAACTACTTGGCTCTGCCGGACAGCTTCTGGTGTAGATTGAGGGACGTGATCAAGAATAGCCAGATCCTACTGGCCATGGGTGAAGTTTAGAAGAAAATTGGATTTCGAATCTTGAAATGGAATGACTGAATTGCTGTCGGTGGACAGTCTTTAATGTGTAAATCGCATCCGTATACCATCGCCGCCTACAATATCATAACTAAATTTGTATGCGCATATCAATCTTTGTTCTTAATAATCGAAATTAAACTTAAATGAGCACACCGATTTAATGTAAAAAAGGTTTTATTTTCCGGTGCGAATTAATTTTAAGATCGATTACTTTTATCTTAAATTGTTGTAAAAATAATCTTGGAATTATGTGAGAGATTTGAGTAGTTAGAGGAATCTTTGAAAAATAATCTTAAAAAGATTAAAATAAATACTGATGAGCCATGCGTCAGTTTCATTCGCTCATGGAAATTCTTCATTTTAACAAATGCAAATATGCGGAACTTTGTGCATGATTTATATGTGGTGTTTAGTAAGATTTTAAATGGTGACTCGAGTAAGTGCTAGTTCATATTAAGTCTCTTTCACATATTTTACTTGACTTTCATGGGTGTGATCACTGCCGAACTTCAAACACAACGATGGAAGCTTGCATAGAACTTGTCGCTTAGCTTCGGTCACAGTTTATAAACATGTCTCGGGAGCTAACGACGGAAGTCTGCCAGCTGTATACAACTGGCATTCTTAAATCTCTTGTCCCCTACTCAACTGCGCCAAAATTCCACTCTTCCTTTCGATCTATAATTCAAATACCTCTCTCAGTTCGGTGATAGCTCGTTATCCAAGATACTACAGCTGTGCTCATTCGTTAGCGTAGACAGCACCTCACCCTTTCCCCCCACCAGTCCGGCTTGTTGCTCTCTCGTCTCCTTGCATCCGGATAGTGTCACCCCCTGAGCCACTTGGCCTACATCATTCACTGGCAAAGACATTTCCACTCTGCAGCCTGTGCCAGGAAGAAAGGGGACAGGAGAAGAGAGGTCACTGTTCGCACGTGGGGTGCGATTCAGCTGTCGTCGGGGTGTTGTTTTCTGGTCTCATCGGCGCTTAGCAACAGCAAAAACTGACAGCGGCACGCGGAAATTGTAACGCCTCGTCAGAGCTTATCTAACGAGACGATAGCTTGTTAGGGATTAAGACGAGTCTGTCTGTGCAATTTTGGGGTTGTGGGGGTGGGGGGGTAATCGACATTGATCTTTGTCGGCTGATTAGTTACCTTGTTGTTTATCGCTATTTTTCTATGATGATGATTTCAAGAGTTTCTTTTTATCTATTTCTTTTATTCTAATGGAGTCATTTACAAAATTGAATTTTAAAAAAAAGCAAATACATGAGGAAGGACTGAAACAAATTTTACAGCTGAGCTAATGTCCATGTCCAGATAAGTGTTATTTTTCAACTTGCTTTTGGAGTTCACGCACGCCTCGGTGGCTTTGTAGTATTGTGTACTTTTCTTCCCTTATAACAATTTTAGCTTGGAATCCCATCAATACTTCCAAAAGTTTTTTTTTTCTTTCTCTCTCCAAATGAATTACTCTAGTATCACACTGAAGCTTGAATTTTTTAATATATGCCGTTGACATTCAGGGCTAAGTTGTCTGAATCCAGCTAACAATGCCAGAAGAGAAGGATGGAGGAAATTCAGCAGTAATAATTTAAATATTATTCTCCCATTTTTCCAAACGTTCCCTCTGTTCTCTCTCCTTCAGTAAACGTAGTATATCTGATTGAAAATACGAAATTAGCGATATTTAAACCACTTTGACACCTCCGTGTTTTTTAACTGATTTGCTTGGTCTGCTTCCACTAAAAACAAATGCATGAAATAGTTTTACCTACGTTTATATCTTTCCTCTGTATTACAATCTGCCCTCAAAAGTGATATTGAGGGACATTTATTCGTATCATGCCACAGGAACTGCTATTTTTCTCTAATGGTGGTACGGCTATTTTTGGTTTATTGTATTGATGTTCAAAACACTATTACAATTTATAAAAGTCTTTATAAAATGATTAGACACTCATATATAGAATATGAGAAAGCTGCATTCCACCCCCCAAACCATTTTGCATTGCAGTTCTCGCAAATGATATTAAAATAGTTAAATTAATTGATATCAGTCATGCTTTTTTGTTTGATGATTGTTTAGATGTTCTTTCATTTTTAGTCTTTCTTTATATTCTATTAAAAGCACTTGTCCTTGAAGACAATTTTTACATATTTATATTCTTTCATTATATAGGTTGACACTGTACATTTTTCCAATAAAGTTTTATCAACATGATTGTTTTCCTCTCTATCTTGTTATGTAATACACTTATTTTTGTTTCTGATTATCGATGACAAAACTTGTATTTTTTTCTGTATTGTGCGCACTCCATAATGTTTATGCTGATAGCTGAAGTGGCCTCCCCTATCGTATATTCTTGAAACGTGTGCATTTGGCACTGAAGCTTTGAGCAGCAGGAATAAATCGATCAGCCGCTTTTTTTTTTGTTTGTTTCAATTTTTTGAATAACGTATTCTTTAACTTTTATGTGCTGTTTGACCACTTCCGTTTCGCTTAATTGTATGTATCAGTGCTAAAATCATGGTTTTCACTCCTGTATTCACGAAATGTACAAAACTATCCCTGCGAATTGCATAATTTGTACACAAATTATGTAATATGCAGCATGGTTTTGCACACACAAAGTACGGAGATACGCAGCATATCATGGTAAATGTTACACTTCACACCGATCTCCATCTAACCTTATATCCTTCTGAGGCCTATATACACACAGGTGGCTTCTTTCACAAGGTAGTATCGAGTGATGTTACAAAATCTTGAGGTTATTTCGAGACTGTGCATCTCCTTTACAGATCAGTTTGGCGGAAGTTGTCCTGCAAAATGAAAAATGGCACCTTCGTAAAAACGCCGACTGACGCCTGGTGTAGTTGTTTGCCCCTGTTTTCTTAGCATCCCCCTAGCGAGGCTTGTCCCCGGTCATTTGTCAACGTCACTCAGACGTGACCACCGTCCTCTTATAGATGACCCTTTGGTTGGACCGTTAGTCCCCTTGAGATTTTGCTTTCCTCTTCCATGGGAATACTTCTGTGGGGTGTAGCGGTTGTCGTCGGGCGTCATTCTATGTTCTTACCAAAATTGTCTTCTCTGTCTATGCGAAATTTCATTTTGGTTAGAAAAATAGAAGCCAAAACGATATTTTTTTTGCGTTTATATTTTGAAATCATTGGCGTAACTCGTTTTGCGCAAACCACACACACATTTAATCTTCCTTATGTTAGCTCTATGTTTTATTGTCCTTTAAATTAAAATTATTAATATCATTCTTTTGCCTTTCGCTTTCGAATAATATATGCATTCTCTTCCAAAATTTTGAAATTTGCATATACGATTTTTAGAATTTTGTTTAGCCATGTATAGTGTACACTTTTCAAAAGTAGGCATTAAAACTGTACATTAATTAACCCTATATTGATAGATTTACAAGAAAAAAAAAATACAGAACTTAATTCGAGCTTGATCAAATCGAACGTGTCACGAAATCTTCAGTAAAACTCCAGAGCTTTAAAATCAATTTATCATTCATTTTGAAGCAACTCGAACATTTTATTGTGCAGTTACCCAAATATCAAAACACAAGGAAAGTTCAGCTAACCCCGAAAGAAGAGCATGCATGGAATGTTGCAGTATAATCGATGATGTTCGTATTTTGTGGTGGGCACTCCGTCTGCCAGAGATTAAAGAATGCTGCTTATCTCTTAGATTCAGGCAATTCTGACCGCGGGTTCTTGCTAAACTGAATTGCCCCATTCTTTCCGAATGCAGGTTATTATATGGATATTCCGTTGTTTGACTACTGTTTGTACGTGTGTGTGAGAGAGAGAAGTGGACATAAACAGCTTTGCATAATATTTCCTTTCCTAGAAATACTTTGTAGGTTATTTTATTCATTCTTTAAGAAATCAGATTCTAGTCTCTCATTTCACATCAGAACTGAGAATAGGAATCTGATTTTCTTTTTAACTTACTCTTCCGAAAATGAAAATAACAGTTTCGTAAATCACCGTAGACTACTTGGAATTTTTATTTGGTGCCACATTGTTTTGCTGCTTGGGACATTTAATTAAGCAGACCCTTTTTGCTGTACTTTAGGTCAGGGTGGCTACTAATCACCACATATATCTGAATTCCTGAAATTTAAATTCCGCAAAGCATTTTTAGTGATCTGAGTGCGATCTTATGATTAAAAAATAGCGTTTCGTTGGTCTGCCCTCACATTACACAGGTTCTGCTGTCACTGTAGCTCCGTTTGATGCACATTGATCTGGTTGCCTTGGCAACCAAGAACTAAACTCATTAACACCCAGAAAATTATACAAGACATTGGGCGCAGCGGTGAAACCAGAACCTGCATCATTTGATCTCTCTCTCTATCTCTCTCTCGTACTTGGCTTAGTATTTCAGAATATGTGTTCGGTGTACAGTTGAGAGCAATATTGTATGTTTTTGATACAAAACTTATACTTTAGGACTAGTTAACGGACTTAAGAGGAGTAGAAAGAGAATATTTAAATGGATATTCTATGAAGTGTTGTATTAGTCTTCAAGGGCGATCAAGCCTTTTTCCAGAAAAGTTATTCTCGTGGCTGTTATGGAAAATTCAACGTAGTAGTAGTGCACATACGAAAACTGATTTGAGCTTTTTTTTTTTTTTTCGAATTCCGAAAAAATTGTCATTTATATTCATTTTAGAAATTAAACCATTAAAAGTTTTTGAAAAGCACAACGGCGAATTATGAAATTTTGAGTCATTTTTTCCCAGTTATGCTTTTTTTTATTTCACTGGATTAAATCTTATATGCACTCTTACAAATTGTCTATAGACACCGGATATTTTTGTGCAGATTTACGTCAAAAAAAAAAAAAAAAATCAGGAACGAGATTCACAATTCTTTCTGAATGAATACTCCAGTTCTATAATAAAATAACAAAGCATCGCTAATTTTAACCAAATATTCCTAAACCAATTTCACTAATCTTTTTATTGAAGGTTCCTCCCCGCGGTTCACTTATTCAGAATGCATCACCTCTCTCTTCCCCTCCCCCTACCCAACCACCCTTGATATTATCCATTTTAGGGGGAGTCGCACTACAATTCCCTTATCAGAAAATATTGTTGGCATATTTATTCTTTTTTTAGTTGTCAGTTTTAGGTGTTGATCATTTTTTTTTTTATCTTTCTCTGACATTTCGGTCAATGCCACGCATTTTTGCTTTGATTTCACATTCTCATATTTCGAGCTCCGACATAGTCTTACCATCCATCATGTTTACCTTTCATCAGTCACTAGAATAAGGAATTACTGTGCTCTGCCAGTCATGTTGTCGCTCATTTTAAGTGCTGGTTAATTTGCAGTTTACAATTGACACGTATTCTGGACTGACATGCCTACAACACATGTTGTGTACTTCACTTTCATTATTAATGAGTTATTAATAACAGAATATCACATATAGAAAATGCTTCACTTTTTTTACTAGGTCCATCTTTTCGCATATACTCAGTTCGGAGTCTAAATTTATAGGGGACTCATTAGTGCAAATATTCGTTATTATTTGCTGTTACAAAGCTATTTTATAGCTATTGTTACCCCCCCCTACCTCCCAGTCTTAAAGATGGTATTACGCAAATATGATGTATATTATATTTGTATAAAATATAATATACATTATATATTATATTTGCATAAAAAAAAACTAGGAAATGTGTTTTTACATTATGGAAAATACCAAGAATAGCGATCAGAACTTTACCACCTTTGCTGCGTGTTGCCCGAGTTTGTACTACGTACTAGGACTACTTGCATTAGCTCACGCTAGTAATCGCCGATACTTGACTATATTCGGCATGAAACTCTGATTCCGATCTTTGAGTTTCTTATTCGGTTTTAAAACAATGCGGGATTTAATATCCCTTAATTTGAATAATGCATATTATACTTAAAACAGTTCACTTGAAGACGCATATCCATATTAATCTCAAATTTATTGGAACTTAATTTAGTCTGACCTTTTTTATAATAAATTATTGAAATAAAACATGACCAAATATTAGTGTGCATATTTATAAACATTTGTATATGGTAGCTATCCTGCTTTATGTCCAAAGGCATCCCCCTATTCAGTATACCGAGTGTTGTTAAAAATACATTATCAGACTAAGCCTAATATGCTGACGGATTCATTATTGATCCGAACACAAAAATCCTCCATTACTTGAAATAAGAATTTTTGTACGACTATGCTGTTAAAATTCAATCTAGGAAGAGCACTTATTTTTCCTCGTTGTGTGGGGGATTTGCAATTCGCCAATTAAATACATTTTTGAAAACCGTCGGATTCAAATTGGAGGTAACCTCATATCTCAGTACCATTTAACAAAGGATGAAGCAAACAGCAATATTAATTCGAAATCAGCTTGAGCTGAAATTGAAATTATCTCTCGTATCATGGAGTCCTAGACCTCCATATCCCCCCCCCCTTAGGGCAGGTGCGAGGACGTGGTGACGGAGCCCTTCAGGTGGAAATATCTGAATTCCAATCCCGTCTGGTATAGAAGGATCTTTAAGGACTCTTCAACTGAAGGGAAATTAAATGGTCTTGTATGAAGGTGGGTTTTTCTCTCTCAGACGGTTTTAAAGCAGATAAAACCGTCCTGAGTATACACGCAATTGACTTGCATAATACGTTGTTTCCGTCGTAATACCAGCTAGCACCTTAACTTCTCAGTATATTTAACTTATCTTTGTCGAAGCATAATTTAATTTGCAATATTAAATCAAATCATGTGAAGTTTTTGTGAATACGAAAACTGGAACTGCTGAAAGAATTCCCAAAAGAGAAAGATAGCAGTGTATTTAACAATTATTCGATCTTTGTTTTGACGATTTTTTTTCTTATCTTCTTTCCATTTCCAGCATTACCTCATTCTTTCTCGCTGTTCACCTGTAGTTTCAAGCCGAATCGGATAACTGATTCGGTTAATCAGTTATTCAACCCAGAACGCGCTCTGTGGATTCCTTTCTGTCTTCATCACACCAGCAACAGTCCAGTGATCATTTTTCCAACTGGCAAGCATTTTCTATTCCCTCCTCTTCCCCTTCTTCATCACTCCCCTCTTCAGTATACATCCCTGGAGATGAAATAGATTTCAGGGCGGCAACAGATTCATTCAGTGCGTTAGATCGGCGAGGAGGAATGAGAACTGTCTGCTTAACTTTCATGAGTTGCCGCTGCCCGTTCAATCAGGCCATAAAAACAGGGCAAATACCCCCGCTGAAAGCAGTTAACTGTTCAGTAATCAATATGCCATTAAGGGTTGGCGGCCTCTTGAAAAAGTTTTCGGCAGTGGGAACATAATCACTCGGAGGAGATCTGATGAAAATATGTACCGTGTCATTACTGCGCAGCCGGTGCCCTTTTATTGATCTGCAATATAATCATATGCATGTAGATCGTCATTTTTGGGACATTAATGCTGTTGCCGATAATGCACCCTCTCCACACTCGCTCCCTTTGAAAGTCGTTTCCGATGTTTTTATAGCAGCTTCACAAAGAGCCGTTCCTCTATACACAGACATTCGATACCAGCTCGTGTCTACGATTGCACCGTGGTCGACCTCCTAGGTCGAGTTCGGATATCTTGTATGTGTGCGGGAGGAGAAAATGCACCGTCTAATGGGTATCGGGCATTGTTTTCCAACAGGAGACTGTCATGTGTTTTTTTTGTAGCATAAAAGCTTCACTAAAGGTTTCTTCTGATTGTTGAAATAGAGTTCATATATAACGAGGAGTTATATTTTTCACTAGAACTTTTTTCCCACTAGAGGCGCTTGGATTCTGCATGTCTAACTGCGATATATATTTTGATATACGGCAGTTCTTCTTAAAAATGGGCACTTATTAAAAAAAAAAACTTGTGTAACCTGATCTAACAGGGAATAAAATAGAAAACTAAGATATTCTTAGCTGTATGAATCAATAAATCTTAAGATATAAATTAAAATTTTCAAATACGTTAGTGTATTAACGATAGTTTTACAATTTTATGCACATCTTCTTTACCTTGATTTCTACTTTAAATATTTTTTTTTTGAAAAATCTTTTTTTTCTTTCATAGATTTAAATGTAGTCATTCGCTCCTCATTCATGAATTATTCTTTGTAATTCAGTATGATGTTGACTGTATTCATTGCGGAGGTATCTAACCAATATGTTTATTTTATTAAACTTATGGCTATTATTTACCGTAATTCCATTTCCTACATTGGAATGTTCGTAAGGGGGGGGGGGAGACTAGGGTGGAACAGAAAACGTAATCCATCGTTTCATTAAACAGATTGATTGAAATAAGAAAAGGAGCTGGGAGAATTGGAAATAATGCATAAGGATTTTTTTTTTTGCTTTTTTGTTGCAATCGGAATCATGTTGGAGGGTGCATTTAAAAAAAAAAACGCCAGCGCTGCTTAAAAACAGTCTAGATGTTTGAAAAGCATATGAAAAAAAAAAAAAAAAGAAAGAAAAGAAAAGTTCATGATAGTAAGATACTTGATATTTTCTCAAAAAAAAAAAAAAAAACTAAGATTCTTCTCCCCTCTCTTTTCCTCCATTTGACTATTGCAATTCGCTTACAGTTCGATATGTCGACTATCATTTGATGACATTAAACTAGGTACGCATTTCTGCGATGCAAAGAAGCATAACCCCAGGGGAACAATTGGAAGCTCATTATGGCTCTGTTTTCAGATCTGTAACGCTTAAGTTGCATACCTACTGCATTTGAACAATTTTATTGGTATTGACCGAACATTTGTATAATTCTATCGTCTTCTGGATTGTGCCATTGCTGAGTAGTATTTTTAAATATTGAATTACGTGTCTCATTATCACTTTTCACCATTTGGCTCCATTATTTTAAGAAACTTTTACACAACACCTTTTTTTTTTTATGAAAAGTAGAAAAATTAACAAAAAGAAACATGTTTCCTTCCTTTTTGTGTAGTTGATGGTGCAACTTCTACTCAAAATAAAAAAAATTTTAAACTTTAATTTTTACTGGACTAATTACTTTATCAGAGTACTTTTCACTCTTGATTGACGAAAGTTGGGAACTTCTAAACGAGTGTGATCTCATTAAAGTTTTATAATATGACTCAAAGTTATTAAAGATAGTTTTTTTTTAGCGATTGTTAAAATGAGATGTGGTAGGATAATACACTATAAAAATTCGCCAACTCGACATGAATTTCTAATTAGCACATTTTATTAAGCTATGGGGGAAAGAATTAGTCTGGAGATGGGAGGTACTTCGTTTCTAAATTTCTTTTGAACGTTCCACAGATGCTGCATTGCCTAGATATCCTGTTGGCAAAGTTTAATGTTGCATGTGAGAAATCTTCCACAATAGAAATTGCATCGTCTGTTGAAAAAGGAACCATAGTTCCAGTCGAACAAGTGGTAATTGATTCATGAAGACTATAGTCTTAGAAGACTTAGATTCTGCAGATTTTTTGCCAACACGGTTAGTCTTGAGGAACAAAAATTATTTATTCCTGAAGGTGTTTGTTTCGGTGGTACCCTGAGGCTTTCGAAGGACTACTTTAGCAGGTATAGTCCGGTTATCTTGGAGAGTGAATCCATTAGTTCAGTTTCCTCCTCATTCTAGAAGACATCACTTCACTGTGGTGATGAAACCAAATTCGGTTTTCTTTGGATATCCAGTCTGTTTCATCGGTATTGCTTAATAGTTGGTCCCCCATCCTAATAACATATGAACATGGTGATTTAGATTGCGGAAGTACGACACAGTGTATGTATCTGCATGTGTTTAAATTGTGATCAAAACATCAGATGAACATTGTACTTCTGGGTAACAAAGTGGATTTATGAAATATCGTAACATTTAAGTGACTAATAGCAATAAACTAAAGTGTTTTCAAATAAGATGAATCCTCAGTACAGCTATTATCATTCAAAAATGTTAATGTTTTCCATCTATTTTACATATCTATTATAAATAAAATGGACGTATTAAAATATTGCACTTATTGAAATAGAAACTACTTTAACACATTGATATCATTTTTAATTCTCACCAAACATTATCTGAAATTATAAATTAGTTGATACTAAGATAAAAGTATATGTTAACATTTATTTTAATTTCGGGGTATATTTCTCCTGTTGTTCACTTATTCAGTTTTTGCATGAAATCCTTCGGATAATTAGATTTGCTATGTTAATATAAACTTCAAAATAACTAAAGAAGCTTTAAAGGACTTCAAATGATATTCGTAGGATTTTTTTTAAAAAAATGTCTTAGTATTTGGGATTGTATTGCTTGAAAATTTATACTTATATGAGTGTCTGTTGCGTTTCTGGTGGAATAAACTACGCATGTATTAAAATAACACTGATGATAATAAACGGCAGCCTCTTCGTATTGGAAGAGAGAAAATGTCTTTTTTTTGTGTGTGGTTTGCAGTTTTTTTTGATTCTCGCCCATGAAAGGTTGTAAACGCATAGTACATTAGTCCTATCGATTTCTTGCCAGTTAGACAAATTAGCATTCAAACCGAAGTTTCTGAAAGTGATTGTGTATAAGGCTTGATCCACCTTTTCTGAACGTAGGACCAATTAGACGGAGGTCGGTCGTTCCCGGTTAAAAAATGCTTTTGTATATTTTTTTGTTGTTTTTATTTTTTATGTAATCCAAAACGTTGCTCTACAGGCTCACCATGAAACTTTTTAAGCTACTTTAGGCTTCAAGTAAGCAGAGCGGTGGTCTCACACTGGAAAATGAAATTCATGTCCCTTCTAAAGACAATCAAAAACGTTCGTATCCCATTGGTAACTACTTGACAAATTGGTCAATAAGCGAAACTTTCTCTCTTAGTAAATATTACCCAGATCAAAGATATCGGATATATCGAAAAGAAAGATATGATGACCACTGTGGTTGGCCGAGTAGTTAGTATCCGCTCTCTAACCAACATGGTTCGAATCCCGCCATAGGCATAGACGTTTGCGAATTGCCTTAGATGGAAGATGAATTTCACCGTCCGTGCGTGGCCACCTCCTCACTTATTGGAGGCTTGATGTGGTTTGGAAAATCCCATGTATGGTCTCTAGAACAGTTCTCGGATTATCTAAAAATTTGAAAGATTATCAAAAAAATAGCTCCCATCGTACTATAGGTTTACAAAACGTTTGGGTGATTGGTAGTCACATATATTTTGTACACACACACACGGTTCAGTTGATCATGGACACTAAAAGAATCAAACTAGCTTACTTATCGATTTCTGTCCAGTTAGACAAATTAGCATTCAAACCGAAGTTTCTGAAAGTGATTGTGTATAAGGCTTGATCACCTTTTCTGCACGTAGGACCAACGAGACGGAGATCGTTCCCGGTTAAAAAAAAAAAAATGCTTTCGTAACCCCCCCCCCCCCCACACACACACACACATACCCACCCACAAAGCAAGGGCAGACTAACTAACAATGATACTACCGCGATAAAGAACAAAAACATATGCTATTTGGGCCCCGGTAATTTGTGCCATCTTTCCTTCCCCCTCTCCTCTTCCTCCTCCTCCCCGGTCTTGGCTGTACGTTGCCTCTGTACAGTTGTTATCTCTCCATTTCAATACTTCATCTTGAAAATTATTGCTTGTATATATTTTTTTATTGATTGGAGATCAAAATCATTTTGAAAAGGTTTTAAGGAATTTACTATGGTGGTTAAACTTCTTCGGAGAGAAAATATCTATTTCTCAAAAAAGCCAACGGATTTTCCTTTTATTTGTGCCTGTTTAATTGTTTATATAATAATGCAAGTAAAGTTTAAAAATTAATGATGCGTTAACGCCTAAATGAATAATACTAAATACTTTACAACTCGCTATCCTAGCTGACCCAGTGTTAGCGTATTCGCTCGCCATCTAACACAGCAGATTATAGATGCAAATCCCACTGATATGGATGTATTTTAATATATTTGTGGGAGATGAATTTCTGTAGGCGTGAGACTACTACCCTGCTTTTTCCAGACCTGAGTTATATGAAAAACTACCATCTTTGGTTGCGAGAGCAGTATCTTTTATAATTTTTTTTACTTTCCGCAAAATACATTTTTTTTTTTTTTAATTCTGGGAAGGATGTAGTGAATGCATGTATTGTTACACATTAAGATATTTTTATGAACTTTTTTTTCTAAATTATTTCAAGTTTCTGAACTAAAAAGAACACACAATAGGTGATTTGGTAGCCTGGGGCATTTCGTTGACATTTTGAAGGATGCACAAATATTTCGCTATATATCCACATTTACTCCCTACACCTCCACTCATAGACAAATGTCACGAAAAAACATAAGCATCCCAATCGACGCCTTCAGATCATTTTGAGAGTAATCTGAAAACCAACTCATGCCTGGGAAAGATCCTTGAACAAGGCCGATTATACAAAATTTATTTAGATTGAAATAGGAATCGATTACGTGAAAATTCTAAATAAAAAAAATTATAAATAGTACGCAGACGTGTGTGAGATTTTTTGCACATTAGCTAGAAAAGGTAAGCCGATGATGACGAACTTTTTCCAATTACGATTTGCTAAACCTTATATTTGTTTTTTTAATGATTTTCAATTAAAAATAAGACTATTGAAATTCCATAGCTAAAATTCTAAAAAAAAAAAAAAAAATCGTTAGAAGTCCGACTACTGAACAACTTATGTGCAATACATAAATACTATATACACGTTTTTATTAGGTGTATTTGGCAGTATAATTAATGCTGCTAAATATAAATAGTGCAATAAAGATAAAAACACTTGGCTAATAAATTGAAAGCAGTTATCCTTCCTTATTAAAATATTTCATTAGGTTTGAGTTTGGTGCGGTCTTTTTTTGTCAATTTTGAAGGGTGCACAGGCTATAGCGTGTCAATGTTCGCAACACTGCTCACAGACGCAAACAGATAGAGCAAGGTAAATACTCATGCACCACGCGAAAATCAACACTCAAGTGGAAATCATTAAAGCGAAGACCAGATAATCGGAATTGAAATTTGAAGAGCCGATTATTGAGAATTCCGAATAATAAAAACGTTGACTAGAAGCATGACACACAGATATAGACCAGCAAATGTGAATTGCATTTATTCCAAAATATTTTACCTCTTCAGTGACAGTATATCTTCATGATGAAGGAGGAGAGAAAGGATATGATTTTGTTTCTAAACGGATTTCATCTTCAGAAAAGTCTTGTATATCCAGTATCATCATGCAGGTGACACCGGACAATTCTTCAGTTGGCCATGAAGTTTTGTAAGTATAAAAAATAGTTGGATGATGTCTATGCGTGCTTTCGTGGAAAATCCTGGGAAGGGGGGGAAACTTGATAATTTTGACTACTTTCACGCATTAGAATCCCACAAGATGAAGAAACTCTTCTGACTTGCATGATTGTGACAGATGTTTCTGTACTATGGTTACACTATTTAAATGACAAGTTCGTGTAGCGTGACTGAGCTATCAATATTTCAAGTAACGTCAGGAATTTTCTGCGCTATGGTGATAGCATTTTTGAATTCAGTGTAATCTGTAGAAAAGTATTTCCAGTAGTGTCGTTTTAAATGCTCTTTCTGTTATCGTATGACTACACAGCACTGATTGGTGACTCTTCGAGTCATATAAGGATATAAAGTATGTTCATAAAGGATACATTGAGTTGTAAACTAAACGGTGAAATGGTGACAATAGTGGTTCATTGCATACTAGTGAAAACTTTTTTTTTTTTTTTTATTCTGAAATATTAATATTTTTTTGATATTTTTGAGATTCACTTGTCTGGCAAAGGATTTCCATTTCATGACTAGACGGGATTTGACCTTTTTTTTTTTTTTGCTAGGTTACTATACTACCAAAGCTGGTGTACAAGAAAAACGGTTGTTTTTGCCGCTCCTTGTTATACCGTAGTATCAATTTAATGATATTTTAATTGATTAAAAACGTGTTGGAAGTCTCCTTGGTAGTAGGATATATTACGCACAATTGCATAAAGGCGGCTAAACAGAAATCTTCTCGAATGCGATTTACAGGAGTTGTATTGGATTCGGTCTCATAAAGTGATCTAGCAAGCAATGCACATTCAATACCTTTATTGTATGAATTTCAGCAGCTGTTCAGTCAATCGCGCGCCTAAACTAGAAATGTCATGTGACTGCATGGACGATATCTCAACGCTCCCAATACATCGGACGATTTATGCAACATGAAGCCTTGCATTGTCGTGAAGTTATCAAATATGACAGGAATGGTTCTTATGTGGAGCTATCCCTTCATCATTCGGTACGATTCGATGAAACTGGTAATAATTTGAACGAAACGGTGGCCTGTGACAAAATGTAATGTTGCTACTACTGTTAAGCGAGAGAAGTCGAGCATGTGAAGCTGTCCCCCGAGAAGCACATACAAGATCCAGATATCATCAGCAAGATCGTGCTTACTTTTTATTTATTATCAGAAATCCATACTAGTGGATTTTGATTTTAAGGAACCTCTTCTTCCTATCAATGCCAAACAACATATTGAAACAATTGAATGCCTCTGCAGGAGACTGTACAATACAAGACTGTTTCTTTATCTCCATGAGGAAAGTCTTGTATTGTACAAATTGTCTGGGAGCCATATGAAACCTCTTCTTGTGAGCCTTTGTTTCACCCGTTTCCAGAAAATTAAAAGACCAGAACACCTAATGATGTTCTAAGTGAAGAGCATAAAATATGTTTATCGACTGAAAACAATCTTTAGAAGAAAGAATCACAAAATACTTCACCTTGACCATTGTCTAAAATGGTGTTTGCAATTTATAGTTAATAGCAAGATACAGGCTGCTTATTTTCAACACGGGCAGAGTGTGATATCTCTGATGAGAAGCGAAAAGATTGAAACAGTGACGTAGCAGCTTAGTTGAAGTCCTTAATACAAGAAAAAATATGGTTCTGATCGGAATCATGTCTCAAGTACTGAGGATTAGGTTGATTTGAATTACTCGGAAGCAGCCAAGGCTATGAGGCATGTCTATTATATCTGTAAATTGCTGAGTTTCTTCTATCTTGTTAACCTGTTTTTCTGGCTGAAGAATATATCTGCTAGTAAAACACCTGATTTTGCCGAATGAGACTGGCTAACTCATCCTCAGCTGTAAAGTCCTTATTCTTCGCGTCCTGAATAGGACGCGAAGAATTTTGTTTTTCTTTTGTTAATTTAGTCAAAATAGCCACTGCAAAGTTTTTTCGTGGTGCTTCATAATAAGCTGGTTGTGATTGTAAATTTGATTTCTTTATGTTACACTTCTGAATGTTACACTTTCGGTTTTGACCACTAGTTTGTTCAGACCTACTGCTCTATATTAAGTGTGTGTTTTTTTTTTTTACTGTTTTTATTTTTCCACCGACCGGACCACTCTGTAATTAATCACCATGACACCTCTGCTATCCCTCCTCCACTCCTGCCTCAGCCTGACAGCGCCTGGTTCCCATCAGTGGTAACACATGGGTTGATGTAGCATCAGATTTCGTCAGTAGTGTTTGTGTAGGGAGTGGACAAGCTGTATCGTGCCTTGCTTAAGAAAAATGTAAGACCTATATAATATGGACTGATAATTAAGTTAAACGCGTCTCGTTTTCTGTCTGTTTAAACTGTAGCAGTGAATTGTGGCGCCAACTCGTTTTCTTAATGTTTCCAAAAGATAACGACGATCAAATGTACGTTAAAACATCGGATTATATCCATATCCGGCGTAATAATGCTTTGTAAGTGAAATAGAGCCACAATCAGTATATTCTTTATATATGGATTTTGGTTTCACTGTAGTTCCGATTTTGATCTCTTACTTGTCAGAACGTAATTGAAATATAAGGGATAACGAAGACTATGCTCGTCATCGTTATTTAAATTAAAACTTGCTTTTAATAAATCAGTGCTTTTCATTAAAACGGAATTGCATTGCAGTTATTTCCCCTCTACGATTTTGCTATCTCGAAGGTCTTCCTCGGATGTAAGCGAAATATGCGTGGAAAATTAATGTCGACCATGTGAATGTGGGGGGAAAGAAAAGAGAAACATTTGCTAAAGATAAATGCATTCACATAAATCAGACCACATGTCCACGTTTTTAGCTTCTCGTGGAAATGATTGTTGAACATGTGGTAATGGTAGCTCCCAGTCGAACTTTTATTCCTCCGGTCTTGTGATGGCCAACCTAACTTCAAAAGTTCTTCATTAATGATTATCCAATACTGCCAGGAAAAGAGGAGAGGGTTGGTTTGATACTTGTAGCAACCTCCGATGCCAAAGTCGTACTGGCATTACGCAGTCATTAGTGGGGGGACTCGGACACACTGTTATCTGCCTGTACCTAATTAGCTACCACCCTCAGTTCTTGTTTTAATTTGCGTTGCCACGGCAACGCTGAAGTGCATTGTGTTATGGTATCAGCAGTTATTCACAGAAATTGAAATAAATATATGTAAAACTTAACCAGGGGGTTTTATACCGCGATTGGTACGGAGATTTCTCTATGCGCTGGCTGTCCTTATCTCTCCGACCTGTGAAATTAATCTAACAAAATTTATTGACAATGCACACCATTTCACAATGGCTTGCTCTTTCGCATTTTGCTTGTTTTGGGACAGGTTTTTGATTTTCCGCGTTTTCTCTTTTAAATAAGTATCAAAGGAACAAAAAAGCTAACTAGCTCTGCTCACTAAGCCTTTTCCCACAGAAATAGAGAAGTATTGAATTCTCCAAAAGGCGTAACATTAACCATTTACAGCAGAAAACTCGCTACCACTTTTGCTGTTCTTGCAGTCGGTTCAGACTGCACACTAACAGTAGGGCAGTCTGATCACGGAGACTAAAAATCCTATAAACTGCCGGCTTGCGACTGAGGAAGCGTTCAACTTCCGGAATGCAATAGTCTCCGCAGGATTATTTTCACGAGTTGGCGCTCGTTGCTGATCCTTCTAGAGCGCGACTAAAGCAGCTTATTTCAGAAAACAAAATGCGCCGTTGTTCTTTAAAATTCAACAACAGTGACTTTATTTTAATGCACGCGCTCAGATCTCAGCTTCGGTTATCCAAGTGAAAGGCCAACTTGGACTAGTTCACGAGGCCCGAAGATTTCCATAATTCTTAGTCGTATCGGGCGGAGAATATATCCGTAGCTCTGTCAGAGGCCACTTCATCCACTCTGGCTTTTTCTTGTCTTTTCGGTTTTCAGTTCTCCCTTCCTCTGTATGCACTCCTTGTTATTTTGCCGTTTACTCAACTTAAAATCAAGACAGGACTTCCTTACACGCATCGCTAAAGGCATTACTATTTGGGTGTAATAATTCTGTGTTGCCCAATAAAGATTTCCTTTATAGTATTGCAAAGTAAAGTTTGACGTCGAGAAATGCATCTAAGAATCATTTGAAGTTGAAATCGATGTGAAAACATTCAGTAATGTGGTTTTAGCTCTTTCGCCAAGACATATCGGTTATCATCTTGATTTGGGTGGAGATGTGAATTCAGCTGCATCTCATCGTTTACGTATATAATGTTCGGTTTGTATTCTGTTATTTGTGTGGATGAGACACTGCATCTCTCATTTATAGTAATTATATATATATATATATATATATATATATAATTGGACTATATATATATATATATATATATATATATATATATGACAAAATATTTTTGACAATAAAATGACAATACTTATTTTGTGAAAATTTCTTTTTTTTTTTTTTTCCCTGTTATCTCATCTTTGGTGTAAACTCCAAAAGGTACTTGGAACTACGATCCTAAAAAGTTTGGAAACTGCCCTTCTTAACAGACAACGTAACTATAGAAAGTAAATGAAAACGAGGTTGACTCTTGGTTACATTTCCTTCACTAGAAGACCGGAGAGATCATACTGTGCCTAGTCTCCTCCTCTTCCAGTGTTACAGCGTTAGGGCAGTGCCGAACCACTTGGGCCTTTCGTGTAATTCCTTGTCCATCGGTGTCGGGACATGTGGCAGGTGTGGAGTAGATCCTTGTAACGTAACCCAAGTAGGACAGGGCAACAAGGTCGCCGCAGTGTGCGGTATCGACTCGAATGAAACTTTCTCTGTTCTTATTTCTGTTATGGCCTGCTTTCAAAGAAACAATGGCAAGTTTGTTTTTTTTTTCCTGCACCGTCGCCATCGTTTTCTCAATTGGACATAAACTTGTGCATTCTCCATTGATCGGCAGCTTTATTCATAGCGCCACTTAAAAATAAATCCTTTTGAAATAGCTTCCATTGTTTTAAATCTGGCCGCATTCAAAGCTGTTAATGCTGATTAGCGGGCAGTAAAAGAACCACAAGCAGATGCTTTGAGTGTTTTATGTGTCCAGAAATGATGCTTTGAAAATGATCCGCAATCTAATGTAACGTAGTTGGATATAGCTTTTCTGAGCGTCACCTTCTCGCTATCCGTGACGATTGGGCATGCGTTCCAGGTGTAAAAACGTGTCAACCATTATCTCGTGTCGTCCACAGACAAGTGATGCCGAAGCGAAGAAAAGGCTAAAGCGGCGAGATCCTTCATAGCGGAGTGAAATGTTGTTTTAACAGCGGTGCCCATTCATCGGCGCCATCTACAGCGTGTAAATCCATTTAGATAGCTAGTGGGTGGGCGATTTGATGGGCTGTGATGCCAGTGTTGGGCGAGAAGCGCAGTGTACTCAAGGCTTGGATTTTCCAGCAGACTCTGTCGTGCGATCCAATATCGTTGGAAACGGTAAAATTGAAGTGTTGGGAGAAGAGGCAGAAAATCATCATCTGGCGTAGCGAAGATGACAGGCTCGGTCTGCGGAGGACCATAACGGTTTCCATACGTCCTGATCAGGCGCGCGCACTTGAGCGTCCCTGGTGGGCTCTCGGGCCGCCGTACGATGGCTCTGGGAATACGTTCTCTGAAAAGTTTTTGCTTAAATGATCCCCGCCATATTTCAGTCGTGCCATTATGTCGTCGGTGTAATGTCCTTTTCATACGGCTCGAGGAGGCACAGGGGACCTGGAGGGGGGGTAGAAAGTTTGCCGGAGCGCGTGGTGGTGCTGTTGACATTGAACAATACGGACGTCTCGGAATGCCTCCGTGGAGGAAGCGATGCCACGAAAGATTGCCGCCTCCATAACGGTCTTGCCGACAATGTTTGCCGGCGAGATAAAAACATTGCTCCAGGTCTGCTGTACAATTGCTGCCTTTTCAATGGCTGCACAGAGAATTGCCAGCGCTTATCTTCTCTGCGGCTTGTCGTTATTGTTCAGACAGGAGTGGGGGACAGCAAAGGGGAGAAATGGCGCAGTAGCCGCTGTCGAGCACGAATGATTGCTTGTTACAGAAGCACACATTCTCTCTCTCTCTCTCGAAGCTATCTGCATACATTGAAACTTATGGGACCTCTCCATCAAGACTCGTCTTTATCTTGTACTGCCGAAAAAGGAAAAAGAAACACGAATAGTTGTACGGCTTAGATGACCTCCAAAGATGACTGATACGCCAAAGTGGCAGTTGTAGTATCAGTTATTTTATGATAGTTATGGTTAGTTAGACTTTCAGAATAATGAGGCAGAAAACTATAACTGTGTGCGCCTGTTGCTACCACCTTCCTGCCTATATTTCATTGTGTTTAATTTTTTTTTCTTGCCTAGCTGGTATTCCTAAAGAGAACCGTGTATTATTAATAGCATGTAATGTTCCCTATTCATGTTCAGGTGCCTTTTATCTAACTTAAATTCAAAATACTAGCAGCGCTTGCTCACTCCAAACATTGCTATCTTGCAGGAAGGGAGTTTTAATTTCATCTGGTTTGTCGGAGGCTTGATCACACATGATGCCTTAGCTATTCGAAAATGTCATCAGTCAGAGCGAGAGAAAATTTATATTTCTCTCGTTTTTTCCTTATTCCATTTCAGTATTGAATGGATTAGGCTGCTATATAGATACTAAAGGACAGTTTCTATACGAAACAATAGCTGGTAAATCATTTAGCTTTAATTAGTTTAGGAAGTACATACACCACACAGCAGCTTTTAATTTGATAATCACTAAATTCGAAAACTCTGAATTATAATTCTGTTTCACGCACCCAAGCATTTTCTTTTTGTATTCAGCATGCCGTTGGGTACTTTTCATTTGAGTGATCGAACTATTTTTGAAAACTGAAATATATTGCCAATAGTAACGCGGCATTTGTGTTATGTTTTTAGTATTTAGTATTTTCTTCGTTCATCTTGTGAAATGTTAATGATACACATGTCAGTTATCATCTATTTCAATGATGACATAGCCATTTGAATTGGGAAGGTAATGAAGCTCATGAGATTATTTCAAAAAACACATTTTGATTCTTGTATCGAATAGTCGTAATGCATTATGGCATAGTGTGTATCTGTTGGTGAATATTTTAATGGTTGTTTAAAGACTTTCTCGATCACTAAACCATGGAGTGATCCAAGATGGACTTTGAAATTTCGAGCAGGAAAGAAAAGTAGCTAATTATAATTATGTAAATTTATCTAGCTGTCATGTTTTATACGCTTGTAAAATTTCTTGGTGTTGTTCTCAAAAGCAGGTTACCCCATCATGGATATTTAAACATTGCGTTTTATGTATTTTTATGTTTCAGAGTGTTAATTAGCATTTTATTACACACATCTTTCGTCCCTCCCCTTCCGCAAGACCGAATGTTAATAACCGCTGTGTATCGCTAACACAACCATCGAACAGTAGTGCACAGCCGTTTACATATAAAGGGAACTTCCCCCCGTAACTAGTCAGTATCTGCGATGCCCTTTTCTTGAAAAGATCTAAGCTCACATCCGTCAAGGATATGAATAACCTTTTAAAAGGCTTTTAAACAGGTCAGTGAGCAATGCAATTAATAGATATAATACATCTTGGTCTTATAGCTTTAATTACTTTGTCCATAATTCCAAGCAACCCAATATTAAAAAAAAAGAAAAGGTAAAACAGTGATTTCACATATTAATAATGTAGTATGAATGAGCATCAAAACATTGAGAGTCAGTCAAATAGCATATTCTAGTTGGGTGTGTACAGTGTCAAAGGGTTTACCAGAAATGGTTCCGTACGCAGCAAAATATGCAGCCAGCAAAACCCATTTGACCGACTAAGTTTATGAAAATTTTACAGTTGAACAGACATGCCAGAGTGGTCCGAAAAAAGAATCTGTAATAGTTAAATCATCATAGGGTGTCGGTCTTCTCACAATTTTTCTCTTGGGCTGTATTATTAATGTTGATGAATCTACCATATGACCATGGACTGGTGACTGAAAAATTGGCGATTGTGTGTGTGCGTGCAGGGGGATGGGGTTTCCTAGTTGGATGCTCTTACAACGACCAGGATAATGAAAAAAAGTCGTTTATAATTTTATTATGTTATCAGAGTGCAGCTTATTACAAGCAAAAATTGGTTCCTGGAAAATCATCTGTAAGGAATCCCTTGTAAATCGAACAAAATTCTAATAGGCTCCTCATAATAAAATGAGGTCACGTTCCTGAAAATTGTTTGAATCACATTATACCACAAGGAGATGCCATAGAATTAATAGAATAATAAAGAAATATTTATTTAATCATGCAAGAAAGTAAAAATACCGGATTACCGGTAAATCCGGTATTTACAGTTACCGGATTTACGGTTTAGAGTTTCTTAAAATAAAATCTAATACAGTTTCTTCTGAACTAAGGATCCCCTCAATCAATGATCAATCAATTTCCCAACATTGTGCATTACTTTTATGAGATTTGAAAGAATAAAAAACAAAATTAAAAACCGCGAAATAAACTTGATAATTGTCATAAGTAGTATACACAGAAAAAAGACTTGGATATCATATTTTCCAACACGCTTTTCTGGGTAATCTTCCTGGGAATATTTTTTTTTATTTGAAATTAATAACTTTGACAGAATGCAAGGATGATGGTATGTCTGATGTCCTTCACAGAGAACTTGTTAGCCAGATAATCATACATCTTATTTTAACAAAATGCTATCTATTGTAGAGGGTATATATATTTGTTTTATTTTTTTTCATGATTCAAAGTACACGATGATGAAGGACATTATGAAAGAAAATTGATCCCACGTTACTTTCATACAAATAATATTTGTTAGTGTTCCTATTCTTAGTTGGTTTTTCTAAAACGTTGAGTGCCCATCAATTCTAAAGACGTGGCAGGCTACTACGTGATTTCTATACCCACATGGCTAAGAATTTGCACTTGAAAGCATTAAAAGATTTCGGTGGAAGTGACATGTCTTCGTCTGCCATTTCAGAAAAAAAAGAATAGGCTTGGGCCTTGCAAACTCTAGAAATCAGTCTGTTTATCCCAGCCAATGACATCTATTAAATCTTCTCCTCTAGCAAAAGCACTGTGATGTGCACATTCTCTTCAGTTTAAGTTGTAATCCGTCGATCCAGGATTTCAATACCATATCGCATAATACATATTAGGATTAATTGAATTCTCATTGTTAATACTGTACTTTTGTATTATTTCATTAATGATGATTATTAAATGAGTATGCTATTAACAAGTAGTAAAAAAGGTTAATTAAAATATGAGTGTATAAATAAACATGTCAGCATTGTTATTGACGTATAAATTATGATATATATAAAACCTTTATTTATTTATATAAAAAAGAGACAGTAACTCGTGAGTGCGAATATACCAAATTCAGCCTATATAGGGAAGTCCATCTTGTATATCGGTGTCAGTTTCACCGCAATGCTATTCAGTATATACCTCACCTGCTATTTTTATTCTTCAGTGAATTGATCGGGTTGTGATGTAGTTTTTTGCTTTTTCCCTTGCGTGTGCACACACACACCTACATTGAGCATATTTACTTACATATGCTGTAAGCTGCGTATAAAATTTGAATGATTCCTTTTTTTTTTACTATCAACAATGATCCACTTCGTACCAACAAGATGGTAGATGTTAACATTTTATAATTGATGAAGTTTAGCAAACTTAGTATTTGCAGTATGGTATTGCGATGTAGGTTTAAATTGAACAATTTTTAATATCCAGCTGACCTAATTGGTCTATTCGATAGCACCACCGCTCTCTAACAACAAGCCGCAGGTGCGAATCCTATTGTAGATATGGATTATCATGCTTATTCGAGACCTAAAATCGTTGAAAAAAAGTCCATATTTGGTTTGTAGAGCGGATTATCTAGCATTGGCCTGCCTACGCTGCTAATGTAATATAGACGTCTGGTTATGATGAAACCCCCCCCCCCCCACTGTATATCCAAATCATTTCTTTGAAGACAAGCTATGTGTGCTGACGTCCTCACCTTCCAGTTCTTCTTCCTTACATGGAATTTAGGCCAAATGGGCTGTTCCGGTCTCATGCCATCTCTTTCTTGGTCTTCCGATTCTTCCTTTTCCATTTATTTTGTATCTGTATAATATTTTTGGTAGTCTACTGTTGTCCATTCGATTTAAATGTTCTAGCCCTTTTTGTTTATACTGTCTTATGTAGTAATTAATTGGTTTTATTTTCAGGGAGTGTGAGATTTCTTCATTTGTTTTGTGGTCCCACTTGGTATATCCAGCTGTTTTTCTGAGGAACTTCATTTCTGCTGTTTGAATTCGTTTTTCATCTTTCCTTTTCATGGTCCATGTTTCGCTTCCGTATAGTAAAGTTGATTTTGACAAGACATTATATAGTCTGATTCTAGTGTGTTTTTGTACTAGGGATGGCTTAAATATATTATTTATTATGCCATTTACTTGGACAAAGTTTGATATTTTAGTGTCTATGTCTTTTTCTTCTTCGTATGATAGATCACATCCCAAGTATCTGAAAGTGTTTACTTGTTCTAGTATTTTATTATATATCACTATTTTACTTCTTATTGGGTTTTCTCCTGTGAATGCCATTATTTTTGTTTTTTCTTTAGATATTGTCATATATTGCTTTGAGATATCATTTAATGATTTTAATGATCTTTGTAAGTCATCTTCTGATGTAGCTAATACTATTTGATCATCTGCAAATAGTAGTGTATCTATCTCCATTTGCGGGGTCATTTGTATACCAAATGGGTTATGCTGTTTCCAGATTGTTAATATTTCATTTATATATATATTGAACCTTCCAGTTACAATACTAAATTATATTTCAATGTAAGGATTGTTTCCTGTAGTGGACTTGTGCAAGTTTAGTGTTGGTCCTGTTTAATTTATGTAGTCCTCCTTCGTAAGACTATATCATTTTGTAAATAATTGGGGCTTATGGGAATTATAGGCTACTGTGTTATCTCCGCCATAAAGACAATAACAGTTAATATAACAGTACCCCTATCTCTCTTAGATGATTGTTAGTTCAATGGAGACATTGAACTAACAATCAAATCTGCATCAAGGTTCGTGAATTTCTGTAGCTCAGTCTATAACCACGATGCCCTCCAGTTGGAAATACCTGGTCTCGTCCAGAACCTTTGTGAGGGCGTTTCAACGGAAAATGAGTTAGCTAATCTCATACGGGGGATTTTCTTCAAATAAAAACCCTGGGAACTCGAGTTTTTTATCCTGCAAAACATGCACGCCGGCAGTAAGGAAACACACGCACTTAACAAACATAATGCACTGTGCCTATAGCCTTAGTTGTATTAGCTAACTCCAAAACAACCCAATCAGTGTCACAACTTTTGTAGTAGATTATAAATCCTATGGAGAGATTTCATAGGCTCTGAAATGATGTAAGTTTCATCTTTACCCGCAACAGGACGACGGGTAAATGTCAAACTTATCGTTTTATTTTCTCTAGTCATTTCTATTTTTTGTTCTTACCAGAATCTGGAATTCAGAATTTTAAAAAAATGTTACGATCACCTAGCATTTTCTATGTGATCTTTCGGTTAAAATCGATAATCCCTCACTAGTAGCAAAGATCATGTTTGAGCCCGTATTCTTATCAAATCAAGAAAAAATAGTTTTTAATATAATATACATCTCTGACATTTCTCATGTTAATATTGACCTTTTTTTTTTTTCTTTTTCAGGTAAGTGACTTTTGTGCCTCACTTTTTTGGTTCATGTCTAGTCTCAAATAGTACTCGAGGAACAAAATTCAGACTGGTGAAATTAATCGAGATTTGGAATGCTTTATTACATCATTACTATATTAATGTTCCTGTAGCAGACTTCATGCTGGAAAAACTTCACGTATGTTTTTAAATTGTTACTCACATATCAGTTTATTGAAATCTAAACAAAAACCGGAAAAGATACTTTACATAGAATTGCTGTAAGTTTAAGTTGCTATGTCCTTTTTTTTTTTAATGTAACTTCAAAGAGCTTACTTCTAATAACGAAATTAATACACCATTTTCTCAGTAATGTTGATTACTTTCAGGAGAGAAAGTCCCTCGGAAAAAAAGGTTATTTCCAGGCAGTTACGTTTTATTATATACATCATATTACAAATAAAATGCACGAAATGTGAATTTTCATCCTATTTTGCGTTACTAAACGATACGTGTCCGCGTTGTCGTTATAACTGTACGAATTAACCCAGTCCTATTGCTTTATCAATACAAAGTTGACTGTACTTTGTGTGTATACAGCCACCAGAACTCTTAAGCAATAACTTCCGTCTCGCATAAAGATAAATCATACTGCAGTGCCTAATGATACAAGTACGCAGGGACAATGCCAGTCATTCTCCTGTCACAGGCAACAGGAACCAGTCTGCTGGCAGTTCTAGCCAGTTGTATACTGTTACACTTGGCTTGCAGCCGTTCTTAGATGTCATGTCACATAATCCATCCGTTCCACTGCGATAGGAATAGGGAGAGAGCACACTGCTAATCCAAACGGCCGTCTTTGGTACTCATAAGGGAGCGCTAATGGCTCTATGGGCTGCTGCACTTACCGTGCTCTCACTCTCGCTATCAAAACTAGAAACAGATCCTTGAACAACTGCAGTTGTTTGTACCTCTCTCACTTAGCAGCGAGGTCATTGTAATCCAGTGGTCAGGTGAAACTTCATAAGAGGTCAATGCCGTGAACAAATTCGACGTGTTCCTAGTTGTTGCTGCAATTCGTCTTCATGTCGTGAACGTATTTGGTTAACAACTGCCAGTAAAGAATTATTATGAGAATGGAGACCGATTGTTTTTAATTACTTTCTGGTGTATTTTGTGAACGATTCAACCTGTTCTGGCGCCACTTGGAAAATACTAACTAATGAACACGATTTCCTCGAGTATTCTACATACTGTATATTCCCAACTGGCGATAACTCGATGCCTTGAAAGGATAGATGCATTGTGATTTTGTTCATATAGCTCTTTTCGATGGAGTATTTCTAATGGTTTTCTCTGTCCGTATTTGTTTCAGGAGGACAATAATTGAATACTATCCGTAGAGATCATAAACTTTTCTGGTAACGAGAGTGCATGGGTCTGATGATTCATTCTAAGCTAATTCATCTTTGGATTGGTAGAAATGACGGAGCAGATAATGGGTTTCGGGAGCAGCTCCAGATGACCAGTACCGTCGCAGCTACATGGCTTAACTACCGGCTTCGGCACGTAATTCAGGATTTATGTCGGGAGAAAGAGTTTAGAGGTGAACGTCTCCTGCCTCTCTTTCCACGGTTTCCATCACTCGTGATGTGGCTGCGACCTTACCCGCCGTCAAAAGAGAGAGGGAATCACCTCTAGCACGAGACATTTTCCGAGGCTAATTGCTGGCCGATGGTCAGCGGTTCTGTTCTCACAGACCTAATGTTCTCCATTTGATTACCGCCCAGTGACCGGTGGCCAATAGGAGGAGGACCATCTCACACTGGCAGTACACTAATTACACCCAACGGCCGGGGAAATAGTGGCTCTCAACCCTTCTGCCCGCGTTCTTCGGCCTCCTTGCTCTCTGGTCCGTCTGCTAATCAATATCCCTAATCCCTCCCCGCCCTAGTCACTGCGTGCACAAGCTGCCGGAGAGGTATTACAGCGGCCTCTGTCTCTCTGGTTCCATTTCATCAATGAGCTGCTGGGAGTTAGAAGCTTTGGCATCATCCGCCTGTACAGAGCCTATTCACCACCCATCTAATCGCTATTGTAAGAAGGCCGCATTTGCGCCAGTTCTTTCCTACCCTAATAATTACTTTCACGGCTGCCAAAAATCTCTTTAAATGTTTCAGTCCCTTTTTTTTTTCACCCCTATCTTAAGCCGACCAGAAGTGAAATGCTCGATAAAACATTCTACTTATTTCAACTATTTTCCTCCAGTGTTAAACACACACATGCGCTATTTTAAAACATCCTTTCGTATATCTTGGAGTACCTGTTTTGATGCGCTGTCTTTTGTATGTAGTGTGTTTTCTTAATGTGAAAGGCGTACTCGCTTGTAATGAAAGAAAAAGCAGTTTGAAAATTGGCAAACAGTCTTCTGTTCGTTTTGTTGAGAGTGTGGCTAGAATATAATTTGAAGTAGGTTTTTTTTTTTTTTTTTTTTTTTTTTTTTTTTTTTTTTTTTTTGTAAGATTATTTGATACTAAACATGAGAGAAAGGATTGCACATCCCCCAATCGTCTTCGGCATATTTCCTTTTCACTATACCCATTAAGTTGAATTTTTAATTCGCTTTTCTGTGTTTCTTGGTGCAAACTGGAAGCTGTTTTTTTTTTTTCATCACTATCTAATACAATTTACACAAAATGATAATTCGTAAAAGCTCTGTATCTCTTGATAATAAAGAGTCGTTACTTCCCCCTCCCCCAACTGTTTTCCTGGAGAGCCTACTACTCAGGGATGGCCATGCAATGAAAATGTGCCTTTCTTTGATTAATGGTGTTTACCGTAGCAGTCATAACTAAATAATCAAACAGAAGATGCAAAATTCATCATGCTATGATTTCATTAACATGTTTTTTGAGTCTAGTCACAATTTTTATTTATTTATTTTTTTTTTTTCTACTGTATGAACATTGTACATTTGCCTACACGGTGCAAGAATTCGCTGTGTTGATTTTTATTAGAACAAAAAGGAAAAGCATATTGTATAAATGGAATACATAGCGCTTTTAGAGGTGTTTTGTTTTAGGTTGTTTCATAATAGAAATTAATTAATTTGAAAAATCCTACTATTAAAATAAGTATATATTTAAATTCGCCCGCCGTTAAAAAAAAATGTTGTAGAATAAAGAAGTCCTTACTATGTTCATTCATATCACTCAAATTAGAGATCTCATTCACATAAGATTTGAATACACTACATGTGCAAATCCCTCAACATATGAATCTTAAATGTGCTTCAATTTTTAGATAGTTTATTTTTTATACCCATCATCTTTTACCACAAAGAAAAATTCTCTGTTTTGGGAGGGGGATGGGACGAATTTCTAGAAAGAAATATACTCTTGTCCGAGATAAGCTATTGTAGTCTTAATTGAAAAAGTAAAAAAAAAAAAAAAAACTTTCGTCATCACAGTGGATTTAACCTTGTTTTTACAAGGTAAAACTTCGCGAAACTACTGCGCTATGTGTGACATCGAAAACAAGCCTACTGTATATTTTAAAAGAGTTTTTGTTTTCCTTAAAAACTCTTCTCCTTAAACACTAATAGCTTAGATTATTAAATTCTGTGTACAGTTTTTATCATAAAATATCGTGAGGATGCGGGTGAATCTGAATTGTGATATCAATAGTACCTTGGATTCCATTTTATCGACATATTGACTCGTTTGAATTTAAGCTTCTGTAATTCCCAGTTTTTTAAGCAATTAATCTACTCAAAAACACGGTTAGCCCTTAAAAATTGCTGGAGTGGATTTGAAAACGCATTGTTCCACATGAGCAGTCGAACATTGCTTCATTGAGAGTAGCAAGTGCATGAAGGGAAAATTGAAAAAAAAATAATAATAATAATAAATAAATAAAACATATATTCAAGCGAAATCAAAACAGTTGCAAGCTTTATGTAATCTTCAAATCGCTGATTGTTTTATTAATACGAACTTCTATTTTTTTTCTTATTTTTTTGAAAATAGTCTCATTAACGCATGCGCGTTTTTATTTTTCCCCAAGAAAGAAGTTGAGTTGATATGTTCTTCTCACACATAAGGTAGTTTCGAATCAAATTGAATTTGCTAAGTAAGTAAATATCCCCAATGCCAAATTTCATCAAAATTTTTCACTGCTCTACAGCACCTATAAAACATTCTACTATTATCTCTCTTCATTAGCTAAAAACATCTAAAAGTAATTAATGGATAACCAACTGTTTGGCTTCGTCAGCTCCTTAGAAGCGATACTCTACTTCATTATCAAAAACTGAAAGACAGCCTTTGCTTCTTGAAGCAGGTTGAATAAGCATACTTGAAGCAGAGAAGTTTCAAATTATCTCTTGAAATCATTTTGTCTTAGTAGCAAATTACTGTTTACAGTGAAGTTCAAATACCCACTTTCCCAAAAGGAAAATCGGTATCTCAAGCAAGTCATGCATCGCGCTACCCAGACAGTCCAATTTACCAGCTTATTAACCGGTAAATTGGGCTGTCTCATCACTGGAGCTTGAAGTTATGAATTTATAGTGTACTTGTCATATTATATTAACATTATAACAAGAAACTACTGGAAGTCGGCTCCTGTCTTAAAGAGGTGAGGTCAGTTATTATCACTTGAAGGGGATAGTTGAAGCGGTTTAGACAGTATTCTAGTACCAGAAGCACATTTGCCGGATTTGTATTCTGTAGAAATGGACAAATGACATCATTGTATATTGTGGTACGTCATGCCGATGGCAGTGTCAGTATAGGATTATATGTTCTTGATCATTTTCTGTCTAGAAGACTAATCACGATGAGATTTAAATCACTGACGATTTATTTTGTGTGTGTTATAATCTCACCTAGGAAATAATGTTGTAAAAAACTTCAGCACAATTAGTGTGTAGTAGATAAGGAAATCCTATTCTGCAGACAACTTATTTTTCAAGTCAATTAATACCTCTCTCTCTCTCTCTCCTCTCTATGAACTTGGTAAACCGGTCAGAACGCACCTTTTGGCAGCAATTCTAAACATCGTCATCTACCACTTGAAGACATTCATACCCACAATGAGATTCGAATCCTAATGGATGTAGAACGTACACGCTAGTCGCCCGGTCCTTTAGCATAGTATCACAACGAAAGGCAATATCCTATTATGTTGTTTGAAGCGTAAATTTCCATGGCTGATTTACACCTCAGTTGTATATTTTCCTGAACAAAATACCATCTACACAGTCGGTCAATAAATTAATTTAGCCACCTCATCATATTTCGAAAGGCCGAAGTTTTGCCAACTACACTGCTACAATCTTCAATGTGATCTGGTTGCAATGACTTTTCTCTACAGGGTTGTTGTCTGACTAGGGTGCCACTCGACATATTTTGTTAGTAATTAATCCATCGTTTTCAGTTCGAGTTGAGGGGGATTTTTGAGCATCTCTGTGCCTTTCAAATAAATGAAAAAAAAAAAAAAAGCTGTTCTGAAATGTGATTTGTGAAGTAGTGTCATCTTTCCACTTGGAGTGGAAGTGATATTTTCCGATGACATGCTGTACTAAATGTTTTTTTTTTTTTTTTTAACATAGAGAAATATTTTTGTTCGAGACTTGAAAGAGTGTTGGTTAGTGTTGCAAACTAAATTTTTGTCAAAACGAATTTTTTTTTTTGCTTTGGACTTCAGTTGTGAGTTTATGATAGGTGTTAATGTAAGCGTCAGTAATTAATCTGACTCCACGGATATAATATTGCAAATCATTCTAATACATATGGCAACATGTAAATGCGTATTAAAAATAGCATAATGTTTATGCGCCCAAGAATAATAATTCAGCATAGAACACAGCTCCTGAATAACGATTATAAGACCATTTAAGACAAGTAATCCTCTTGCTTTATATGTAAAAGAATAATTAATTGCTTATGAATAGTCTTAATAAAGGAACACAGATGGGCTATAATATAAAGTTTAGAAAACTTTTTTCTGATCTTTCAGGTTTTTGGTACAAAATGTGTAAATAAGGAAGTAATGCAAGATTATTTTAATTATTATTACTCTGCTTCTTAGGTTTCTGGTTATCGTTAGATACGGAACTGTTAAAAAAAAAATAATAAAAATCTTGGCGACTTTCAAAATTTCGTATTGCGTCATTTAGCAGACTGGATAGTGCCTTCGTGTCTCTAATCAAGAAGCTGTGGATTCGAATCCCACTGTAGCATGGGTGAAAGATTTTTGGTGGTAGATAATTTTCATTACAGGATATCGGACCACTACCCTGCTTATTTGAGGCCTGAAATGGTACATAAAGTTCTTGGGTTTCTAAAAGAAAAATTTATGAATTATCTAATCCATAGCCAACAAAACACTAAAATGTATGCAATAGATTTACAACCTTCCATGGATTGGGTTAATAAATAAATTTGTGAAGTAGCATTTTTAATATCCCATTATGGCAGAAGCAGACCAAGCAAAAAGGCAAGTGAACCGCGAATTGCCTCTTCTGGACAGTATCAGGTATTGTTAAGAAAGGGTTGATGCTCTACCTTAAATATTAGGTACGGGAATGTGATGGTCTAAGGATAGGATTTGAGGAGAAGGCTTTTTGGTGTATATAAGTAGGCGATAGTGAAAATAGCAAAATTCGTGGGATATCCCTGCGTTAGTGGAGATGTCTCAGGAAGGAAAAAAAAAATCACATTGACTCACGCATTAAGCGGCAGGAGAAGGGGAGGGGTTTACAACTGGAAAACATGCAAAGCATGTTGTCCAAACACGGAAGCAAATTTAAAATATGAAAAGTAGATTCTGTCTATATAGATACACGTCGCTATCTGGATACTGTAAGTCATTTGACGATTAATATACAAACATGCACATATAACCCACCCAGGGTAGAAAGTTGCAAATAACCTTTCATCGGCGGGATCAACATGAAGAAAAAGTCAGCCGTTAACAGTGATATTTTATCCTATTTCGCTTTCGCTGCTTAATGATTTCATTGGGATTCCGTCAGCGTATATCCAGAGAATTATCTCACTCATCGACCCACCTTGGACAGAAATATTCCATTGTGTTTATCATGAAGGCTTTGTAACATGTTTTGGGTATCTTTATCAATTAGGCAGCCATCTTCTTCTCTGACCACCTTCTGTTAACGGCAGATGCTTTTCCATAGTTTTCTGAGGAAAGCACGTCCTCTGTTAAGGATATAGAAGATGCCGTCACTGGATTCCTACTCATCACTTGAACGGTCCTCAGGGGGATATATCGCATTAACGAGTTCTAACAAAAACTTTCATTTGTCACACATACACAAAAAAATAAATAAATAAATAAATTATCTGCATACGCGATAATTTCTCTTCGCATAAAACGCCACTGTATGTTTCTCAGTATCAAAAAATGTATTTGATGATTATTGCATTTGGGGTAGTTACCCTAGAGGTCTTCAAATTGAGGGGTAAATTAATCATTGGCTCCTATCTCACTGAAAATCCATGTATCAGGAACTGAGATGACATCTGCCATCTCTCCCATGAATTTTTTTTGTTGTTGTTGTTTTCCAAACCCCTTTGAGAAAAAGCCAATCAATCCAGCAAACAACAGAATATAACCTAATATAAAGTAGCAACAATAGACTAAAAAAAATGGAAATAACCATGATTATCGTTAAAAACGATAATCATGGTTATTTCCATTTTTTCCATCGAAAAAAAAGATTCATAAGAGCCGATTACTTCACTGTAGTAAGCCTAATATGGAAAATCATGATATATAATATTTGGAAGCATGTATATATCGAATGAGTCAAATGAGTTGACCATTTGCATATAAGGTGAGCATCCTACCAAATGCTAAATATATTATCCCATTGTAAATTTACTTAAAGTTTCTGTTAATGATATTGTTTATTCCGAATGGTTACGAAGGCACTTTCGTGCAAAATGGGTGATTAATGCCCATCTTTCTACTTAAAATTCAAATATTTGCATTTATTATATTTGCATGTAATACTTTAATACATTTTGTTTTCAGAAAGGTGTGTGTGCGCGTGCCATACAACATAAAGTACTGTATATATATCTTGGAGAGAGTGTGGTTGTTCTCTCTACCGCAGTTTTTAGTTTCACAGACTCGTGCTTGCTTACATTTTCGTTTGTTTTGCTGCTGTCACTCGCTGCTTATCATTACGTGCATTGATGTTTCACGTGCGATTATTCCTGAAAAATAAGTTCGTGACGGCGTGTTTGGGAAAGAGAGGAAAAAAAAAAAAGTGCTAATTATATTTTGGCATCCACTTCTGATGGCAGAACTTACAATGGGAAAGTTTAATTAACAAGCAAAAAAGATAACTTTCTTGCAGTTTTGTAGTAAAATTTCCCTTATTTATTTAAGATGTGACATAATATAGATGGACCTCACTACTCGTGACGTGCATCGGGGCGGAAATGGCCCATTACATCTGCTCTCTTGCAACTGCCGATCTGTTTCTTAAATGTTAGTTTTTCTGGTTGTTTCTGGTGTCGCAGCACCAGAAACAGGGTAACCATTGACGGCCAGCGGACGTAATGAAGCACGGGTAGACTTGCCTGATAACCTTCCTTCCCCCCACTATCCTCCTCCTCTTTCTCGCTTGGTCCGCGTCCGGTGCTCCTGTTAATGGGCACACAAAGGTCCTTTGTTGGTCCCGCTAACGACGACCAGGGTGCCTGCTGTCAGCTTGAGCGTCGCCGAGTTGTGTGGCCTGGCGATGAGGGTACAAAGGGCTGGTTTTATGCATCCTGTACCCACTCGCATGCCTTCAGTTTGTCATTGACCCTTCTCTCCTTTTCAATTGTGCACTCAGTCTAAAATGTGGCCACTTCGCGCTGCGGGGAGTGTGTTCATATGTTGACAGCAAAAAACGGCAGTTATGTTTTGAGAGGGGAAGGGCAAGCAACTTTCTTACGTTTCGTCTTGTTGAGAGTTTTCGAACTTGGGCATTTCACGGTCATATTGCCATAAAAAAGGATGCATTGTTTTCATTTTTATGACTTGCTACGTCGGGATTCAACAAGTCACGACTTCTGTTTCTGTGAACTTTGTTATTCCCATATTATAACAAAGTTCTAATCAGGGAATTGTGTTTTTCGAATTGATTTGTTAAATAATTTAATTTTCATGATTATGCTGCTCATGAAAGAAGATGAAACATTTCATAAATTATATTAAGACTTATTTTATCTAGATACATTGTAGTTAAGAAAACATCATTGAAATGACATTTAATATCCCCATTTTGTTTTGTTTTTTTGGGATTCAGTAGTACTCTTTACGTAGAGCCGTTTGGAGACGTGTAGCAGACAGTTATTGTTAGGATGTTTAATATTTGATTCTCATCTAGATGCATTGCAGTTGAGAAAACATCATGAAATAACATTTAGTAGATCATCCTCCTATGTTTCACTTTTCCTCGTAAAGGGTCGGATATTAGCCTGTTTCTGTTGCGGGGAATGACCGTATTGTTCCTTCTTTGGGAGGAAGAGATCCATTGCTGAACATTTTGGTTTATTCCAATACGTTGTTCTGTGCAGACACTCAGAATGGAATGATTACAGCTCAAAAGTGCCTAGTTATGTCAATATTTCCAAGTGTAATATTTTTTTTTTTTATTCATGTGGGGATCCCCCTATCCTCCACCGTCCCTTAGGACTGGTTGAGCCCTCCTTATAGGGATTAAGTAAGTATTATGACTTTAGAAACGTGTGTGTTCACGGGTCGGTTTGTCTGTTTTGAAGGACGAAAAACCAGAGTTTTCGGGTGAAAAACTCTCTACCTTCATATGAAACCGGCTAACTCACCTTTAGTTAGAAAGAGACTAGATAAAGTTCCTCTCGTCATGGACGGGAATCGAACCTAGGTCATTCCGACCAAAGGGCTATTGAGCTACAGAGGCTTTGTAATAAAATTAATTGGAGATCATTACTTGGGGAAAATATTAACTTAATCAACCTAATATGCAAGAATTCCTATGAGAGCATATAATACACAAGGCAAAGATTATATATATGACTAATGAGGAGAAATCACATATACTTAGTTTCTTTTGCGATGCATGAGGTTGTCTCTTTCGCTAAGATTTGTGTATTTTAATGGTCTTATTTGGTCGCTTCTGGTACTGCAGATAGCTTTTTGTATAGCTGCAGGTAGTTTTTTTTTTTTTTTTTTTATATTGGAATTGCCTAAATATGTGAATTTATATTGTGCAGGCATATAGTTGGCGAAATTTTGATAAATTTATGAGAATTTATTTTGATGAGAATTTTAAAATAAAGTGTACATCATGCTGATTGTGCATATTTCTGACAGCTGTATACTGATGTCGAAGAAATTGTCATTCTCTAAGATTTCGTGTTGAATTTTTAAAGGATCTTCGCCCCCACTCAAGATGTTCGCAAATGGATAACTTTAGAAGCATTCTGGCTAATGACGATTAGTATATGGTTATCTTGGGAGAAATACCATTGTTTGCATGGTTTCCGAAGCTAATTGAGTAGCTATGCTGGGATTTGGTGACCGTTCTACATGACAACAAAGGACTCTCTGGTGGAATATGCTTAATAATTATAATAATACCCCATGACGCGAAAGGAATAGGCCTAGCTATTCCTCAAGGAACATCCATACATGCCGTTTTCAGGGGTGTATGCTTATATCCTTATAAAAAAAATTAAAAAAAAAAAAAGAAGAAGAAATAAGCATCCCACACACACACACACACACACACACACACACACACACAAAAAAAAAAAAAAAAATTCTGCTCTTTCGCATTCGTTTTCAAAATTCTTTTAATTTTAAGTGAATTATTATTTTAACACCATGTATTAAAATGAATATAGTGCGTTTGTTTAATTTAAAATGATTTTACCGTAATTTTTGATTAAAGTATCACAAAGAGTAATTCAATGAAATGTTCTATCACTAGAATATTAATACTTCATGGATTAATGTAGCTGTTTATAAGAAAGAAAATACGATATTACACCTTATTAATTTATCCATGTGATTTCAATGAATTTATGCATTTTTAATTGTATATTTTAATTCAGTGTATATCTTCTATCATCCTGAGCGTTCTCTCTCCCTAAGTTTCTGTACGAACTCTAATTTTGTAATTTTTAATGCTTAAATGCTTATTAAATTGCCTTCTTATTATTCGTACTTTGTATAGCGCCCTCCTTAACACTTCATCAACATAATCCCTATTATGATGGTCCCAAATTAAAGATTAATTTTATTTCTGTCGTGTCGCATCACTTAATTCTATCACTCGGAGTTCCGCAAGGACTGTTCTATTTGTTTTTACTTTCTCTATCTAAACATTTTATCGCAAGTATTTGTGTACAGTTTTCTTTTATTAATATATTGATGACATGCAGATTTGTTTATGTAATATCCTGCACCACGCTGAACAAATTTATTTAGAATCTTTCACTTAATAGACTTGATCTGAAGCGTGCATTTTGAAGAGAGAGATAGTCTAGCGTGAGTGATATATTGCTTGAAAATATTGGCCATGTTTAGCATTCGCTACAGCCACTAACAAGTATGCGTTGGCCATTTTTGTTTGAACTTTGCTATAGAGAGTAACCAAACTTGAACAGAGAAAGGGGGTCATATGGCTGTGTGCGGAGAGAGCTTCGTCGAAGCACGTGCTCCATAGGAAGTGTGACCTTCGTTCTAAAGTTACCGAAAGGTCGCTGTGGGGTAACATAACTAGCAAGAGACGGAGGGGAGGGGTCCATGCGTTGCACGTGCTCCCGCTTCCTCACTTGGTTTGCATCCATTCCATTGCCACCTTGTGAAGTTGGAGAGGGGAGTCTAGTCTTTCCCCTCGCATTCACCCAGCTGGGCTCCACCACCCGAGCCGCCGAGCTTTACCGCCGTTACCCCTGGCCATATGCGCTGCTTCAAGAATGAAATTACTGCCCGTCTCGTCTCCGATTACCGACAATTAATATTGATCGCCTCAAATCAGCAGTCGCGAGCAGACTAGAGCGCCATCTAACAGCATACGCTTTCCCAGACATGAGTGTAAAATCTATTAATCTTCATCCCTCCCTCGTTTTGTTTTGCAAAAAAAATTGTCTCAAATTTAATTACTCATTTGCTTTCCTGGAAATCTTGCTTTTATTTATGCCTCTTCTTCATCCCGGTCGGTAGGTGGAGAGAGGCGGAAAGAGAAAATTATCTCCTTTGGAGTTTTTTTTTTTTTTTGCGTAAACCAATATTTTAGTTACTGTAAACAGTTCTACAGCTACCTTGCATTCGATTCCGAATGCCTACGAAAACTGTCCCTGTATGTAGAATTATACGGATTGATTACCTGTGTCAGAACCTGATAAAAGCGCGTAGCAAACTCAAGTCTCAACACAAACGTGGATTGAGTAAATTATTCCCGCGATGCCACGATACAAGTATTATCCTCTTCCATTGTTTCACGGACAAAGTCTCCACCCAACAGGAGTCGGTTCTCCGATCTTCCACGACCCGATGACTCATCTGTGCAGAATAATAATGGCGCGCGTGCTTGCTGTGCGCTGCCTGGGCGAGAAAGACCGAGCTTCATCCAGGAAATGAATAGACTAGGCTGAGAGACGATCCAGGCCATTTATTAGAATTGCTTAGCCAGATAGGGAGCGTGCAGCGCGCGAGAATCTTGTCTATTCTCGGCGATAAGACAAAGGAAGGGTCGACACGGATATATAGTAGGTTACTGTAGCTGCACGCAGATGTAGTATGGCCTAGTGACAACCCAGTAACTCACTGTGTTTAAAGTGATGGTGCATGCATTAGACCTATTCGAAGTTCTTCAGGAAGACAGGATAAGAAATACTTGGTGTTACCACTTCCTATCGAATCTTGCAGCCTTTGTCGCTCCACTAGTTTATTTTGCTGTTAGAGGGGAGTGAAGAGGGCATGGCGTTCGTGATTGTCAAACGTTACACAACCCTGTCAGTGAAGAACTATATCTAACAACGCTCTAATACTATAAGTAATAGCAACATTTAAATTTCCCTTTCCGCTTTATTTTTTAACAAAGAGCAGGGGAAATTTTAGATGTGGAGAGTACGTATGGTTGGTACTTGATTTTTGTGCGGATGTGAATAATCTTGGAGGGCACTAAATTTAGCTTGCGTAATTAATTTGACTTCTTCGGGTTTTTTTTTTTTTTTTTTCCGAATTTTCTATCTTGTGTCAGAAGAGATGCTCCTAAGTGCATTTTCATCGCTATGCAAAACTTTTCCGGAAAGATTTGATGTTGGTATAAAACTCATTACCTCGATACTTTATTTAAAATCATTTCTTCGGAAAATTCTGTCTAATATCTTTTAATAAGATTTAAATTTTAATATTTAAATCTTATTAAAAGTAGGTTTTTGGTGAAAGTGTATCGAGAAATTCTTTTAAATTTAGTGAATTCAGTCTGAAAACAAACCAACGCGTTTCCAGGTACCAGAGAATGGTGCAGTCTCGTATGTGCAATAAGAGGAGTTGGGGGACAACGGATAGGTCTAGTCGACCTTCGATCTTTAACCCCTCGAGATTGAATCATACTGAGAACTTTTTTTTTCCTTGAATATTTCAGCCTCGTTTAATTTTTATTCCTACACCATGGAAGTGACCCTAATCCCTTAGTTCTCACGCCTATCTCCACAATAGCTTTGTTTTACAAAAAAAAAAAAAAAAACTAATTTACTCAGGTTCTTCCTTAATCTCGTCACCGATGCTTCCTCAACCTCTATTACAATAGCCGCTGTCTATTAGCTTTCCTGTTGCGTGTAAGCGACAATACAATATCCACTTCTATGGTAACTGATTTCGCATCAGAGTATAATTCTGAACATTTCATCGAAATTCAATACAGTATCTTGGCCGTGCGTACTCTGTTTCTTTGAAAGAAACGTGCCTCTTAAATAACGCTTAAAACTAAGGAGCTCGCATTTTTCATACAGTAAAGTTTAACACCATCAAAACTTTGTGCAATCCTCGGAATACTTTTAAGATTTTATTTTAAGGTTGAAGAATAAAAAATTATGATATAAACGATTTTGGTGATTAAAACGTTTTCCTGCTCTTAAAAATTCGATCGGTTTTTTTTTCTTTTTTTATAAAATTATTTAAACGAAGGTTTCACTTTTGGTGAAGGATCGACTCTATTCTGCAGTATATTAGTTTTTATTTTTTACATTTTCGTAAAGAATATTTATAGTACATGCTCAATGCCGTATATACAGGGTGTTCGGGATAAATTTGACATATTTATAATTAATTATATTTTTCCGTAAGTTACATGTATTAACACACACTTCTCTTCATTTAAAAGTTTGGACCCTTCTTCATTCATATACAAGATGTCAGAAAGGATGGATAGCTGGAACCCACCTGAATCATGGAAGAGAATAACTTGTATCATGATGATTCGTGCCCGCCATCAAAATAAGGATATTACGACTGCTGCCCAATGCTCCCTGAATACAGTAAAAACAATCAGGCATGAACTCGAGACTTGCAATGGTGACTACGAGGATGTAGCAAGAAGAAAGATCCCTAGCAGACGATCTGATTGCGTTCGTACAGCAGAATTCCTCGCAAATCTGCAGGAACAGGTGTTGAAGAACCCTGGCATTGGAATTCGGGCTTTGTTCGTGGAGTTGCTAACTGTAGTCAAGCCCTGGATAACAAGGGTAGCCAATGGTAGGCCGTATGTATGGCAGCAGGATTCGGCCCCTTGCCACACCTCTGGGAAAAGTCAAAAATGGTTGTCTGAAAATTTCTACGACTTCACCAGTCCAAATGTTTGGCCTCCAAACTCCCCAGACCTTAACCCCATGGATTATTTTGTATGGGGCGCAGTTGAAAAAGACACCAATCGCACTTCCAGTAATACAAAAGCCCAGTTAATGGATAAAATTAAAACAGTTTTTGCGGCCCTTCCCAGGGAGACTGTAGCATCAGCTTGTTCGAGGTTCCGAAGCAGAATTGAAGCTGTGATCGATGCTAATGGTGGTTATTTTGAGTAAATCTTGTTGATAGTATTGTAATTAACTCTGCCTGTAATGTTTTTTTGTCAATTCATTAAATTTAATAGATACAAAGAAGATTTTCTTTTTCCTTACGAAACTGTCAAATTTATCCCGAACACCCTGTATGTCCTTTTGAGACGCAACGATTCAAATCTTAATATTAGCATTAAGTTCATTCCAGCTGCATATTTTCACACTCTGAAAATTCAGTATTAACAGCATACGATTGTCGTTAGAAAGGCTTTTTTTTTTTTCTAATTGTCATAGTCCGTGTCATTATGAGTGAAAGGTAATTGAAGCCAGAAGCCACGTTCCCCTAATCTTAAGCAATCAAGGGAGAAAGTCTTTCGCTTTCCCTCCCCCTTCAGCTGATAGTACAACTAAGTAGCCAGACCATGAAATTGTGCGTGATAGTTGGCCGCTGACATGCAATCAAGAGATTAAGCTCGACTGCTAGAAGGCTGCACCCTACGACCAGGATAATAAGGAAACTATTACCAAGATCGCCCCCTTTTGATCGTCACGTGACCTCTCGTGTTCCGTTACGGGACGCGCTCTCCGGATATGAGCCTTCATGAAACGAAAGAGTAACAGAAGGGGGCGACAGAACAAATGGCCTGTCCACATTAGACGAAGACGTAGTCAACTGGCGACATATGTGGCCCGCTGTTGATAGGCACATTTTCTTTGCTGTGCATCTCCACCCACTTGCAGCCAAGCGCAAAGCTATCGCTCTCAAATTCAGCTCTGGAGGAGTAGTTATTTACATATGTTTCAACTATCTTGACACACGAAGATAAACCTACGGAACACCACTGTTTGACGTCTGTGATTCACAGACGTCAGTAACTAACGCACTGAGAGCTTTTGTGGCGCCATCTGTATATTGTGAAGGAAGACTGTACAGTTCTAACACATGGGAGAAAAGGAAAATGCGTTCGATGGTATCCTATGCGAGTGCTTTTAAAACTCCCGCATAGAAGTTAATTTGCAAATGCTGCAGAGAGTATTTATTATATACTTGGCATAAGCAACTTTCAAGTTGTCCGTAGACCCGTTTTTAGTCTTTGCTTTCACTAACTGACATTTACTTCCTTGTCTTAAATTGATTTTTTTTTAATTTATAAGGATGCCTTGTTCTTTCACTTTCTTGCCTGTTTTTGGTATAATAGCAATATAAAATTGTTACTGTGTTTACATCTCTCATCTGTGTTCATGAAATATTCCTTTTGCTAACTTGCCATATAAAAATTTTAAGAGTTCACTTATAGTATTCCTGAAACGATCTCAGACATCTCTTACTTTTTCTGACTGTGGTTAAACATACTTTAACATAAATGATTGAGTAATATATCGTTTTCAAACTTCTTTTCTAATAGTAGAGTATCACCCCATACTCTATTACTAAATTCCTGGAAAAATCTCTCCTCAATAAATTCACATTGCTCATAAGGAGCTTCAGTAATATGGCCAAGAAATCTGCTTGCATGGAGATTGTATACAACTTAGTACCATTGTGCTACGTGGAAACGGTATTATTATTCAAACATCTTTAATGCCAATTGACCATGCTTTTGAATTCTAACGTTAGTATTTTCATGTAACACCGATTCTGTAATAACTAACAAAGCACATCGTTGTCGCAATGAATGATCCTGCCTCTACATTATGCATCCAGAGTGTGGCGGGAGGGGGATCGCTAACGTTGTATATACAGTACAACATTATAGTTCGATGAAAATCATTAAATCATATACATTTATTTAAATTTCGTTTTTTCCTCTATTAATATTATGTTTTTAACTCTAGAATCCATGATTTATACATTGGCAATTTAACTCTTGGTTTTGTTTTAGTGTGCAGAATTGTGTAAACACAAAAGATGTTTACACAAAAAAAAAAAAAAAAAATCAACAGTAGTTGTAATAGTGAGCATTTCATTTTTCCTCCCTTGACCGGTCGTAAGACTTCGATGCTTCAAAAAGAAAAAAAAAAAAACCTTCAAGTGTGACCATACATAATGGAAGGATTTTCATATGTACTGTTTTCCAGACTCATCTGACACTGATAAGTGGGCATTATTTGCGAATGAGAACTAATCGGTTGATAGCACCCACATACCCATAGTGCGTGTGTATGTAAAGGTCCCTTCATGATACGAAAAGTTATAACAAGCGGAGTCCTATTCCGTCGATAGCGGTTTATTGAAAAGCTCGGGGTGGAGGACACAAAAGATTCGACCATCGTGACTTGTTAGCAGACCTCGGAACACGAAAAGACATCAGCCCATTAATAAATTATACGTCTGTCTGTTTGTGTGTGTGCGCGCGCGTGTATCCCATCTGTTCTTCCAAGTTCATTTGTCTTGCTCTGATGGCGTCTTGTTGAACGTGATTAATTAAGTTGTGCTTGTCGCGCGACACGCACCGTGTTCACCCCTCCCTTCTGGTGCTGGGAAGGCCACAACGTGTTTCAAGAGACAGGTTGTTTGTGGTTTTAAGTGACTTACGTTTCAGTTGCAATCTACCGATTTATGTTTGTCACGTGGCCGACTTGTGTTTTTGTGTGCCTATATGCTGTCTTATTAAGAAGTGGAAATAAATAAAATTCCTTTTTCTCCTCCTCTACTCTATTATTCAGCGTCCCTCACTATTAAAATCTCCGCCACAAGATTGTAGTGTCACATTCAGTTTCCCGTATGCATGATTGTTTGGAGATGCGTATGCTTAATTCACCACATGACAGTGACGATGTGGCTAAGTCTGTTTTAAACTTTCAGCAAATTGTTGGCAGAAATACACTCCATCTTAGCTTGCTTTCCTGTATAGTGCTGGCACCTTTTCAACTGTTCTGGAGAAGCAGTGGAGTACTTTTAAATAAAAGACAACTGTTGGATAACTATCATGCGGTCTAGAAAGAGCTTTCATACAATGAATGTTTTTCTTTCATTCCCGCTATACATATTTTACCTTTTTTTTCATGGTTTACTGATTTTTTTCTTTCCTAATCTCTCCCCCAATTTCGTTTCATTTTTTCGTAAAGCTAGTTGAAATTTTGAAAGTTCCATATGCGTATAGCATATTTGCGATTCTATTGGATACTTATTTCTTATTCCACGATATTTCATCACGTATTCATAATTATGAAACGATACACAGCTTTCAATTGGTGGTATATAATATGTCCGACAAGTTATCTGACACTAAACTAACAGTTATTAGTAAGTTGGTGACGAAATTTATGAACATGGAAACAAATTTTGGATATCTAAATGTGCTTTATCTCCGAGGCATCATTGCGCTCTTTGTTGAAGGAAAATAGGAAAAATCCTAAACAGGTAGAATTGTTTTAACGCTGATCCCGCCCACAGAACTTATAACACATTAATACCGGAGTAAGATAAGACTAAAGGTCATTCTGAGTGCTGGATGTTGCATTATACCAGCAACTTCAATTCCATAACTAGTAGTTAGGAACACGAGAACAAGAGACGTTGTAGGAACTTGGCAGTATTTCGTCTTCTGATATGGATCCATCAGCAAGTTAATTCCAACTGTTTCAGATGAGTTACGGAGGTAGATGAGTGCTGGTTATTGATTGTCCTTGGAGATGAAACTTGGCCTCATTTTGCACATTATTGGACCATTTTCTAAAGCAAATCTGAATGATCAAAATGAATGGTGAATATCTTAGAGAACTTATTTTTGTACGTTATATTCGCCTGCCTTGACTGAGTGGTTATCGTTTCCGTTCTTCAACCAACAGGCTGCGAATTCGAATCCCGTCATTGACATAGCAATGTGAAATCACTGCTCTGCTTATCGCAAGCCTGAAGTGGAGTGGCTTGATAAAATTCCGTGTTTGATCTCTAGAGCAGGGTTGACGGATTACGTAAACAATATAAAAAATTACAAAAAAAAATCTCTTCGCCCACTCACAGTACTTATGTACAATATGTTTATAACCTTTTGTGGGTGAGAGCCACATTAAAAAAAAAAAAAAAAAGGTATATTTACAAAATTCCATTGGTGTGAAATGCTGTAACAGTTTACAATCACTGCTCTCTATAGTATACTCTATTTGTTAAAAATTAATTTTGTAAATGGAGTCATCACTTCCAATATGGATCTTTCACATGCGTCACTTTTTTTTTTTTTTCATGACGGTCCTGCCCATGGGAGGTTGGAAATCTGGAACTCGTTAATAATGTAGGCCTGCTGAGTGTTAGATAATCTGGGAATACTGCTCTAGAAATCGAACATGGTACTTTTTTCAAGCCATTTCAGGTCTCTAACATGATTATAATAATATTTTCTTCGACCGATGTGAAATAATCATATATGATATAGCTTGTATGATGTTAATGCACAACAAATAGGCAATAACATGTCCTTGTTAAACATCGCACACCGATATTTGCAGTTTTAAAAATTTAATGTTGGCTCGTCCTTAATTCTGACACTTGAACTCAACATGCTTATTAAGTTAGTGATTTAGCTTGTGCCAGAAGATCCTTAGATTTTGCATTGTATAATAACAGTTGCAGTTTGGAATGTATATATATTTACGTATGTTAACATTAAATATTTAAGCAGTATTTTAAGCATGTTTATATATATTATCTGGCCAGAAAATTTAAAATAAAAAACTACCTCTGTACCATGTCTTAATAATAGCTTAGATTTTTAAAAGTCTGGTTTGTGAGATAATAAATGATTGTCTTACATCCAGCGATGAAGATCATTTAGTTCTGCTTACTTTGTGCAGGATATGCAGCAGAAATGAACCATCAAGGATCCAGAGTCCCTGCCACACACACATCTTGGGGAAAGGGTAGTGAATAGTACCATTTTTCTAAGTTTCCACAAGTCGGCTACATTGCTTCTCACTATAATATTCGCTTCTGATTTCCATCAGAAACAAATTGAATTGCAAATAGCGTAAGATCTGACCAATTTATTTCCTATTTCCCTGCTCATGGCATGACTTTAGTCGATATTGCTGGACAGTAAAATAAAGTCCTGCTATATCAACTGGAGAATAAAGCAGTGCAACAGTTAGTATAACTGAAAGGGGAATGTCCCATCATTCTTCAGTTTTCTGTTGGTTAGCTACCAGCAGTAGAACCTTTATGAAAGCAGTTGGATCATGGGCATGGGCTTTTCCATATGTAAAACCTCAAGGGTAATAAGTGTGATCATCTCAAGGGATACCCTAATTTACATAATTTTATCTGAAACACTTGATGTAATTTACCCATTGTTGCTACTTTTTTTTTCTTTTAATGAAAAATATAAGAACGTGTGATTTTGACTTTTTTTATTTTTTTGATTTGATAGATTTTTATAAGAAAGATTCCGGTAATTGGACCACATGTTTATTAAGATAAATAACAATAAAAAAAACAAACCCGACAAGTTTCGTAAGTCGGATTTGTTTTTTTATTGTTATTTATCTTAATAAGCATGTGGTCCAATTGCCGGAATCTTTCTTATGAACTGCTAAACCACAGAAACCTACGCTTACTCTTATATATTTTATTACATATATTTTGAAAACATTATTATTTGCAATTGTAATTGCACAGGAACAGGCAAATTCCTAATTTTTGATGTTTCTTCCATCCTCTGAGTAACGTAGGTCAAATGTTGATAAATCGTTGCCATTTTTTTTTAAATTTCTTTCGTTTCGCATAAATGTTTCCTTTTCGGAATCATAAGCAACATTTTGATCGTAATCTGAAAATAAAAAGAAATGGACCAAGAAACCGTTTCAGAATGTTAAACATTTTCGTCGATAGTAACATTTCTATATCTCAGAAGATAATTTAAGTACGTTCCTGTGGTTCACAGTTTTTTTTTAAATATTTTTTTATATATTTTGTGTGTGTATGTGTCCATTTAAAGAAGTTGATCGGAATTAAAACCCCAGATGTCTTGCCGATCTTCTGACAAACCGAGCAGGAGACTTTCCTTGTCACAGTTTGGTTTGCCATCTGATTGTCATCTCTCCTTCAGCTGGGGGCTATCCGTCATCCCAGAGTAAATATTTTTACAGATCCCTGTGACAGACTCGCATGTGGTATTTTGCTTAGCAGTGGCATTCACTTCCACTCTAAGAAATTCGCTTCCGTGACGTTGTGCTAACAGGGCTTCTTGTAGAAAGATAAATAAACAGTCACGGTGGGGAAAAGAGGAAGAGCAACAAGTGGATAGTATAGGATAGTGACAGCCGATATCCAGAAAAAGACTGGGTATGTTGTTGCCAACATAACTCTCTCAAAGTCATTGAACTGTACTTGCTCAACTAAATGCTCATCGAGGCCATTACACCATATCATCTCACGAATTCCAGAATTATCCAGACGCCCTTATATTTCATGGTTTAATCCTTCTAGAATGTTTTCGGAACGTGATACAAATACAGACTTAGTTTTCAATTTCACTTAAATTTATTAAAATACAGCTTACTAATCGTCGCCGTCAACGAAGGATGCTAAAATATTAAAACTGGAATGACTGTGGCGTTTTTGACTGAGTTAGCTAAATTACAAAACAGTTTGCATTATTTTTTCTTCACATCAAAGATTAGGCATTTACCTGTTCTTGCTGCGCTGATCTTTCCATCTTGCATCTCTCTCGATGTGTGTGTGTGTGTCATCTATATTTCTCCACTTCTTTTGATAGCATTTCCATCCTCTATAAGTGCTCTTCCATTTCTCTAATTCCTGGATCTTTTTTATTTAACTATAAATACCTAACTCTTTCTCCTTCCTAATATCTTCAATTTTTATTTGGCTTAATTTTGTGCATCCTTTAATTGTTCTTAAAAATCTCATTTCTGCTGCTTGTATGTTACTTTGATCTTTCTTTTTAACCATCCGTATTTTTGAACCGCATAATAGAAGTGACCATTACTAGATAAAATTTAAGTTGGGTTTCTCGTCATATTTTTTTTTATTTATTCAGTGTCCTTTTAATTGTTTCACAGATGTGTTTTAAGGCATCATAAATGTTATCTATATTAAAACTACTTGGTTCTTCTGAGAATAGATTGTTTGAATATTTCTAAATCTTTTATTCAAATATTTGCTATATATATATATATATATATATATATATATAAGCTGTATTTAATAAGCTTATTCATCTATAATTCGTCATAGTCCTCTCTAGCTCCTTTCTTGAATAGATATAACCTTAAATTTTAATCAATCTGATGGAATTTCACATGCCTCCAATAGATATTTTGATGTAAATATTCTCTCTGTTGATGTTTTTTACTTGTCGCCTTCATTGATTCGTAATCGGTTCTGGATAATCATACTGACTTCTTCATTGTTATTTTCTGTTAATAAATTTCATATCATAAATTCTTATAATGTTCTGGCCATTATTTCTTTTGTATTATATTGATTTGTACTGTATCTTTTTCTTTGTTATTTGATTTCCTTAATATTTTTGTAGATATTTCTTATATTCTATACATACCTTCTATTTTTTAATGAATCTATCTGAAGAATTTTTGTGTCTCTTCTTTGCTTTTGTTTTCTGAAGAAATTATTTGTATGCTATTTTTTTCCTCTTTTATTGCATTTTCTGTAACTTTGTTCAAAAATTTTAATGTTTTTCTCTTTAATATTTTATTTTTCTTTCCAAGTACTTCAGACAGTACAGAGTGCTTTATGAATAATCTTTATTCAATTATCCATTCTAATCTATTTTCATTAATTTTGATTCTTTAGATAAACCCTTAATCGCTATTGATATACTATTCTAATGTTTTTTCTAGTAGATATACTTTGTACACTTGTTCTTTTTTTTTTCTTTTTTTTTTTTTCACCATTTTGTCTGCATTTCTTAGAGTTAGAGTTGCTTTTCTTTGTTTGTAATTTAACTCTTATAATTCTTTCATTTAACAAATTTTATTTTTTTGTATTTTCCCATTCATTGTCAATTAAAATGGACTCCACTCAAAGCACTGATATGTTTATTTGCTCCACTATATAATACATATGGTCATTTCTTTTTTTGTGTGCTGTTCTGCTTTAATTTTTGTACGTAATATATCAGTTATCACTGGTATATTAATATTTTTGATTTTGATTTGTTTTACGTATTCCTTTTCCTTTTGTTTATTATACTTCTTACATGCCATGTAGCTACTTTTAAAATGCTCGAGATTCCCGATCTTTTACCTTTATCCTTTCTTGATCTTAATCTGTTATGTCCATCCGAATTTTCCATTTGAAGCTTCGGAGTTATAGAGATTTTTATTGGTTATGGTAAACCACCAGTCTTACGCAAAACTCCCAACCTGGAGGACCAGGGTAGCTTAGTCTGCTTACCGGTAGCTTAGTTACCTCTAGCATAGTTCTTGAGGTCTTGGCACACGAAAACCTCCCTACCACTTCAAAGGAGTTGAACCATCAGGGAACCTTCAAAGGAGTTGAACCATGAGTTTTAGCAAAATAATAAATCTAAACAACTTTGCGTTCTTTAGATTATTATTTTGCTAAAACTCATAAAAAGTCTTCTGTTGGCTTATACCCTTCAGCTGAGAATAACCTGCCCTACTTAACCAAAAAAGTTGTTAAGCACGTGTATTTGACAACCATGAAAACGGAAATTCTGCTGAAGAATTAGCTGGATGATAGCAGTGCCTATTTCAGAGAGCAAATTTTTTATCTAATCCCCAGATCGCAAACGTACCTACTCTGAATCTGAGAGAGAGAGAGAATAGACAAAATTCATGTCGCTGTCATAGATTCCCAGCTGTCCACTAATATAGTACTAGTATTTCGGAAATGATGTTTTTATTGTTATTATTATTGAGATGAGCAGAAGTGCATTTGCCAATCTGCTTAGTGCCATGCATCACTAGCATCTGAGATGCATTGAAGGAGTTGAGCGACTCTTGTAGGTAGATAGTGAAGAACCGTCACTAGATACCGTGCGTTCTCTCTTTGGATTTTGGTTCATTCTGAAAGAATTTAACCCAAAATCCAAACCAAATTTGCAGAAAGAATTGTCTTACAAGTCTTGATATGTTTCATACATAAAAACTCCTTTAGAGATAAATCTTATTTGGGGACTAGGCACTGTTACAGAAGCATTGTTTATTGTTTTGATGTTCAGTTTTCGTATGTATAAAGCCATTTTATAGGTTAATTTTGGAGGAAGGCATTATTTATTCGTTGCTTTTTTTTTTGTACTGAATAAATCGGCTGTAAATCATCACTGAACTAGCTATACAACATATTATCTAAAAGATTTCTGCCACCCATACCCTCTCATTTTTAGTAATCATGTTATTAAAATGTTTCACCTTAAAATAAAGTGTATTTTATAAAGTATGTCGGTTTAGTACAGCAGTCAGTACTTCGATACAGGTGTGATAATTGGAACTTAGTACATCCCCTCCCCCCAATTCAATGATACCGAACTCGAGCAATCCACGTTTCCCTAAATAGAACTTCCATGTTTGGTTTGTAAGTAATTCGTCTGCAAAGAAATGTCATCTCTCAGAGATACGAGACAAAACAGAAAAAGAAAGAAAACATTATGTTGTATGCAAACTTCATATTTAGGTATATAAAAAAAAGAAGTTGACAACTTTCCACAAACCGTCATCGTTGTAAACATGGAAAGATTTTGCGCTGTCCTAGTTCATTCTGTGCGCGCGAAAAACCGCTGGTATTTGACACTTCATCCAGGAGGATTGATATGTTTGAATTTCAAAAAAACCAGTTCTTTATACGTTCACCAAAAAAATTGTGAAAATTGATGGTCATCTGTGATTGGTAAGCGATAACAGCAAAGTCACCTTTTTTTTCTTTTTAATTCATGAACGTATAGTCATACACATAATAGGAGTTGTGTGTTATGATATTGCATTCTCTCTTGCTTCGGATATCGTCATTTGTAGGTGTTGTATGATGTCGTCTGAAGTTTGATACCTACATTATAACTGCAACATCTCCATTATAGTATTCGGACAATACTTTAGTGAAAGTAATGATATCGAGTACGAACTCGTTCTAACCGGAGTTGGAATGTTTTCTTATGTTTCATTCGAGAGCAGAAATAATCATATTGGCATATGAATTGGGGTACTCCACATTTTTTAATGTGAGGATTTGCGAGTTTTGTGTAAACTGTACCTGGTTCTCATGATAAAGTTGTACAAGCCTACCCATCAGCTGATTAAGCGTTTAGTGTCACGTTATAAAATAGAATCTGATCACGTGGTATTTAGTTACCTTTCTTTCCCCCCGGTTCTCTAAGCTTTTCCGGGGTGGATGGGGAGACTAACTGGTACTAAGAGAGAACACCCACGACCAACCTCCCACTGCTCCCCACACTCCTGCTGCCGTGATTTGTAGGCTTCACTGAGCTTTCATGGCATTACGAAATTGTTTACAGCGTTGTCATAGCAACGGCGAATTTCATTTCCATCCCCACGTGACCATGAAAACTTTTGTTACGTGAAAGCCAGCTCTCATTAATGTCAGCGGCAGCTCAGGCAAGCTTGATAGATCCCGGTTTTTCCACTCATACCAGCGGAATGTGATGTTGGGGCCATTTTCCGGTGTGTCGCTACACGAGGAAAAAAGTCGCCACTTGTAAGCAGGCGTTCCCTTGTGTCATTATGTCGTAAAGAAGGTAAGGACCTGGCGAAATGGGAGCCGTTTGTCGGCGGGATTTTTTCGATACAGGAACTGGGAGTTGATGGTAAGTTATTCAGTTTTGTCGTGCCACAGAACGGTGGCTAATGGGATGGCAGTTGCCACTTACAGAGTTGAGCTAACACACACGACCACGAACGTTGCAGGGGAATTTTGCTCTGAGCTTTTCTTTACCAGGAGTTTTACTTTATGCGGATTGCTTGGCTTAACCCCCAGATCACGGTCTTACTAATAACGAATTTCAAAACCGTCGCAACAACAACTAAAAAAAAAAAAAAAAAAAGTTCGCGTTTGTTTTGTGGCGTTGAAATTTTAAATCGTCCATGAATTCGGGGATCGAATTTCTTCATGAAAAGGGAATGCTCACCAACTCTCATTGGACAAGAACTCTTTATCTCTACGCAACTCTAAAGGATCTAATCTAATCTTGCTTTCGTGCAGTAACATCTCGATGGCCTCATAACGATACTTCCTCACTTTGGTGCGACGTTTCCTTTCTAAGCACATGATGACGTCAAACATAAAAATCATGTAATGCAGATCATTATACTGAAATAAAAATAACAATGCATTGCGGGTTTTTATTCCCCAAAATAGCTTGAAACCGTAAACTTCAATAAAATATTTAACAAAAATAGTTAAAGTAAACAATGAATAATTTTGTATGAATGAAACATGAAAATCTTCGACCACCAGTGGTTGAAGATTCAAGTTTGATATTCCATGTTCTGAGATGAATAAAAAATAATAAACCACTGTGTGTGTGTGTGTGTGTGTGTGTGTGTGTGTGTGTGTGTGTGTGTGTGTGTGTGTGTGTGTGTGTGTGAATATTACTAACAACCACAATTGTTTGTTAGTAATACAAACTGATCAGAAAGAATTCATGATTCCCTGTGATCATTTCCATCCTTTTTTTTAACTTCTTTAGTTTGGTTGAAATAATTTCATATTTTATTACATGTTATATTTTGAAGACGTGATGTAATCGTAGTTCGATAAATCCAATATGTAATGTACCTCAAGACGAATGTGACGTAATGTTTCCATGACAAGAAGTTTGGCATTAGCAGCTCAGGGGTAAGATACGCCCTACCACTCCTGAACGTGCGCATTTGAGTCAATTTACGCCAGATATAACTTTCTGAATTTGATTTATTATATATATATATATATATATATATATATATATAATTTCTCTCCCGTAAGGTAACCAGTTACGCTATTTCGCTTATTTAGCCATCGCGAAAATTATGAAGAATTTTCGAGAATTTTATTATGCAGTGAGTTTTCGATAGAAAATTCACTGCATAATAAAACAAATAAAACAGCTATTCAAATGATTCGCATTTTGAATTTCTCAATATTGTAATCCGTTCTCTTTCTCTTAATCTCTAAAACCAATTCTTCGAAGTGACTAACAATATTGTCGTTCTGCAGAAAAGATTGTCCTTTGCCTCTTAGTATTCATCAGCCGAAGGTCGCATCCTGCTGCCACTTTACCTTAATGTTCATTACTGTAATTACTCCCAGTTTCGATCTATTAATGAGCTTCGTGGATATATGGTTTGTGTGCCATAAACTTTTAACCGGTGGCCTGACAGAGGATAATAAATTTGGTTCATAAAAAGTTGGCTGACAGTTATTTTCAAACTTAGTTGAAATTTTTTTTTCTTTTTCTAATTGGATTAATGAAAATCGCCGAAATCGTTGTACCGGGCCCTATTCTACGTATTTTTCACCACTTGGTATCAATTTGGCTCCCTTTTTTTAAACGCGGCTGCTCCGATTTTCTGGTAAAAACTCCATCAAAATTCCTCAACATGTTTGGCCTGGCCTGTCAGCATTTATAATGCCGGACGACAGTGTGTTAAGGGAGCAACCAGTCAAAAGAAAATCATTGACTTTTGCAATGGTTAGCTTGGAGATTTATGTGTTCTGATAATAATAAATAAGCTGGTGCTGTGTTGATAGGCTTTTCGCCTTAAGGTATTCCACCTCGTATTCATGCTTTGTAGGGAGTTTTAACTCCGGTTATAATGGCCGTTTCATTGATCGCTGGATGAATACCACGAATTAATGTTTACTTTATGCCACACCTGCGCATTACGTGGAAAATGGAAACAGATCTCTCTAGGGCTTTTGCGTAGTCAGCCATAGATGGAACACAGCAGAGTTCGCGTCTTAAGGAACTCATGATGCAACTGCATAAAAAATGTAAAAAGTTCGGCATCGATAGACAAAACTTGGGTGTGCATTTTAATTTTGTGGTATAAACATCACGAGAATTTTTTTTCTCTGTTGAGCTAGTCAATAAATATCCCAGTGTTCATTCTCTCCTCTGTGTGTGTGTGTGTGTGTGTGTGTGTGTGTGTGTGTCATTTTGCTAACTGAAGACTATTTCTTTGTTAGCAAATTATCAATGCATTGCGTAATTGTGCATACGAGTCGCCATTATTAATCTTTTGGAATCTGTATGGTTGTTTGGCTATAAAACATTTTAAATAAATTTCCCCATGTTTTATCTCTTAAATATGTATTTATTGTAAATAAGCATACCAAGAAAAGCATTTTTATATGCGACTTTAGAATAATCGTTCAGCAATATCACAAAATGTTCCGAATGCAATGATGTTCCGTCCTTAACTTGGATTAATTGGAGATATGTTTGTTTAAGCAGGTTAAATAAAATCATAAAAATTAAGCTCTTTTATTAGGGACGTTCCCAACCAAAATATTACTTCATGCACGTAAACCATGTTTTTGTTGTCGGGATAGTGTCCAAAGTCAGATGGAGGAATTTTTCACTATTTGTGCGCATCTCTTAGTTTCGATTGCCTCATCAAATCAACACCAATACAGTTTAAATCCCAATTACTCTGCAGTAGGACCTTTGGTTTGCTTGTGACGTTTAAAACCAGTTAAGTGAGTTGACCAATGTTTGTAAAACGTTTAATGTATGACTACAGTTTTACTATGAAGATGAATAAAGATGTACCTCTTTCATGCCGAAGGGTCGGATTTACGTCATTTCTTTATCAGAACTTAATCATCCCCGTAAATTAGATCTCCCACAACTAAGTTTCTTTTGGCAGAGGCCAGTCGTTTATTGGCTTATATTCTAAAGGGGGCGTGAATTAATGGTATTTCAGGTTATGGCAATTAATTTTGGTTCCACTATAACCAAAAACCATGCAAATTTATGAGGAAAATTCGATAATCGCTTAGTTGTTTAAGGTTATTTTAGTACTTCTTTTTTTTACTAAAAGTTGAAACATTTCCTTTTAATGCAAACCATAAAACCTAACAAAGATTCAGAACATTGAACGGAAAGGTATGGATCATTTGTTTTCATTAAAAGCACATAAAGTCATCACACTAGAAGCGTGCAGTGAATGCGTTATTAAGCACGCACGCCTAATTTTTAATATGCGCTGTACACCATGTTCTGCACCCGTGGAAAAAAAAAAAAAACTTCACTGTTTCTAATTTAATTCTGCTTTAGTAGTTAACCCTTGTTTTCTGCGTCTCGTGGGTGTCGGGAAAGGTCTAGGTCAAAGTCGGATTTTTTTTTCTTCTTTTTCTTTACATCCTCCCATTCATAACGAGAAATGTGGAAAAAAAATTAGAAAAATGTAAATGTACCGATTGGTAATGATCATATTCCAAGTGAAGTTCGTAGTATTAAAATAGAACCGTGAGACCGTTTTGAGCGTATATAAACGTAGCAGCATGTAAAGATTGAAAGCATTTTCAACTATCCGTTAAAAATTAACAATTCTATATAGGATAGCTTCTCTGTACGCTTCATTAGTTATGCAGAGAAGCTACCTTGGACCCAGCATAAATACTTAGCTGTTAACAAAGTTTCTATTTCGCTTGCCGCAAGAGGGCGCATGCAGAGTGATGTGGAAGTGAAACCATGACAGAAAGCATCGAGAGCATGCTGTAATCTGAGTGACCCGGTGACCCGTGGTAGTCCTGGCACAGTGCACTATTAAGGCCCATTCGTCACTTGTGAAAGATGGCTTTGCTCTAAACGCAGAGCTCTTCCAGACTCGTCTGCTGCAAGTAGCCATGGTCCCCCGCATTGCTTATCGTAGTCACATGCTAAAACTTCGACGATTGAAAGGAAAGTACAGAAATAGAAAGAAAAACAAGGATGATTTCTCTTCTGTTTAAATTTAACTTTCTAGGATATTCGATGATGGCTTAATTTATTAGCTGGAGAGAGAAATTTCTTAACATTGCTCTGCATTTTGTCAACTTCATGATGAAATCACCTTTTAAGTGATTTTTCCCAATGATGTGATCGATGATAAATAAACAGATAAGCAGGTCTACTTAAAAAAAAAAAAAAAAAAAAAAAAACGTTTGTTACATATTTATAAGTGTATTCCAACTTTTCTGAAGCTCGCTTCTCTTTAAAGATCAACATTTCCATTCTCGATATGTTGCATCTGTTTCTTTTAGCTTTCCGATTTTATTCTTCAAATTTTACTGAAATGTCTTAGAGCATAAAGTGTAGTATAAATCAAGGTCGGGCTACTGGAAAAATACTATGAGGAAATAAAAGTACTATTTGACGCATGAAATGCTTCTCATATCTTTGAAGTTGTAGCATGTCTTTTCTCTTATTTCTTTTCTGATGATGTGTGTCACTCAAGCATTTAGCTACTGATACACCTGGTTTTGATGCCTTTTAGGAATAAAATTTATAACTCCTTAAATTCCATTAGATTTGCGAATTCCTGACACAGGGTCGCACACTAATATGCAGTTAGTTTCAGTTAGGTTATAAATTTTTTTGTTGGTTTAGCTCCTCTTTTCGTAATAACTGAAATAAGTAGAACTTTACTTTGAGTAAGGGACAAAAGTGCACAGTACTATTATCTAATATTTGACGGAGCTAAATTCGCGTCGTCGGGAAAAGTTAACTGAGAATCTTTAAAGATGCAATCCTAAGTTTTTTAAATTATTATTTGAATCATGTAACGTCTTTATTTATCATCATTCTCCAAGCGTTCAGAATAGTTATTTTATTTGATAGTAATAAATAGTCGAAACTACTTAGGAAATTATTTTTAAATTTGCTTTAATGAATTTTAATTATTTTATTTTGGACATTATAGAGAAATAGAGAGCTTACTTGAAGCTTCTAAGCTTTAAGTAATATCATAACCTGACACCAGAGATTAAATGCATTTTTTTTCCAAGAGTATTGTACTGACTCCAAATAAGCAAGAGCCTCACACTGAGTTACAAAACTTTCTTCCACCGAACGACATTAACAAAAATGTGTGCTGCAGTAGGATTCGAACCCACTGCTTGTTGATTGCAAAGTGGAGAACACAAATGTATGGTTAATAATGATTTCATTTTTTGTAATATGAATACCCACTCACGAAAGTTTTCTAATCCCTTCTTACATTTGTACTGTGGATGGTGCAATAGATGATGTGAAACCCTGTAGTAGACTAAACATGGTACGTCAAGCCACTTCGCGTCTCCCATAAGCAGGATGAGGATTTCATTCGAGCGATGAAATTTATCTTTCACCTAAAGAAATTCACAAACATCCACAACTACGGCGGGACTCGCCACCTTCTCTTGGTTAGGAGCGGATATGTTAACCACTCAACCAAACAGGCCAGCAAATATAAAAAAAACAATTTTATTTGTATTATTATTTATGCAAATAATAATACGAGAAAAAATCTCAGATATATTGCCCTGAAGACATAAGTTACATCTTAAAATTGAACTCGTTATCAAAAGTAACAATATAGGCCTTATTTTCCGACATTAAACAGAAAACCTAATTTAGTAACCCCCACAAAAATTTTAAAATCATGATCTTTTTGTATAAATGCACAGGAAGATTACTGCTAATTATGTGTTGAATAAATCCGTTTTCGTAAATTAATCTAACCATATATAGTAAAGAACAATAAAATGGACTACATAGAAGAGTATGTACTTCAGTTGCAATCATATTCTTTTACATTCCTCCAAGTATTTGAAATACGCATCATAATTCATATAATGAATTATTTTGAGTAATTTCTTATTTCTTGTGTTTAAATTTTTAGTTACCTTTGACCCCTGAAGATGTAAGTCAAACGACTTACAGAACTTGTCGGGTTTGTTTTTTTATTTTCATTTAGCTTAATAAACATGTGGTCCAATTACCGGAATCTTTCTTATGAATATGAAGACATACAGATAGATACACAGTGTAATCATTCATCGTTGAATAATAATGATTACGGATACTTTCAGTAAGTATTATTGACCAAAAGTTTCTCTCTAATTAGTAAATGCAGAATGGCATATATAGTGAAATATAATAATTGCTGTTTCGATGAATCATACATTTGACCAAAACAAATTCTAACATAAAATTCAGCTATTACTTTAAAATATTTATTTAAAGAATACTTTGAAAAGTAACACCTGCTGACTTCACTGTTCACTCTTCAAGAAACAGTCGAGTCTTTCGACCGTTTTTTTTTTTTTCCGCTAGAAACTGCACTAGGATTAAATATTGCCAGCCTTGGCAATCATATTTTTCAATTAAGATTCATTCAAAGTAGTTTTATCATAATATCCCTAACTGTTATTTCTCGCACGTGCCTTATATAGGTTTATTTTATTGATTTCAGGAAAGGGGTTGATATCTTTACATTGACAGCACATCTGTGTTGAAGACATTTTATATGTTGTACGAAAATAAAGGAAAAAATATGAACTTCGCTTCTAATCTAATTTGACCATTTTTTCCCACCATTTTTCCCCTCAACATGAATCGATTCTGCGTATAAACAGATGCGATGTTAATAGTTATTTGTGCATACAGTGGTATCTCGCTAATCCGAACCTCTTTAGTCCGAACCCTCCAGTAATCCGAACTGCGGTTTGAAATAAAAAGTTTTATTTATTGCGTATTATTATTTTGTGTGCTATTATTTTTATTTAATAATTAATATTTTAACTATTATTATTTATTTTATTATTATTACAGTACAGTATTTTTTTCATACTGTCGATTGTACCGTTATACTGGAGGCCTATTTTAATTTATTGTGTGTTCACGTTTGCTTTTTTATACTGTACAGTGCGTACTGTATTGTGGGTATGAATCACAAATACATTATACACAAAAAGAGGAAATTCAAAACGTGCACAATTTGGTTAAAAATATAAATTCAGATGTTGAAATTTCACAAACAGATGTTACGGAATGGGTTACAGGTAGAACCGAAAGTGAATTCGAAATCAAATCAGATGCTGAAATTATAAATATGATACTACACAATGAATTAGAAGACGATGATGAAGAACTCGAAGAAAAAAAAGTAAAACATGAAGAGGTAGTTGACAGTTTTAATATGTGTGTAGAATGTGCTAAGCAGAATGATACGCCATTCCACAAAATTTTATTGCTAATGCAGCTCCGAGAAGAAGCATTCGAAAAAAGTTTAGCTTCCAAGAAGCAAAAGAAAATCAGTAACTTTTTTAACGAAGAAATAAACTTTTTTTGTATTATTTTGTAAAACTTTTTTAGTGTTGTGTACAAGAAATTTATATTTTTTACGCAAATTAAGTTACGTACTAAACTATGCAATTTTATTAAATCGGAATCCTCAACAATAAGGTACATACAAATTAAATTTTTTTACTAAAATAAATTTGTGTACTGTATTATTTTTTTTTGTTTGTTTTACATTACAGTACAGTAGCTTTTTGTTTTCTATCAGTTACTTCATTTATTTACAGAATTAAATTCATGTACCATTAGAATCTGATTATTTTTGTCTTAAACGCTAGTTATTGTTGCCTCTTGGAGGAAAATTCGCTAATCCGAACGTGCACGGTTTTTATTAGTTCGAATTAGCGAGATATCACTGTATTTCTAAATTGATTTACCCAGCATGCGCTTTTGTTTAAATCCCTATACATAAAAATATTCTGATTAGACAAAATAATTACAATTATATGCCTAGGTTAGCTATTGATTTCTGGCAAATGTTCAGAAAAGGATTTCTATTCTCTCCCTCCCTTCTACCAACTTACTTCCTAACGCGAGGTTAAGTAAAATACAGTCGTTATCATGATGAAATCATCTAGAGATATTACTGAAACCGTTTCAAACACCGCATTTGATTGGTACTAGTTTGAATATTTGGAAGGTCACTATCTTTTTTTCTCGCATTACATTCTGTTTTGGTGTACATAAAAAGCTGGAACTGCTTTAAAACAGGGTGATTCTTTACAAACAATTTAATGGAATAATAGAAAACTAGGTTAGCATTACTGACTCAGCTCTAGCGTAGTATAACTAAAAATATAACGGTTATGCTGTTCAAAACAGGATATTCTCGTTTATGTCTTAGATCATCTCTTTCACCTACTTTCAAATAGCACAAATGGACTTTCATTAATTTTCATAGTTTCTTGGTCGAAAAAAAAATATCGATCTGCGTGTAATTCGAGGAGTCTTGTAGTTCATGTTCATTGAGTTATACGCGCAGTTGTGTCTTCAAGAAGAGGAGTGTTCTAGTGCTGGACGTTGGGGCATCTACAGGGGATCTTTGTGAAATTTCGTACTAAATCTGCAAGGAGTCGTAGTTATCCTGGGAGGTTAGTTCCGCGAAAAAGATAAATAGTAAATGAGTTTGGCAAACTCTATCTGCTCATTAAGAATCACATGACTGAGGGGAGGGAACAGCCTCTACTTAGATCCACACCTCCAGATCTTTGATGACGAGCGAGGCACGCTGGGCTGATAATGGCCTGTCAGGCTGTCAGAGGTTTTGTCTTGTGAAGCTCTAGTTAACGGATGTCCCTAATTGATAGTGTCATCCTACAAAGACGTTCATTCCGGAACGCTGTTTTTAATAGCAGCTCCGGCTCAACGGAGATGATCAGCGGGAAGCATCGGCGTATTGTTCCGGGTTCATTGTTTCGAACAGGGCTGATGAAGAGTCTCATTAGTGTCCGAGCCACACAGTAAGACGCGGCAGCTGACTAGAGCCACTTACATGGCCGGGAGACTGAAGTTGTCGGCCGAATGGCTGCTCTCCATAAATATCAGAGCTGGCTGCTGCTCCCAGTCACCACGGTTGCCCTAATGGCTGTCCCATTACCGTAGTGCACTAACTTTATTTATGAACATTCATTAACACCACCATTATCACAATCAGGCCCCTGAAGAGGCCTTGACGCTGGGATCGAGAATATGGCTGGCTCCAGCTGTCACGGGGATGACGGCTCTCGATGAAGGCAAGCCTAGGCAATTGCGCCGCTTTTTGCGGCATTCCTTCTCATTCCGTAATTAGGCTGGAAGGAAGAACTTTCGCCGCCAGCTCTCTGGGGTTGTTACCTAATTACGAGCGCACGCTGGCACTTTTTAATCCTTCCTCGCACGCGCCATTATTACACTGCTCGGACATCTGTGGGCTTCATCCATTATTAATGTGCATTAGGGAGTAGTCGGCCGGCCTGGCCCGGCTAATTAGCACTTGTCATACGGGCAACCAACAAGTAGGATGGCCCGCTTTGCTCTTGTACAAACCTGGACCGCTGCAAACAGCAAGAGTTAGTAAGGGGTAGCGTCGCTCTTTCCCCCATCCCTCTCACCTCCTTTCCCCCTCCCTTCTTCCCCGCATCCTTTTCCGTTCTTCGTGTTCTTGTCTTAGCTAGATGAAGAGGCGTATAAAGAGTAAAGCTAAATCCTCTTGTTCCTATCTCAAATTACAATGGAGCCAGCCAGCATGTGTTATGCCGCACAATTAAAGCAAAGAGCAAGTGAAAAAAAGATTGATTATGGCCACTAATATTCTCTGCCTTCTTTTTATTTTTAATGACCATCTTTTTCGGAATATTAAGCTCCTCTCAGAAGTATGACACTGAAAGATTTGTCTTCCCTGCTCTTTCCTTCGAATACTTTTGAACACATTACACACACTCTCTCTCATTTCGCCCTTCACACCTTTTTCAAGGCATACAAAAATTTCATGGCAAATTAAAATCAGATTATTTCAGCAGTGCAGGTATGCCACGTGCAAATTAAAATCGCAGCTGGCTTTGACTGAGCCGACACTTTCTTTGATAGTGTGCATACTGAGAACTCTATTTCACATTTATTTTCGTGGTTACATAACTAACCCTCTGTGTGCGTGTGTGCGCGCGCTCGCTCAAAGATGCATTACATCCCGTGACTCTGAAAAGGGAATAAGTGTTATGAAATGAGTGTTAGCCATCTCTACTGCTGAATGTGAATTATTTGAATAAAACCATGAATGATAAATTTTTCATCCTCACACCACTGCATAGCTTAATATTCCTTTACAATATTATTCAAAAATTAGGGCAAGGTGCAGAATAACTAGCACCTCTACATATCAATCATTCCATCCATACCGTTGGCTAACTATATTTTACTATATATTGTCTTGGTTATGTGTCCAGCCAACACACAAATAGTTAATATATTTAACTTAAGTCCACCCATACTTAAAGATCAGCCAGTTCAAAGCGTTACGTGTAGGACTATTCACCACATAATCGTTATTCTTTTCTCTGTTTACACCTGCACCTATACATTTACGTGTTGGAAGCACAGCTTCTCTGTTTTGGTCTTGATAAGAGGTGGAGTCGTGTTATCTCTAGCACTCCTCAGTGACGTACACCTCTCCATGTCAGGTCATCCGATGCAGTTGACCTGCTATTATTTGTCCTCACCCTGATCCGACTGATATAACCTTAGGCTGGACAGTTCGCCGTCACCAAACTATTGTCCGAATGGTCGAAGTCATTTGTCACCAACGGGCCATCCAGTGTGACGGTGGTGTTGGACTATTCGACCGGCACATGACAGTCCTCGTGGCCTTAATGTTGCCTTCTGCCGACAGTGGTCTGCGGCGGCATAAGTGACGTGCACCTCCTCCCGATCGTTGGCGGCACTCATCGCCGTACACCCCCATTGTCATAGTTGTCACGTTACTGGACGTCCTTTCCCCCCGGTGACAAGGAACCGCTAAAGGAGAAAGATAGCCTCTCCAGACTTGTCATTTGAAAACCGCCGGGCAGCACGTCCACAGCATCAGGTTTTCCTGACAGCTTCCCCGGTCCCCTGCTGCGGTGATGATGCTAGATGATACGGAGCAGCGCTAAGCCTGTCATGGGCCGGACTAGAATTGATTAATAAACGCACATCGAATAGAGAAATGAAACTAATTCTGGAGAGCAGTCCTCTTTAGTGAGGAGATCATTATTTGTTCTGAGTATCTTGCTCATCACTCAGATCGGGTGGCAGCATCTCGCTAACATATTGTTGCTGTCGATGAGATTGTCTCTCTCTCTTTATTCCTCTATCTCATATTTATATATATTTTTGCCAACTTATGACACACGTGAACGGGTTGAAATCCCTTGCCATAATCTCTAACTTAAAATACTGTGGCATTAATTATATACGATAAGCTTTCAGCAATCATTGTTCAAGGTTTTGGTATTGTGAAAATAAACCACGTTATTCTGAATTCCTTGAATTTGAATGAACTCACGGGATGTTTGTGTACATCTTGTTTAACGTTCTTTCTTCGTTAAGAGTCACTGGCGATTTCTTTAAAAGTTCCACTAGCTGTGTGTTATTTATCGGCCTCTGTCAGTATATAAATGAAATATGTCATTCAGATCCAAAGTTTATATTGGAATCAGTCAGTGTTTGAATTCTACCACTATGTAGAATGTGCCATTCATGTGGACACCTAACAGACAAATGAATCCGCAACCTACACGAAATGCTCCCAGACACAAACAAAACATTATCTTTTGTTTTTCCAATCACTCGCGATTCCTCTTAGCAATTGCTCTTTGCTCTAGATTTTCCGCTGCCAGTATTTTTACTGCAAAGAAATAAGTTGTGCCATGTGTCGCTTTTTTTCCGCTCTCTCTAGGCAGGACTATTTCTCTTCAGTTGGTGGAGAAAGGGTCAAGTGCCAAAACCATTTACATTACCGTCGCCTTTGTTACAGAACACTTCCCTCCCTTCCACTGCCTCCGCCTCCCGCCTCTGTTGCTGCTGCCTTAGCATTAAGCAGCCATCTCTGTCCTACTCCAACCTGAAGAGTTATAGGAGCAGTAAGATGGCGAGAGATGCGGCCGTCGGGTCCCGTAGCTGCGCTCCTCCATCATGGCTGATGACCTCTTTGCCGGCTAAGTATCAAACCCTCGACGCTGAAGACACCGCCGCCTTGCCAAAATGGCTCGCGAGAGGCGAACTGCCAAAAACAACCCCTCTTAATGGATTTCACATTAGAGGAGCGAAGTTCTCGGCCACAAAGCCACCAGACAAATGGAGGAAACGCTCTGACGAGTGGATGGGCGCTGCGTGTCTGGCCGCCGGCCGCCGGCACTCGGGGGAGAGCTTCTGGGGACTGGTCGTTAGGTTGATTGGGTAATAACGGCCTTCGTGGGAGAGGGCTGTGCTTTTATCTTCCAACTGGTATCGGGCACATTTAGAAAATGTTGCTCTTAAAGACAGTACGAAAGGCGAGCGGAAAAACAAAGAGCCGTCGATGGTCGCTGTCATCCGAGCGAGGTGCGGGAGAAAGTGGATGTTAGCTGAGAATGGTGGCTGTTAGAGAACGTGGCAACTTCCCTACATCTGCCAGATCTCCTAATCTTATTCCCCACTTCATGTTGCCTCTTTTATTGGCATTTGGATAAATTCGGTGGTTTCGCTAATAGGAAATTTTGCTGTGCTGAAAATCACTTCGCAACCGGGAGAAATCACTGGCTGCTTCGTTATGAGTGCGTCTTATCTTTCCGCTGAGGTTAAAATTTAAGCTCCTAACATCTTTAACTATCCTCAGTGTGCAAAAATTTTAATAGGCATCACCACACACACCAAAGATGAAAATTGCCGTTGGCCGACTTATCTTGACTCCTACAAAAGTCAGTATTGTAGCATGGGTTTATATTCTAGGAATGGTGGTTATGAGATAATCCATGCTCAATAATGAGCGTAATTGAGCATAGAAAAAGCTATGATGTCAGTTTATCTGAAGGAGACAAAATATGGCGTTGTATAATTTCTGTTGTTGTTGCTGTCTAAATATCGATGCATAAATATACGTAGGTGATTTGTAGGAGGCCTATAGATTAATTTTCTATATTTCTATATATAACTTTTTGAACTCGGATTTCGCTTCCGTGATCTGATATTGCAATTTGAAGAACTTAAAAATTGTGGCATTTTGTGAATAAAAAGCAAATACTTTGACACATCATATCCTTAAAAATCTAACCATGCACAACCCATCCCTATCCGGGTGGTGTCGTTAAGTCAGAATCCACGTTTGCTCAACTAAGATCACGTAGTTCTGGAGGTCGCATCATCTATTAGTAACGAAGAAAATGGTAAATCTTGCGCTGGTCACATGCATTATTTATTCTTTTACAAACGGTATGAAAGCAGTAATGATGCATCATTTGTAAGCACGACGACCTAACCCGTCAGTGCCCCAAACCGCTAGTTGCATGTTCGAGGGGGGGGGGGGGATTTCCTAAATCAATGATAACAAACGAAAATCTAAAAAAAACTCAAGGAGCATTTAGTCTTAGATTAGTTACATTTGTGAGGAGGGATGGGAAATAAATGATTATTGCTATTCCCTGTTACGAATCGTTTTCAGAAATCTTACTAATGTTTTATTTGTGAAATTAAATCTTCATTACCATTGGTTAGTGTTATTCATTGAAGATTACGTGATTTGCATCACCCTGCTTATTCCAAACTTGAAATAGCTTGTGTATGTTTGACTTCTAATAGAATGTCATAGAATAGTTTTTTATTTTTAAAGTTTGTTTGTTGCAATATATTTGATATCAGAATAAATAATTTTTGTGTTGTATTATGTAGTTATTTAGATTTAGAATATGTTAATAATCCATTTCAAATGCTAAAAATCGTTCCGTTTCACCTGTGTGTGTGTGTGTGTGTGTGAGAGAGAGAGAGAGAAACTAATTAACATGAAATAATGTGAGAGGAGTATTTATTCAGTAAAAGATCTTTTTGTTCTTCCGACAAATACGAATAGTTTCTTGAAGGGAATATTCGATGGCAAATAAAAGATGTTAAAAGTACACAGGAATTTCTTCTTCTAAATTTCATGCAATCCAATGAAGTGCGCGACCGTTTCATTTTTCACAAAAATGCGATTTCAACTGGGTCACTTAAGTTCATTAGTTGAACTGTATACGTTGTGCCTTCGCTCTCATTACACGTCTGTTGTTCAAAGGTTACTTTCGTTTCGTTCGCATTTGTTGCATCATCAGCTCTTGCATTAATAATCCTTGCGTGTGCTGTTTAACGATGGTAGGTGGACAGAGCAGAGGCCAAACTGTCAGAACATGTTAATGACAGATACCTACAACTTGTATGCAGACACCTTTTGCCAATTGACATCATTCCTAATGTATTTGTTAATGCAGTTTTAATTCAACAAGAGATGGGCGTACTCCGAAGAAAGAAGCTTGAAAATACGACGTAAAACTATCATGTGTGTGGGGAGGGGACGGTTCAGTTGTATAGTTTTTTATAGGTTATTTCCCAAGAAATGAGAGCATATTTCGGAAACTCTTCTGAATATTTTCTAAGCTGATAAAGCTCCAAGAAAAGGGACTTCATTTTTCTATTTAATCTAAGTATCTGGATAAAGAGTCTGCTAATGAGCTATTTTTTTCTTTTTTTACAAATGCCGAGAAAGGAGAACATGCACTAACTTCCTATGGCGCTTCTGTTGTGTTGATGTGCTTAGGTCTTAGTTAAACCATCAATGGCTTTTAATCTGATACTTGTAAATAGGCCTCGGTTGAGAACTACTACTGTGGGATAAAACAGAACAACTGTCAGTCCATGTGACTACTTAAACATGCAACGTGCGAATTGAGGTGACCACGTGTTTTGATCCCCCCCCCTTTTCCCCATCACATCAGTGACGTTCAGTATGTGGCTCATGATTACAGTATGGATTTCAACCATTTCGCACATAACACGGCCTTCGTCTCCCAATGTGGCTTTCTACGTTAAGCAGGCGAACACTCTCTGCCGTCCCCCCCATTCCCCCCCTGCTCCCCATGTACACCGAATAATCCCATCCAGTCGGTAATTAAGTTTAGTGCTTTCAGCCGAGGTAGGTGCGGTAGCTGCACATGACAGTGAATCACCTCGAACCGCTGTTCGGCAAAAGCACTCTCTGTAGAAGAGAAAAAGAAAAGGGGGAAAAAATCCTCAGCGGTCACACCAGACTTTACAGAGCTGCTTCCCTCCAGGCGCCGAGTTTAATTTGCTTAATGAGATTAGAAAATGAAGAAAAAAAAAAGTCAACGAAGTTAACTGAATTAAAAAGGCTTCGGTAGCGGACAATGTCGGGAACACCAAGTACCACATCTCTTCTTGTGTGAGGTGCCGTGGACGAGCGGAATGCCTCCGTCTGCAGATGCTATAGTTATATGCTGATACCTACTCATCAGCATATTCATTACTATACAGTGCAAGCGTGTTCTCCATAACGGTGATTGCTACAAATCTTTGACCTACTCTTAATAATAGTCTGGCTGGATTTTAAAAAAGGCCTTTCTCGTGTTGTGGATAAAATGATGCGTAGGCAGTGGAAAACGTAATCCTCGAAACTTCTCACAATACATAAGCTGTGATCTAAATGCTCTTTCACTCCTGGAGACTTTCTGCAGAAGTTTAGAAAGATCGGATAAGTTTGGTAGTAAATGGAGAGGACTTTAGAATGTCTAGCTTTGTTACCTGTGCCCTTTCCTTGTTAGTCGTGGGAATGCAGCCTTTGGCTAAGTCCACAAAACGAAAATGACTGCCTCGTTTACTTCATCTCTCTCTCTCTCTCTCTCTCTCTGGGTTCCTGCGCACATAAGAGTGAGGTGGGAGAGAAGAATATTGCATCCATACAGTCGCCTCCACCGTACGGCTGCTCCGACCATTTAGTGCAGGCGGCACGTGCTTTCGCATGCATCAGCCGCGAGCTACTCATTAATTACCTCTGGGCTGCATATTTATGAGTCAATGCTAATTAGGCCCACGCAGCAACTTGACAGGGCAGTTGATAAGGGTTTTGTTCTGATGACGGCAAGCTACGGAAGCAGTGATGAGATCGGCTGGCCGCCAGGAAGATTTTAATCGTCCCCTTGGCTTCATGCTTTGTTTTCTCTAGCACCGCTCTAAATGGCTGTCTTCCTCTCAAGGAGTCGGTGTCGTCGTTATTTATGGGGATGTGCGCCGTAGCCCAGTATGCGTGGCCACTCTCTCCCCAACAATGAGCACTTCGACACCTTGAGCAAGACTCAGTGGAAAAGTGAAGGGCGAAGTGCATTTGTTAGTGGATGCTACGTGACGGATGCACATGGAGCGGAAATTTCTGATTACCTATTATCGCATACCGTGGTGTGAATGAGACAAAAGGTAACCCAGCTGCCTGGAAGGCAGATACCTACTCAACATGGAATTTACCAAAAGTTTGGCGTTTTTCTCCCTTTGTCGAAGTTCTAAGATAATAGCTGTCTTTTAAAAGCTCCTTAGCACTGTTATCGTTTGACGTACTCTTGACACTGCTGCCTTAGGAAGTCGCAGATACTCTCATTGGCATCTCATTCACTTGAATGCATCACCCTATAGTTGGCTTGGTCCTCGAAACTGCCTTCTCCATTCGCTCATTGTCCTGTGAATTTTCATCTGTTTGTTCGCTCTCCGCTCCGACTGATGCATTACCGTTACACTTTCACCGAAAAGAAAATGTAAACATGTATTCTTATTTTAGTGGATGCTTTGTTTGGTCTCGTGCATTTTGTTTTACTTCGAGGAAGCTTCTTAAATGTAATCCAGTGGTATCCTACTCATAAATGATCAACACTTAAATCGAAAAATACCTTATTCTTATTTTATAACGTTGATGTTACTACTGCAAGATGCGTCTGGCAGTAATGGTTTCCATTTATTGCTTCAGATGCATAGATATTTGATATTATATTGAGTGAGAACTCGCATGTCGATGTACATCAGATATGATTTTTATTCTGCTTAACTATATTGAAATTACCGGAGAAACGTTTCTTTTCAAAATTTTGTAGAAATTATTCCGAAGTCGAGAGATTCTGTTGACCCAGAAAGGTAATGTATCTACATATTGAGTGGACTTTCTTTAGGAAGCAGACCAAAAAAAAAAAAAAAAAAATCATAATTAAATTAAATTAAATTAAATCTGCTTGACAATTTTTAGACTACATATACTATATACATACTTGTAGCTTCTCGTATAGTAGTGAACATAAACGGAACTTTTATAACCTGAAGTCATGGGTTTGATTCTGATGACATTTTCATTCTTCCAATTTTTGCTATTATTACACTCTTTTAGTTTCTTTAATTTGCACTGCATAATGAAATACATCTTTCTCTCGTTTGTGTGCATTTTAAGGAGAGGATAAGCTGAATAGTCTTTAAAGAAAGAGACACGCGTGAAAGGGGGGGAGAGGAATAGGGAGATACTCCACGGTTTCATGCAAACGCCTGGCATTCCCTAATGACAGATATGACGAATCCATTAACATTGTAGGCAGTGGGCCGCCAATTTCATGCCCCGCGGAACACGACTTTCACTTTTACCGCATTTGGGACCTCGTTCTCCGTACATAGTGATCGTGTTAGTCTTTTTTTCTCTCTCTTTTCCTGTTGTCATGGTAACTTTTTTTTTTTGTTCCCTATATGCTTGCTAGAGTGATTTCGCTACCCTGTGAATCTGCATCAGAATAGTTTCGAAACACGGGGGATGTGTGTGTGGGGGGGGGATTTTTGAAAAAAAAATCCATTTAATCTTACGAAGCAAAGAGACAAAATTAATCCGTCTTAATTAATTTGACTTCAAAACAGCCGAAGCGTCTTTATTTTTAATTTATTATAGAGAGAACTTGAGAAAATTAATCCATTCTCTTGTCGTCTTCAACTTCCCAGAGAGGTGTTTCGAAATAAGCTACCCAAGCTGAGTCCGCTAGATGGCGCCCGTGTGAATGATGTGTAGACGCTTGGGTTATTGGCCATTCTTAGTTTACTGCTGGGATTTATGGCAGTTTAAGGTGCTGTTGACTATCGGAAGACTGCCGGGGATTGCTTTACTAGAGAAAGGAACTGTTTTGCGGATATTTTACCGTCTCATTCTGTCATGAGCAATTGACATGTCCCTACTTAAATTCTATTGCATTCTACGTGCATTTCAGCCCAAACTTCTCATGATGTGCGAGAGATGAATATTAAGATCACTTCTATACATGCACGTGACACATTTTCACTTCAGGAACGTTAATAAACATCACGCTTCAATGTTTAGGAAACCGAAAATTAATGGCCAGTTTTTATACACAGCGAACGACGCACATAAAGTGAGTCTATCACAGTAATGCTTTTATAAATATTTTCCCCTCTTCTGATTCGTATTAGACATCGGGAATTTATCGCTCACTGCAGATCTGGTAATTTCAGCCCACTTTATACAAGTGGGTAAACTGGTGATATTGAATTGAATTTTGTTTTTCATTCATAACCTCTAGAATCATAGATTGTTAGAATATGTGTGTGTGTGTGGCAAATAATATCTCTCCGTGAAGATGCTCATGTTTCATTTGCTGCCTACTTCAGGAACACTGAATGTTAGAAAGTTAATTTGTATGAATTTGTAGTCTCAATGACACGTTTTTCCTCTTGAGAAATTTGTCTTATGATTTTACTGATATTTTGGACAAAACTACGTATATTTGCTAAACTATTGCGAATTAATCATTGCACAGTGGTGTTTAATTCAGTTTTGTAAAAGATTAGAAAAATTACCATTATCGAAAGGAAACACTCTAAATTGAAGTAGTTGAATTTCTGTGCATCCATTTCCATCGGGGCCTAATCTCCCCCCTTCCCAACAAAACGTTCCTATTATAATTAATACTAGCAAGATGTTCTCTTTAAGTGCTATAAATCCACGATGAGCGACAATTTAATAGGCTACAGTGCTTTGTCATGTGCGCAATACACGTATAACAGACTCTCGAAATAACATCGCGATCATCATGAATCATTGCTTGTGATGAAGGTTGTCTCACTAGTTCGTGTACATTGAAACAATGGTCAGCTGGTAAAAGTACCGAATTCAGAATTTTAGGGCGTAGTCGCATGTGGCATGAAACAATCTAATGATTGATGCTTGTCGTCTGCATTCTCGATTCGAATAATTTAAAAATGCCGTCGGAAATGAAGATAGTTCGACAACACCGAGGTGAAGTGCAAAAACTGCCGTCCCTACTCCTAGAATGAACACAGAAAAAAAAAAAAAAATTGGAAATAGGGTAGATTACTTTGTGGCTGTTTATAAGATACTAACTCTCTTCGGTATTCCTTATCTAATTATATCCGCTTAATATGAAACATAACATTATGTGGGTTGTAGCGTGACATTTGCAAAACCAGTATAACGTAAAACACAAAAGTAATAAATGAATGAATGAGGGACAAAGTTTATGCGTCATGCTTCAGAAAATGTCATCCGAGATATTTTTCCGCTCAAACTCCTCTTCTGCGATCACTCTATTTTTCAGGGCGGGAGGGGCAAAGCATATAAATGCACACAACTCTAGTGATGTAGCTAGCGTCGAGGGAGAGCTGTGATTCTGTTCCGCTCTCGAGTAAAATGTCATTAAAACCCCTGTCTTCATTTGCATAGCAACGAGAAAGTAATGAAGTCTATGATGGTATTTCCAGAAAGAACGTTGTATCGAGGCCCCCATTAAGGACTGCGATTTGGAAGCAGCTTTCTGTGAAATCGAAGTGGTAGACTACGGGAGGAGCATCAGCCTGTCCCCTCTTGTTCTGCAGGTAGTAAACAAAGAAATGTCCTCTGATATAATGTAAAGTGCGTGTTATTCGAATTTTGTTTAATACAGGTCATTCGCAGTTTCACAGCATAAAACATTTCGTCTCTATCCAAATGCCATCTTTCACCGTGGTTTAGGTTCATCTTCACAATGCAATATTTTGTAATTACGCTAATTCCAGTATACTAAACTGTTGTCACTAACGAAGCCGTTTTGATAGTCTCTTAGAATGTCATCAGAATATTCAAGCTTAGTTCTGAATAATAAACAGGGTATTCTTCTTTATCCTATGAGAATAAAGTGGAACACTTCTGTTGCTCTCTTAGTATATTTTTGTGTAATACAAAAAGAAGTTTAAAACAAACGGATGTCAAAGAATGCCCCAGTTAACTAGCGTACGATAACACGCTAGTTAACTGGTTTTCCTGGTTCCAGGACATAAAACCCTCCGTGAGACCGGCTAACTCACCTTCGACTGAAAACCCTGATCAAGGTTCTGCTAGGCGAGATTCGAACCCAGTTCATTGCAATCAAATGGCATCTTCGAAACCGACTGAGCTACGGAGACTCTGTTTAAGTGATACCAGTAAGTTCCTGCTACCCAAATATTAGTAGCTTAGTGGTAAAATGGTACGCTATTGCTGTAAAACGTTTTGTGTTTTATTCCCACTTACACTACAAACATTCTTTTGGATCTGGGAGGGAAAGAATAGACTATATTTTAACGCACTGCGCGTGCTATAGCTTGGTATATTAATAATCCCAACTGAGGTACTGAAGAAATGCAGTTTGCATACAACTGATAGATTGTGTTACGAATATTCACGGAGCTGTCAGTTATACTGTGAAGTTCAAATAAGAACTCTGTAGTAACTGAGAAACATATTAGCGTCTTTATATAATGACATTGGACTTCCGATTAAAAATGGGAAAAAAAACTTGCATGCATACTGTACGTTATTGAAGCAACATTTATATCTGGCTTGCTGCTAGATAACTAGTATTTGTTCCGCGCATATTATTGACAGCTCTTCGTTTCAAACTTTTGCAGTATCTTGTTCTCTTCGCCTCGGCAGTTAACAAGATTAGCACTTAATGCAGTAGATTTTTATTTACAATATGATTGTTTCCACTAGGAAGGGTTAAGCATAATTGGCTATCCAGAAATGAAATCAAAAGTGCCGATTAACTTGAAACTATTATCTGATCTCAGACCACATCCCCTCCCCCCCCTCCCCCCCCCACACACACTTGGAAAATGGATACACCTGTCAGTTAATATACAGAATTTTATTGTCTTCTACAGGGCTATCGCGCGCTTGTTTTTGGCATTGTCAAACTGTTGACATATGGACGCCGTTCGATACAGATGCTACGCTCTTTTTGTTCTTACGTTTCCTCCCCCCCTCCCCGTTGCTAATTCCTAAAAGCCGAATCTCAAATTCCAAATCGAATCTCAAAGGATTGGCAAAATAAAGATGATATGTTTTTCTTTCGAGAAACCTACCATAAAATCATTTTGATATAGAATTAGGTGGTTGGTTGTAAAAAAACTCTAAAAAAACTAAAAAAAAAAAAAAAAAAAAACTGACCGACGACCACCAGAGATAATATGCTGGCCTAATGGTCTTGTTACCCTTCGCCTTAATTCCATACCAATTCTATCACTAGGTAAGAATCATGGAGTGTGTTGTTCCAGTCATTAAATTAAGTTCTGATCGTTAGAGAATTATTTTTATTATTATGAGCAAAACATGAAAACCACAATACAGAATTAAACATTTAATAATAAAAAAAAGAGATACACAATAAACACAATTTGTAAACTTGCACGTAAAAATGTGGTTTCCTCACATGTAGCAGAATATTGTTTTTATTTTACCGTCTTTTATAGTTTGAAACGAGCACTTAGTGAGATAAAGCATTAAGTTCTAAAGGACCTAATTAAGCTTAAAATTGAAATCTATTTTGAAAATTAATGGGCTAAAAAATGCACGAACATGGAGTTAATAACCAGGCATCGATATGTTTTAATTCGCAGCACAAGTGAAATTCTTGTTCTCTTCTGCTGGGCTATCGCGCGCCTGTTTTTGGCATTGTCAAACTGTCGACATATTGACGCCGTTCGATACAAAACCGTTTCAATCGATACTAGTAAGCAGAATACTAGTAGACGAACTTTAAACTATGTCTGGCGTAGAGGTTTGTGTTGTGCATTTAATTCTTCATGCCGAAACCTCGCAGCAAACATGACGACATTATTGAACATCTTTCGCTGGTCCAGATTTTTCATTGGGAGTTATTGTTTTGTTTTTCCGTCGATTTCGTAAACATGCTGATTTAGAGCAGAGTAAAATAAGACACTAACACCTAGTTTACTGCCGTTTCTGGCTTTTAATTAGACAGCATCACGAACCAGTTGCAAACTTAAGATTCCAGAAAAAGAAACGAAAAAAGGATTCATGCAACATTAGCTATTCTTGTCACCCAAAGGAAGATCTCATTACCGTAGCTAGACCCTCATCTCGCAATGTAGTTTATTGAGTGTCTTTAAACACCACTTCCGAGGACTTAAGTAGTGTATGTCTAGCAAAGCCTTCTGAAGTATTGCTCTGCTGCTACTTGAAAACAAAACTCATTACGGGAGGCCGTGCTGCTGTTGCCTCTGTGTTCATTAGCTGTTTGAACCTAATTACTGGCCCGGAGTTAAGTAGTAAACGCTGAAAATAAGAGTAATTAAGTTTTTTGGATGGCATGGCGGAGTTGCTAATGGCCAGTTTGCTGAGTTGATCTGCCGCTAGAGGGCGAACAGATTATCAAGGTAGAATATGATAAAAGCGAGGCGTTAAAAAAATAATAATGTATATATAAAAAAAGAGGCTGAAAACATGTTCTAGTTCAACGTTATTCAGAATGCTATGTAGTCAGTTGTAGTTATACCAAGACATCCTGTGAAATCTTACAGTTGGATCTGTCTGAGCGATAAGGCTAAATGGAATCTTTCTGGAGTGTGCTTAATTACAGTACACGTACAAGTTCTCTGTAGCTCTACTGGCTTTTGACTGGGGGAGTGTTTTGCTTTGCTTCTTCACCGAAACGAAGCGTGAGGCAGCATGGAAAGCAATAAATGGTAACCGTCATGCTGTACGACATCAGTTAGTCTTGTTCAAGCTTTAAAAAAATCGAAGTTATAGGTTTGCGAGTTCACTAACGTTAATTATGAGAGAATTTTAATTATAACGGTAGCGCTCGGGCACCATAGTACTGTCCCAATATAAACAATGTGTAAACAGTAACAAATATGGTGTTCCACTCGACTTTGCGATTATCTCCCCCTTCTCTTTCGTTCTAACTGAAGTTAGCACTGCGTTCATGTCTATCTGTTAAAAGCCTTGTCAGGGAGCTTGTCATCGTGCTACATTATTGCTAATTTAGCTTCATTAGATGACCTCTAATTACCGTCAACAACTCCATATTAACGACCAGTAATGTTCTCTACTAATGACCGTTACCACAAGGTAACTGGCCTTCTGGGATTTTTCATAGAAACCGTGCAGGTTTACCTTATTAGAACGATGTTAAGACATTTTGTTTACTCTGGTACGTGTGTGTGTTCTTGAGTAATTATCCAGAAGGGGGGGGGGGGGGGGGGCTCAACCCTTTATCCTTTGTCTAAGGTTGTACATTGAGCGCGCAGTGTGTTGCAAAATTAAACCTACTTCGATACGTCACGAGTTCATGTAAAATCAATTTCTTTATACAAGGCGAGTCGTTTTAGACGTGAAAACAAACTCAAACTTAATCGTCGGCTTACAGCCTATTGTTTACCTCAATAAGTTTCGTCTATTTTTTTTTTTTTTTAATGCTAGCACGGTTCTCCCAATATTTGCAAATCATTATTACATAACAACAACAGTATTTTACGAAATATTATTAAAACTTTGGGGTTTGTGGTTGCGGGTAATTTAACTACGTTTGCTTTTAAAACAAACTTACCGTAGTACTGCATGATTGGTATTAACGATTATTGTGACAGGTCGAGACGTTTTTACCCATTGTTTTAATGAAACTTTATGTCACTCACTTGAACGATCGTGGTGGGAATTTTTCCCAGCTGTTCATTCCTTTATTTACTAATTTCTACTTTAGTGTCTCTTTTCTACGGTAATTTTAATCGAGTCATTTACATCGGAACAGTTTGCAATACGCTGCAGTTCCATATAATTCATACTCTGCCACGTTATTATGGCAGGTTGATAAGCCATACTTAAGCCTTTTATTTGCGAAATCTAATTTTATTTTTAGTGGCTGTGAGATGCAATTAGCAGTTTAGGACAATGACATTAAGTGTGCGCTAAGAGGGTTGTGCCCGAAGTAAAGCAAACTCTAGGGAACTATGTGCTCATTTGAATTACTGATCCGTGTAATCGAATGGGTTTTAGCCATCTTAGCAATAAGTCACAATTTTGTTTATTTAAATACGATCACCGGTGCTTTATGCAGATGTATTGATTTCATGAACGTGTCGAAAAATATTGACCGCTTGCCACATAATAAGAAGTCCATTCTATGAATGGATTTCTTATTAATAAAAATATGCACACTTTCACAACTGAATTTCGAGAAAAACAGAGAAATGTTGGTTATCTTTAGTAAGCTTAATATGCAGTTCATGACAAAATTCCCACAGTAAAATGAAATAATAATGAAATGAGACCAATGACCTTGGACTGAAAAACGGGCTTGTTAATCCAGCATTCTTGTAACGAATGAGTAGGCCGTATTGGGGATATTTAGGTGTCATTCCTATATGATGTCGGGATTTTATCCGATGTCCATAAAAATTCAAATACGTTTTTAATTTTCTCCGCCCTTTCCTTCTAAGAGTGTTTAAGGATGATCCCCATTATGGATATAAATGGGTGTATTTTGTTATTTTTATGTAATGAAGAAATTTTATAGTGCCATTTTAATAGAACCATATTTCAAATGGAAATATATTATTTGACATACTTTTTATTTTTTTTCAGATATGAAAAACTTGGCAATAAACAAACTTGAAATTTTATCTGTTGCTAAGATTTATTTAATTTTTGTTTTATTATTACTCGCAATGCACTTTTTCTATGCATTAGATTCGAATCCTTTCAAAAGTAAACAAAAATTTCATCCGTCCGCCGCTGTTTGCACCTAAATACGAGTATGTATTCGTAGTTAATCGGTTTATTTTATGGTGTGTATACAATTGATGCAAAAACTTCTCAGAATCACTTTGTCCATCCGTCCGCGTAATAACACTAATCTTGCTATGCTCACGAAAGGTAATAACAATAATTAGAATTTTTATTCAAATATTAAAGTTTTCACTTTAATTCGACCAACTTTTAGTTACTTTAAATTGTGCAAAACACAAAACGGTTTGACACGCAGCTTGGAATTGTACATTATACATTGTGACAGTATTTGTCAGTAAAGGATCATAAGATGGTTTCCATGTATTCAGACAACAGACAAGAAGGTGGAATCTTCTCTTACTGTTATAATCAGTGGCGGCTCGTGGCTTGAAATCGTGGGGGTGCTGCAACTTTCAAAATATACATACACACTTAAGTACAGTGTATACGTGTTTTGATAAAATATCAAAATATGGTAAAAAATTTAAAAAAAATTAAAAACATGAAAAAAGATTGTTTATTATCGATAAAATTATACAGTTTGGTATAATTCAAAATTACTTAAAAATAAAATCCATTCCTTTAATTGTATTTAAAAGAATGGATTTACAATTAAATCCTTTAATTGTCATCATCATCATCATGCGTATCAAGGATTTAGGCCTAGCATGGCCTGTTCCGGCCTTAGAAGTCATCGTTTAAGAGGACGTCCTGGTTTTCTTTTTCCTAATGGCTTGTACTTTAAGGCTTGTTTTGGTAATCTTTCTGTTTTCATTCTTTGAACGTGTTCCATCCATTTATGTTGATATTTTTTAATTTTTTCTATTACTGGTTCTTGGTTTAATTCTTTCCTAATATCTTCGTTTCTTTTGTGATCAAATAGGGTATACTTTGCAGTTTTTCTCATAAACTTCATTTCCTTTAATTGTAATGTCCAAATATTTAAAGAGACAGAGTAAACACGATAAACACTACGAACACTCGACTACTGGCGCAAACTGCATATAAACAACAGTGGAACTGCGCAACGGACAGTGCCGCATTACGCTAATAGCTCGCATCTCACTATGATGTGCATATGCTTGCGTGCATTGCAGATACTAGCAATATGACACTGTGGTAAACACAGTGCTGCTAGTGTCCTTTGCCCTCCTAAGTGCTACAGGATGGATTTTTATTATTTTTATACAAAATAAGAGAATTGTATAGGATTGTCGATGATAAAATTAAATATTACAAGCAAATGTAAATAAATTAATAAATATATTTATATATCGAGAAAAATTGGGGATGCTGTAGTTCCGCAGTGCCTATGCACGAGCCGACCCTGGTTATAATTAATATTCCCATATATCGCAATATTAATTATTGTGAATTCCATTCTCCCAGGTAGTTAGTAAGGCCTTAACTGCTGAATCATGAGGAATGTGTAAAGAAGCTTGAATCAAGACCAGGCCTCGACATGAGATCTGTTTTATTTTTATTTTTTTTTTAATTTGACATCCACAATGCAGTTTAAAAGAATGTTTATGAGAAAAAAAATGCATTATTATAAAAAAAAAAAAATCTGCTAACGCCTTTTTATTCCCGTATATACGGGAGTAGGCGAGGCCATTTAGCCCTATCTAACTTTTGGAGACTGAGTGGGCAGTTCAATCTCCACTGGTACCCAATCAGAGACAGATGGCCCAAGGCTATCACTAATTAAGCGGTACGCAGTGAAGAGAGACGGCTCAAATGTGCCGCCATCTCGTGGTCTCTAACCCTAACACAATATATTTTAATGTCTGAAATAATGTGGGTTCTACGGTCGATTTTCTTGAGTTTACAGGACGAAAAACCCGAGTTTCCGGGAGGAAAAACCTGCTTGCCCGTGCCAGAGATCGACTAACTCGGGAACCGGTCGAAAAAAGGCTTAGAAAAATTTCCTCTAGTCGCCGACTAGACTCGAAACCAAGACTTCCTTCGTGCGGCCTAGCGCGATGGTGTGCAAACGCCACATCCACTGAGCTACACAGGCTCTATGCATTATTATATTCCCTTTTTAATATAGTAAATCAGAAACCGCACATATAGTATGAATTATTTATATAGCAATTGTTTAATATCTTTGGCGAGTTATTTTAAACAATTTTTTAACAGGCAAAATAACGAATATGTTATGGTCCGCTGTTTTATTCTGTCGAAGTAAGTTAATTACTTTAGGTAATGTACCAACGGAGTGTAAACCTGAAAAACTCCTCTTTTGATAGTTCCAAAAACGTCTGAAAGTCAAAGTTGCTTGTGTATTTTTATTTTCTGCCTTCTTCTTCTAATGACTTCCTAAAAGCTAATGACTGTCTCCTACTTTTTTATGACAAGACTAAGTCCTCGGATAACTTGCCAAGCTTTTCCCACTACAGTCAGACCTGCTGTGATGTGTCTTGTTTAAAAGTAATATTTTTATTTTAATTCCATTTTAATTATTTACAGTATTGTCCAATAAATTTAGTGTCCATTTGCTTTAAAATATCGTCTTTGTTAAAGCTGCAAGACATAAGCTTCATCCTTAAGACTCAAAGATTGGAGATTTGTATAAAATATCCAAATCCCAGGACTAAATTTTGATATATCACATAAATATGCCATGATTTCATCAGGTAATGTTTTGAACCATGGATTATAAGTCTACTCAAAATTTTACTGAATTGGATGTTTCTTTGTCAGCCGCACTCTCGTTATTATGAGAATGTAGAACATGTCAATGCATATTTGGTCAAGTTAAGTCATAGAGTGCTAACTACTGCTGCGGTTGAGTCAGTGAGGCTAATGTGCTTGAATTCTTTATTATTTTTACGATGTGTGAAAGTGGATATCAACGCGTTTTAAATTTTTGTTTAAAATTCGTAAAAAAAAAAAAAACAGACTGATGAAAAATTTACTGAATATGGCACACACACATGTACTTTTGAAGTTCGGGATTTATATTCCAGAACCTTGCTATAGCGACCAAACATGGTTTTATTTGAGCTACTTCTGGCTACCAATTTGCAATACATCCAGGAGTCAGTGGCTCGATTTGGGCTGTAGAGCCAAGATCTCGTATCGGTTAATGAAAATTATATACCGCTTGAAGACATCCATGTCCCAGCAAAATTCTAACCCGCAGCCCATTGATAGCAAAATTGAGACACTGTCCATTCAGCGCCACCTAGAGGATTGTGTGAAACTTGAACAACTCTTGAAAATTGTTAAAGCACGAAACAGTTGAAGTTGAATATTTTTGGTAGTACTCAAGCAGAACACCTTTCATTATTCCGAAAAGAAAAATATCTTATTTTATACAATATAGTGTAAAGGGGCTCATCTTTATGAAAAACATTTAGGTGAAATAATATAATAATAACTCAGGAAACATTTCGTTAATACGAAAATATTTTTTTTCCCCCTTTTTTTTTTTTTTTTGACTTTTTTTTTACTATCCGTAAAAAGATTTTAATAGAATGTAATACTATTAAAACAGATTAGTATATCAGTATTATATTACCATTAATATAGGTTTGTTATGTTTATAACGTTAGGTTTGTAATGTTAGTACATTTTCGTGACGATGAGAATTTAAACATATTTCAACCACCACCCACACACACATAAGCACCCAACAGGCTGTAAAAACTTACCACAGTGGTGCTTAAAATTTGACAGGATACCACATGAAAAACCGTTGCATAAATGAGAGGGTATAGGATTGGAATATAAGCTATTGACCAGAATAAGAAGGTGGCTTTACGAACAGGTTTCAAAGTAGTATATAATAAGGCTGTCAGATTAAGGCGTCCAATGGTATTCCCCAGGGTTCAATCCTTGGATCATTTTGCTTAATCTGTTCATTAGTGATATTGGGAAGTACCCGACAGAAGTGTTCAATTGTTTGCTGACAATACAAAGATAGGCAGGGCAATCAGGAATGATACCGATATGCTGTACTTAACAGATTGCTTAAATAGTCTGTAATTGTAGGTAAATAATAAGGGTTGCAATTCAGTGTTAATCAATGCAAAGTTATGCGCTTTGGTATGATGAGATATCCAAACTGCATTGTATTGGTGGGATCATGCTTGGAGAAACTGGTGAGGGGCTAAGGACCTTGGACAAGTAGTTAAAGTTCCACGGGAAATAGTAAAGATTGTAAGCAAAACTCAGGGGATAAGTGCTGAAACAAATATTCACGTGTAAGGACAAAGCGATTAGTTTGTCCCTTTACAAGGTTTTGACACAATCGCACTTGGAGGACTGTGTGCAGATTTGTTCTCCTTAGTTCTTGAAGAGGATGAATGGAAGAGTTAGAAAGATGATACGGGATTATGCAATGTAGATTATGGGGACACATTGAGAGTATGTTGCGTTCAGATACTGGTGAGAAGTGATATGATAGACCTGTTAACTTCTAAAAAAGTGTTGTGCGATTCCAGTTGATAAAATCTTTCGTTATATGAGTGGGGAGGGAAGGACAAAAGGCATCTCAGGGAGTTTTTTGTGTGTGGTTAACAAAGGGGGTTCAAGAATTTTCTCTCGAGGAGCTATAGGTGGAACAACTTGCCTGTTGAAGTAATGGGTGCGATTAAGAAAAAGTGTGGCAGCTGGTATGTGTGATATATGGACTTTATTGATCAGTCCTTGACTCCGTAGGGGGCTCTGTTGATGATGATAATAGTAATAATCGGACTTGCATCTGTTATTCCATCACTCTCCTCTAATTCTGTTAAAATAGTATTAGTAGGATCACCAGCATACCGTATTAAGGTTTCCCGAGTCTAGCAACTTTAACTTCGTGTGGCTGATATGTAAAATAAGCAATGATATATGCGTTGAGAGAAAAGAGAAGTTAAATAATTTCATGGAGTAATTTTTTAATGCGAATCTCATCTCATCCACGAAAATTTGTAAATTTTATTTTATTTTCCTGTCTTGGCACTGAAATTAGTGCTACACACTAATTACCCACATGTAGGATATTGTTGGCCCTTAGGACATTGTTTCAGACTTAGGGAATTAAGAAATCATTCTCTAGTGAGTTTGCCACTCCGCCAATGTGCCCTGCAAGGCGCCTAAAGAAAGTATCTTGAAATTATCCCGAGATAGTCCCAAGGTAAATAACTCCACAAAACTTTATGGACATCATATATCTCTAAAAGATAGTTCCGGAGGTAAATTTTGGTATGATATGGTGTTCTTTTTTTAAACTAGATGCCAAGTCTTTGTTTTTAGAATAGTAGGCAATATTCTCACAATGGAGAGTAGTGAGTGGTCATCCAACACCTACAGCCTGTACATCAATAATGACCGATTCATTTGCTCTCTTTACTCAGTCCGAAATGGATTCTGCTACTGTTATACAGTCTTTATTCTTTAACCTATTCTCTATAACCTTCACTATTGTATTGTATAACCTTGTATTGTTTTCTGACACGTACTCCACGAATGCGATAACACTGCGTAACATAAGACAACGTTTGTATATAATATTTAACCACCTTGCAGTTCTTGTCATCACTTCTTCCCCAAGTTGTACGAGCTTGAGTCGGCAGAGCATTGATTCTCATCTTGATTAAATCCATATATTCATATCCAGGCAGGGGAAGTCGCTCTCTAATCCATTGATGTTAGGAGGGAACATGCTTAAATACTTAAATTATAATGCAGCTCCGTCGACTGAACTGAATGGCGCAGCATTTAAGCCTTTTACTCAGCTGAAGCAGTCATAATCAGTGTCCTTTCATCAAATATCCATCCAGAGGTACGCAGATAATCATGAGACCCCTAGAAGCAGCAAGATATAATTCTGAAGGGAAGAGGAAACGTTCATCAATCTGGATAGACGTAATCTATCTAGATTAATTTAGGCCATCCAGATACCTGCATTACATTTTGCAGTGGCATGGGAAAATGCTGAAACATCACAAGAAATAATCAAGAATGGACTGCTGAGCAAACGGTTACATCCATCCTGGACAGCACACACACACACACACACACACACACACACACACACACACACACACACACACACACACACACACAGAGAGAGAGAGAGAGAGAGAATTGAACCAGGATTAGCCTGTAGTAGTCTAGGAAGAAGGAAGTAATGAAGAATAAACAGCCACTATAAGGTGTTTTGAAGAAAAAAAAAGAGAGAAAAAATCCTTGTCTGGATGCGAAAGAAGAAAAATTTTTTCAGAATCCTCCATGGGACCATAAGCACAGCGAAAAAATAATTTCTCACTTTGGACACAAAGAGAAATTGGACAAATATTGTCCAGTTTCCCAAATAACATTCATTTGCAATTGGCTCCCGTTCAGGAAGTTTATCTTCATGTTTAGTATCGAATACAATGTCTAATATTTCGTTTCCGTGATCTCTAGTGTTCAATAATCATCTTATACGTTTTATGTAGATATTCGTCCGGTTTTAGTCTTCTTAGTTTCAATAATATCGACTTAATATTTGTATAATTCTTTCAAATTTCTTTTTTTTTACCCCCTTTACTTTTTTACATTGTTTACCTATCTTCAATTCCGTTGAGATATTCTAGTAGTTGAATATGGAAATAGGGGCTTCGTAATAGTGACCAACGTCCCCGCTGGAATTTATTTATTCGTATGGAGTTTCCTCCCTTTTTCTCCCCCGTCCCTATTGGGGCGAGTTGAGCCCCCCTCATGGGGGGGTTAAGTATTTATGGCTGTAGATCCGTGTGTGTTCAGGGGGCCGGTTTGCCTGCTTGCGGGATTTAAAACGCCAGATAAACTGGCGGGAAAAATCCTACTGCCCGCGCCCAAGACCGGCTAACTTGGCTATGGAAGATCCTCAAATTCCTCACGTCTTCGACGGGAATCGAACCTGGGACACTCCTTCCCCAGTCATATGGTTGCGAAGCGCACAGCCACTAGGCTAATCGTGCGAACTCCGCTGGAATGATGTCTGGTTATATTATGCCATCATAGCGTATATGTAGCTTCAGCTACTGTAGACTATGGTTTGGTGGGCGATGCAAATATCGGGAATGCACCACAGGAAGATGAGAACTGGATACTGACAGATTGTTCTTGTATTCCTTAAACTGTTACTTAAAAAGGGATCTATATGAGCTTACTTTATAGATCAAATGTAATAATTTTGCATTTGATCTATAAAGGAAGCCACCTCGGCCGTCTAATGAGCAGTGTGTGTGTGTGTGTGGTAGGCTCATGCTAGATGATGAAAATCGCTAACACCTGAATACTTTGTGAAACATCCATGTCACGGATTCGAACCTACATCGTGTGGATTGCAAAGCTGAGTTTCATTCGATCGCCTTTCCAGACTAACAAACCAGATTGCACTTTATCCAATTGTATTTTCATCCCCCCCCCCCCTATACACACAAATCAGATGAGTGTATTCTACTGAGACGTATATGTTCATTATGACGGGGGATTTTTTTTTAAAAAAATCTCTTATCCATTTTTATTATTAAATTGAATTCTAGATGCATCGTATTATACAATAGAAAATATAATTTATTGGCCTTCCACTAAATATAAACTAGTTTGTATAGTTTTGTTATTAGTCATGTCTCAAAACAAATAAATCATAAATTTTCCACTTTGAAGTGGCTTAGGCTTAGTTTCATTGATTATTCTTAAAAATCGTACGTATATTTCTATGCCTCCATAAAGTGTTTTTTTTTTTTTCCCTCCAACATAATAACTTCTAAAATACGTGACGCATGTCAGAAACGCTTGGCTGTATTTTCCTGCAAGCTCCTCCTCTTATATTTCCTTTCCTTTAGCTTCACTGCAATTTACTTTCTTCTTCCTAAGCTAAACCGTCCTACCAATCTTATGCCTGGCCTTGGTGTTATGCAGAAGGCCACACACATACTGTGCAATTTTCCCGGTAATGTTAGGCACTCATTTTACTCAATTTCCTTTCTGGGAATGTACTCTAAATATATCACTCAATTGCTTTCAGACTTGCTAAATACTAAACATAGTTTTGTAAAACTAAATAAAATGTTTCCGGGAAAGGGTAAAATAATAGTAACGTTTCCTTGTATATTATGGTTTGTTATTTTTTTTTTTTTTAACTAAATTAAGAATGCAAATATTGTTGAATACAGGCCAATTTAAATTTATTTGACAAGGAAGGGCAACTTTAAAAGAAATGTATATTTTGTTTCAAAGTTATTCCCCGATCAGCTATTTTGGAACAATAAATGCAAGTTTTCAAAACATCACTTCGATACACTGCGAACACACGCTTATTCGCCGTTCTGTCTAAATAGCTTAGGTGTTCACTCAAATACCATACCTAATAGAAGCTCATCCAGGAATCCCCTCGTTCTAGAAAACTGTACCATTACGTCCATCTAAGTGTAATTTAGCGATCTAAAAGAATTTTAATTGACGTTTAACTTCTTTCTTTCCATCACATGACTTTGCACGATGGCGAACCTCTTTCTTCTCTGGCCGTAGATTTTTTGGAAACAGCTGATAATCGTCGAAACCAGAGAACTCACCGGAAGATTGGCAGCCGTCAGTGGAATGGCGTGCGTGAGTCAGAAAAGAGCAGTACGAAACAGGAAATGCCGTGTATAAAAATGTCTAGCATGTAGCTTCATACATTGTTCATGACTTGACCCCCGAGGTCACTCTCAATGCCGGCCTAGCCTACGGCGGCCATGTTTTACTGGACGATCATGACCAGTGACGACCGATCATCAGGCGCTTCTCTCCGAAGCCGCGGAGACGACGTCTCCAAGGTAATAACAGCGGTTATGATATTTGGGGGACGTAATGTGTGCTGGCAGCGCCGCGCGAGATTACACTAGATTAGGCGTAATCAGCCACGCGTAATTACATTGCGCGAGGCCTTTGGGGAATATGCAAACTAGGCCTATTCCGCTCGTCTAGCGTGCGTCGGGTTAGTGGTGTCATGTTGCAGCCGTTGCCCGAGACCGTTCTTTGTGGCCGCTCCAGTCGCCCCGACAACTGACACTTTGCTTTCAATTCTGCAATTTTTCTTCCTGCCTCACATCCCTTGTTTCCGGCGGCCATCAGTCTCCGCCTGAAGGTGGCGTTATGTTTTCTCTTTTTACTTAGTGACACCAGAGCTGTCCTCATGCAATGGGCAGGGGGTGGGGGAGGGTTGATAGCTTCACCCCTTCAATGATCAATCCATAATACTTGAAAAGTGCCTCTCGTTTTTGGTAAACCGCTCTGCTCCCTGCCTCCGACGCTTGTTTAAATATATCCGCTAATTATGACTGATGCGTGGTGGTTGTGCTTTTCCGTTTGCAGTGTTCAAATGTAAAGTGTGCATGCTTCGAATGTTTCATTAAATGTTGCCGTAGACGGCGAAACGCAGAACTTAGCACCGTTGGCAATCGCACTGTTTTCTGTGTTAATTATGTTTCCACCGTTTGCTTATTGTCGAAGGAGAGATTAGTAATCGAGTGTGTTCTCTTAATACTCACTGCATGTCCTTACAGATGATTCGCCTTATGGAAGCAGCTACCGATCCTCTGCTATTGTAAAGTGTCGAATCCGCAAACTCCAGCTGTGGGAATTCATTGTTACAGTTACAGCTTCTGAAGCCAATTCAAAGAGAGACAATGCGGATTAAGAGTTACAGATAAGGAGATTAGAGGACTAGACAGGGTACCCCAACGTAATTTCATTAAATGCTTAAATTTAATATCACACTAGCCCAGTCTGCTGAATAATTAACGTGCCGTAGCCTCAGTTTAAATTACTGTGTGACTTAATCTGCGTTCACCAATGGATATATCTTCTTGCACACTGTCGCTTCTCGAACTGTTCTAAGAGACAGACAACTGTGTTGACTGCTCTTTTCAGAAATTGGTACTAATTTTCAGCCGACGTCGTTGGTTTAGGATCTTAAATAACAAATCAATGGAATTCTCTCCCCCCCCCCCCCCCACTCACAAACAAAAGGCCGTCAGAGTGGCTTATAAATTATATAGGGCGAGCAGTCTAATAAAACTCGATTCGAAACTAAAATAAAACTAAAATACATTGGAAACCACGTAACCCAATTTCATTGTTGGGCATTGCATAATATTTTTGCAAAGTAATTTAGAAGACAATGAAGTGAATGGTTGTAATATTAGTTAATATTTTTTTTAATGAACGAAATTTTCTGATAAAATCCATTGAGTCTTTTGTTGTATCAAATTAGGATGAGATTACCATGATGAAAGCGGTTGTAATTTGCACGTGTGCCATGGTTATTTTATGCACACTGCGAAACCGGGAACAATCTCTGATTTATTGGATTTTCAGTCACGCAGATAAAGTTAATTCGACCGGTTTAGGACAGATTGTTAGACTGTCTAGTTAGCCATAATAGCAGGTCCCTTAGCTTGTCGATAATTAATTCAAACCCGTGCAGTTCCTTCCTTCCTTCCGACTCGCGCTATGAGATAGACTTCCTTCACATCTTTTTTCGGAAAGTCACTTGCTGTCGATTTTTGAAGTAACAGCCTTTTACTTGGATTTGTTTCAACTCTAATTGTAGTTTTATCTTTGTCTGTTAATAATTTCAGTACCATTGAAGTTTTATTATATTTCTCCTGTTATCTTCTACATCACGAATGTGCTCTCTCCATGAGTGTACATATATTGGGCATTAAAACTAATGCATGGTCTCAATATGGGAACCTAACCCGAGATGAATTTGTTCACACCAGATTATACGGTGTGAATTAAATCGGATTATACGCGCTGGATAATTTATTTGTAACCTCGCCATACATTAGAAATATAATTTGCACAATATTTCACTATGGTTCCTTTGGTTGGAAAGATTTAGGTTCGAATCCTGTCAAGGACGCGATGAACTTTTATACTTTTTTTTTTCTCATGTAAATATAAGTTAGCCGGCTTCATACGTAGGTGGAATGGTTTTTCATCCCAAAACAGGCAAACTGACAGGACACACGCAGTTTAGAGACGTAGGCTGCTCTCGATAGCCTTCTTTGCTTCGGCCGTAATTCAAATTAACAACCTTCGTGGTGGAAAGTCATATTACAGGTCGAGGTGATGGTGAAAATTATCCTCTCAGTTTTTAAAACTGATTAAAAAACCATTATTACGTCTTGCATTTCATCCTTCACGTTTTCAGCGGTAGCGTCTTCAGATCTCATTTATATAATTAGCATTACTAGAATGTTATTCTTTAGATCATATTCTTATTACTGACTGTGTGTATTATTTTTAAGAGCTCGAAATATGTGAAATAGTCCATACCATAAATATTACTATACTGGCATAGTGATCTACGTCATCCGTTTAGTTGCTTATAGCTATTTGAAATACTTCGCTTCGGTTGTAAACTACAGGTGCCACTGATGCTATTGTAAGTTTGCCGCCAAAGCTATCCAGTGTCGGAGGAGAGTAAGTAAAGTTCAGATTTTTCCTCTTCATCCACGACTCTGGCGAGTTAATGGTGTTTTTATGCAGATTTACCAAGCGGAGCATGATACGTGTCGTGTCCTAATGACAGTGCCATGTTCATTTACATTTATTACATGAACTTCTTTCCCGGTACTGCAAGAGGCGTGAACTAGAGGGAAAAACAAAGAATAAAAAAAAAATAGCGCCACCTTTTACCCGTAATATAGTCTTTGGAAGAAGTATTAGGCGATGGGATTACTGTTTGTTTTTTTCTTGCACTTTCTTTTAATCTAGTGGTTAAATACTAACCTCTGCTGCGTTTGATTAGTGGATGGTCACTTACATAGAGACAAATTATCGTATTTTCATGTAATTTGTATTAGTTAAACCGTCATGGTTCTGACGAAAAGTAAACGCGATCCTTGTCGATTATGATATTCAGGTTGCTATTTTAAGCATATTCACGGGGACGGTGTCAAAAGAAATTTGCTGTTTCTTTAACAAATTTCCAATATCTATGATGCGTAATGGTGACCGATTTTTTTAATCAAAAATTGGGACAATTGATCCACGGTTTTTCAGGGATCGTATTATCGTGCCTGACTAAAGTGGCCTCATTTCGAAAAGATTGTACAAAATATAATATTTAATTTCACGTACCAAAATTCGATGGTTATATATATTTCTTTTTTTTTTTAATTAACTCAATTTTGAATGATATAGCAAGTTTTAAAAGTACGATTTTATTAATGACATTTATAATGTGACCACGCCTGTTAGGAAAAAAAAAAAAAAAAAAAAATTGGATGTATTATTCTCAAGCCTTCATGACAAATTTAGACATGAGCCTGCATAAAATAATACGGCAATTCACAGGTTTGAAAATGTATATGTAACTTCTGTAGTGTACAGTACAATCTTCGCATATCCCACATACATATATCTTGTAACTTCTACATAAATAGACATAATTTTTATCTTTACGTTGGTCATATTTGCTAGCATAACTCATTTATATACTATTTGCGAAATATTGAATTTTCGAGACATCCTTTTAGAGTTCCGGGAAGAAATAGGAGAGAATATTTTTTTTTTTTTTAAACTGGTATACTATTCCGAAAAATTCAGCATATATTTGAGCATAATTGGATAAGTATACCGACTGCGACAGTTCATAAAGTAACCATCATGGACGAGATGAAACTTAAATTTTTTGTAAATATGCATGAATATAAAATAATTATAATTTTATTATTATTATTATTTTCAGAGGGATTTATTTTATTTAGATTCATTTTGATCCTTCCCTACTTACGCATTTATAACCGCATTGAAATTTAGTCTCCCAAAATTATTCAGATTTCGTATTTAGGACTAAAATTTGTACATTGTGATATCGATTTAAATTTGAACCAATTGGACATGTATTTTTTGTGATTAGCCGATGTCATTTCCATATACAGTATGTTATATTTTTGAGTTATGCACAACATAACATATGAGTAACATGGAAGACAAGTATTTTGAGAATTCTGCAAACAGTATTGTAAATCGTGAGCAGTAGTGTTTCTTGTATGCAGGAAATTCCACACATGTTGGTAACTTTATGAGGTTATGCTATTGCCACCGTAGATATAGTACGATAATAACAATTGCCTCTCTATAAACCTGTTGAGATGCAATTGTTGTTATTATCGTCATATAACTGTTACAGTAATATAAAATTCGGTCACATTATAAATGTCATTCTTATGTATCATTCATTGGACATATTTCTAATAATACGACTTACACGTTGAAAATATTTTTTTATTATTTGCTGTAAAATATTTTGATAAAACTCCGTGGTCGAAGTTTTCATTTTCTAAGAACTACAAGTTTTTATCGGTCTGCTTTTATTCACATATTGCACTAAATAAACATTTGCAGAATAATCGGCATATGTCGCGTATCTGATATTAATTATTGTTTTTATTTGCTGATAGAATATATCTCAACATACGCTACAGAAAGATGCAAATGTGTTTATAAAAACGCAGGTTTTCTTTGTACTGTCTTTAGCTTTGTTTTATTAAAATCATTCAAAAGCCATCAAAGCAGCTTTGATGGGTTCCAAATGCCTCCTTTATTACTTTTCTCTGTCCCAAGTTTCCTAACTTCAGTAGTGCTCTTTATGTTGCCTTCTCAGCACCGCTATCTGCTTGGATACTCACCATTGTCAAGCACTCGAATTAAAAATTCAAAATAATCCATTAAATTTGTCAGCATTTCCCCTTCGTAAAGCCATAATGTGGTCCTCGTTTACGATATCATTTCTACCTTAATATTCCTGTAAATGACCTCGCATAATTGCTTTTAAGTATCTTGTTCACGACTCAAGTGAGGGTAGCGGCTTGATTCTGCTTGCTTCCGTTTTTAAATATGCGTGTCACGTTTACATATTTTTAATTTTCTTGCGTCTAGTTCATTAACAGAATGACTGGAATTGCATCAGAATGGGCAAATATTCTGTTCTTTGCTACTAGTTGCGGGGGGGGGGAGTTTTTGGTTAAAAGAAATTGTTCTCTGACCTTTCAGTGAGTTTTTTCTTTCTCTCCGTCTACTTTTTTTTTTGTTGTTGTTGGCTTTATTCCCAGATATAATTTGTATTTGAATATATAACGAAAATATTTCTCAGTTTCAGTTGGAAACAGGATTAGACTTTATTTAGCCGGTTGATTCTGCATTTCGTTGGTAATCCTATCCGATAAGATGCTTAATCCACCTTATCAGAAAGATGCGAAGTTTTTTTTTTTAAAAAAATTCTCGATTAAAAATACAACTTTAGCCACCACCGTAGCCTCTCGAGAGCGGGATTTTAAAAAAAAAGAAAAAATATATCTAAATATCAGTCTACCATGCAACAGAATATTTCAAGGAAACTGTGTAGTGTACTGCCATTTAGTGCAATGTGCATATCCATAAAGATGACACAAGTTTTGTATATTCTAATTTTTTGTACGATATTTAGGAATGCTTTACAATTATTATTGTTTTTTTTTTATTATTTTCACTTTCTTTATTATATATTGCCCGCCCCAGTAGTTTGCTACAAAAATAGATTCAAAAATGTTCGAATGCAGTTTGCAGAGTCTGGAATGTAGGGAAGAAGTATGCTCGTGAAAAATGGTGATCGACTTTTTGAATTCGATCACCATTTTGTATTGCTTAGTTGACTTTCACTAGCGAGTGATAAAAAGCAGTAAGGTTCGAAATATACGTAAGCGAGGCGGGGGGGGGGTGTTAGTTATCACTGACGCATCTACATCCACAAAAACACTGTATTCAATTGTTAATCCCCTGTGTTCTCAGGCCAGTTTGCGGGGGGATAATGATCCCTCCCGCAACATAGGTTAACTACTTTTCTCTGTCCTGGAAACTTCAAGAATTCCAAGAGTCCTCTGGAACTCTTGGAATTCTCCACCCAGAGACAGGAATTCAACCCATTTCTCTTTTCCTTGCCTCCATGGCACAGTAGAAACAACGACACACTTGTTTCTGGGAGGAAACAGCATTTTTCCTCCGCAAAAGACCCGCCACGGAAACACGCCCACAATCATGCTACACCGTTTCATGTCCTTAACTGCCTGAACCTGAATTCTACATAATCCAACTCATTTCCCACTTAAGCGACACATCGAGACATTCCCAGTAGAGTATTAGACTGTTTGTAACGACTAAATAAAATTCCTGTCTACACGGGACCTAAGTGTATTTATGGGAAACACGTAAAATATATTTTCTGGATCAACCATTAACAAAATTTGTGCAATCTTTATGAGAGCCGATAGATGTACCTTTTGTTTGTAGAGCTTTTAGCTTAATCTTCTGAAATGTGCAATGCTATAAAAATATAGACCATCACCGGAATTACAGGTGTGATAATTGCCCACTTTATGCCAGTAAAACGCTCTATTGATTATGACCTGCAGCTACTAACTAAGCGAATTCAATGTCTACCTTTCCGTTATGCTAATTGTTTAATGGAACATCATCAGATCATTATCATTATGTTTCTGTTATGCATTTAATTAACAACTTTTGACCTCACTATATATATATATATATTTCCTCTTTACTATTTTGAATACGTATTATTTCATTAAAAGTGGTCTTTTGTCATTCTCTTCATAGAGGAGCATTGTGTATAGTAGAGTGCCTAATTTCGTCATCATTCTGATAGTAACTTATAATTAATATGATATTCATTTTAGTTGCTTTACAAGATGTGAGCATTGCTCGAGAAATAAATTACCACAGGTTTGTGTGTGTGTTCAAGAAATAGAAAAATCATATGGTCCTCTTTTTGCTGTGTTTGGTTAGGTGGCAAACCTCCAAAGTATTCTTTTTTTGTCTTTTAAACTGTATTTCTGTGGAAAATATAAAACCACATTAAAATTGATTGGAATATTTCAGTGCATTTGAATGCGACCTCGCAAAATGAAAGCCACGCATTATACTTTAAAATTGGCACCACATCCCCTGGTAGGACAGACCTGCCCTTGTCTAATCTTCGTAAAAGAAATTTTAATGTACCGTTTCTGGTCTCCCTCTCACCTACTGTTCATGAAAAGTTCTTGTTTAGCATAAAGTATGATATTATTATGCCTGTTGCTGATGGCCTCGGAATCCACCGTTCACAGTTGTGAAGGAATCATTTATCACCAGTGTGGCAGCACGTGCTGGGGACCTACACTTGGAACATTGCCTACAATAACAGGTATAAGTAGATAGCCGGTAAACTTCCATCAATCAGGGCCACCCAGGAAATAGGGATGCGGCTAGATATTGCACCGCTCCAGCTTTTCTCATCTCTCTATTCACTAGTAAATATCCATACTGCAGTGTTCGATACACACCACGCTCTCTGGCTACAAAATGAATTTAAAGCTGTATTTGTGAGGTGCCGTTATTAGGCAATGCTATCGATTTGTATATCTGTATGAGTTTCTCAGTCCTCAGACAAATTGGGCTATTAGCCCAGTAATAGGGACTGCCAGGCGTGTGGGCGCTTAGAATACAACCTGTTATCAGATGAGATGGATAATCCAAAGGCCTGATTGAAGGGAAAGAAAGAGGGGTAAATGACAACCTGTGTTCTTCAGATTGGACAGAAGATTTGTGTACTGATCAGCAGTGGCGTTTCTCGTAGTCACGCGGTCCTCCATGATCCGGTAATTCCACGGAAATGAAAGGCTCAAGCCTGCTAAATACGGAACAATCCCTTGAAGGTAATTATACTTCATCTAAGTTCAGTTTATTCTATAGATACGTAGCAAAGGGAAAATAGAGGGATTAGCCAAAAACAAAGCAGAGTAATGGGGCATTTTAAATGCGACAGAGAAATATTGAGACATTGACAACCGCCCCAGTAGTTATCATTTCATAGTACAGCTGAAATAGATTTGTATTGTAATAGTAATTTGCATTGATAGGTATAGTGACGAATGGGTAATTTTTTTTTTCGAATTACTGAAGTTGTTTTTATCTTAAACATAAAATCGGTTTTTTTTTGTAATATAAACAGGGATATGCATTTAATGATTATTTAATTGAATGCACTAATTACTATGCAGTTTCATGAAGGTGAATTTCCTCGCCTTAAGACCTAGTTCTGTATTGCAACGAATACATGAGTATCTTCATGAATAGCTACTCAAGTTTACACGTTAAATAGCGTATAGTGAATAGGAAATAGCCATAAATTAAGCTTTGGTTAATAAAATAGAAAATTGAGTTTTTATATCTGAAGGTGGAAAATTAATAGTTCGATTGATGGTTGAATGCTTCCCGATTGCTTTAAAATTGATGTAAAGTGTTTGAAATAAACTTTTCCCATGTTTTTTTTTTAATAACAGGGAAGTAATTGTTCTTCAGTTTGGAACTTTTTAGAAGGGAAACAGTTAATTGATTCTTTGATATAATAACAGCTCATATGTTAGAGTGGCCTGCTCTATCACTTAGCTTTACGACTGTTGTCAAAAATAATATATATTGAATTGAAATCGTTTATACGGGTTTATTATATTATGATAATAATGCTGGGTTATTTCGAATATAGTTGTATTTTATTTTCGACATATAATCTAGCATATCATCATCAAAATAATATAGTTAAACTCTCTCTCGATGCATTAAACATGAAAATTACCACCTTTTACAGTAATTTCCCCTTTAATACTGATTCTGTTTCTCCTTACTGATGAATTAGCCTATTCATTCTACTAATAATATCCTCTCATGCCATCACACACCGATTCAAAAATTTATCCGTAACAAGAGCAACAACTGCAACATAAGACCTGCTATGATGCAAACTAACCATGTTAAACCAAGTGATTTAAATTGAACAGGTTATTCCGATATATATTTTAGAGTACTTGCTCATATTAAGTTATTTCATGCAGTAAATACTGTTTTCTTTTTTTCTTCTAAAAATATGTTAAATTTTCTTTATTAAGGAATCACCAATTCGATTTAGTAGGCACTTAAAAAAAAAAAAAAAAAGAAGAAGAAGCTGTTTATCTCCATCATTTAAAGTTGGGTTATGATGAACCTAATCCATGACACCTCTCATAGATAATTTATTCTGGCTAGAAGAGTTTATTTAGCCTTAATAATCACCAGGTCTGAATTACGAGACAGGCCGCCAGATGAGTTGAATAAACATACTGATAAAATATTTACCAGACTCCATCCACTCAGCCAGCATGCACTGTTCGAGTGGATTGGATAATCAGCATTATCATCACCTCCAGTCTATAGACTATGAATTCGAATATCTCACTGTGTCATAGATGTTTGTGAAAGTCATTAGGTGGCTGGTGATTTCATCGCCATGCTAGACCGCTCTGCATATTGGAAGCCTGAATCGGATTGAAAAAAGTTGTGTTTCTTTAGCTAGAACAAGGTTTGTGACGTAAAAATTTAAGATTAATATATCTTGAATTTTTTTTTTTTAGTTGAAAATAGCCTCATGTTGTGTTAAGTATTATGTGGTATTATTCTAAAATTAAAATTGGAAAAACTAGTTGCAAGAATGCTGGAAAATTCCTCAGTGCTTTTTCTTTGGAAATATTTCCAAAATATAACTATCTGCCAATCGAGAAATCTTCCATTTATCTTCTTTACTTGAAATAATTCATGAATATTCGATTGCGAGTGTTAGAGTAACTTTGTTCTTGGAAGCAAGGATCTTAAACACGGCTCTCAGTCATTGGGGATGTCTCAGTTCTGCCTTAGCGAAACAGACGTAATCATCTCGGGTGTGCAGAAGAAAACAAAGATCGTGTTTGGATCCCTAATTAATAGATCCGTGTTCGAAGGAGAAACCGTTTTCGACATCTGCCGACCTCATTTTTTTACGAGTAGTAAAAGATTATAATGCCCCGTGCTTTTGACATTTTTAATTACTCTCTCCTTAAAGAATAAATACGTCCACATTTGCTTGGCACACGGCGAACTGCTTAACTGCTCAAACTAAGGTAACTGTGAAATTTAATAATTCTTGCTCTAATATATTTTTCCTTATCTCCCCGCCCCTGTTCCTCGCCAGCCGTTTCATTTCCTCCCGCAATTACCGATTTCCCCTCCGACCATTTATTCAGTGTTTTTTTGTAACGAACTTGCCAAGTACACCGCACATTTACAAACCTGACTGTTGAACACCCCTGATTATGCAATCTTGGGCAACAAAAACCATCTCCAAACAATATCCAACACGCCTTTGTTGACCTTTGTCCTCCGCATCACTTGTCGGTCGGCTGCTCCGCCACTGTTACCACCGCCGCGCCATTCACATGGAAATAAAGCCTAATGCTCAGGTGATGTGCAGCAACCACCTCCCTACGGACTGACGGGAAGGTTAGTTCGCTCGTGCCATTCTTTCTCTTCGTCCGGCTGGCTTCGAAGCTAGACCCCCATCACCTGGGGGGATGGAGTTAAAGCGTTCGTCATTTCCCCGGCCAAAATCGCTGAAGCGCAGGAGCGCGAGAGGGGTTTCTCGCTGCTTCTGCAGCAGGGAGTAATTACGTGGCTACATGCAATCGAAGATGTTACAGGCGCTTGCTTTCGGTTAAAGTAATGGGAAAATGGTGTCTTTTGGAACATTAAGCACGCGCTGCATGCTAGAAGATGTCCCCACTCGGCTCTGAAAAACTCGGCCGACTCCCATTACCTCCGACCTCTAGTGGGCCACGGGCGGGATAGAGCAGTCGCCCGAGCCCAAGATTTCCTATTCATGAAGTTACGGCCTTGCTACTACAAATGGCTTCCTTAATTCCTGCTATTTTCCGTTCACGGAAAGCCGTTAAAAAAAAAAGGACAGCGCAGTCGCTCCCTGCAGTTCCGGTAGATTTAATAATGACGATATGTTGGGGGTCGGCTGCACCTGTCAGGTCCCATTTGTGCCGCGTATGTCTCGTGTCTACCGTAGAAGGTCAGTTACTAACGATCAAGGAATGCAGTCACCATATAGTGTTGGGGGGGGGGGAGTATGCTGCAGAATATTCGTACTGATACCTTTTCATTTTAAAAGGGGGAACTCAGTTTTATGGCACTTATTTGGAACATTCCTCTCTGTGTACGTAATGTGTGCATCAATTATGTCAGGGTTCCTTTTCTCAGAATTTATTTCTACATCCTTTACCTCACTGCTAATGGAAGCTGTATTAGTTAATACTGACCCCATAAATGTAGAAGAAATAAAGTAAAAATTCATTTATTTTTAAATACACCCAGTTTCATATCTGGTCGATATTCTTCCATTTATTCAGAAAACTAAAACTGAGAAGCCCTGAACTATGCCAAAGGTGATAGTCCTATTGCAATCTTCTCTAAGAAGGAGAAAGACTAAAATGGCGGCCTTGCCTTGACAATGCTGTCGAACGCTGACAGTAGAATGCCTGCTTTTTTTAAAAAAGGCTTTCACCATAGAAATGCAAACGAGAATTCTCAATATTTTCATTCCTCTTACGGTCGACTGTTCTCTGATATGTTTAGTTTTCCCTGCGTTTGCAATATTTTACATTCGCAATGAAAATGCTGCCAATTAACCTTTCCAGATGAACCCACTGAAAATGTGATCTTTAATTTCATTAAAGACTTACTTTATAGACTAATTAAAAACAAATAAGGCATTTTAACGTTTTTTTTTTTTAAGCTGAGGATATTTAAAATTTTTCCTCAATTACGACAAAGAAAATACTTGAACTAGCAGTATTTTTTTTAACATTGTGAATGAATCTGTTTTAAATTCTTCATTCGCACGAGTCTTTACATTTCTTTTTTTGCTACTGTTTACAAATACTTTTAGTATCTAGAAAAAAAAAAAAAAGAGGCGTTGGAAAACCTTTTTTGCGAGTTAAGATGAAATACATGTTCATCACTGGCGCATCTTGGGAATTTCCTGGTGTTCATTTTCTTTTAAACCAAATACACTAATCTTTTATTTAACTTAAAGCCGTGGTTTTCGAATTTTGCTGTACTAATTAACTGTATTCACTAAATACAGATTTAAATGTAGAACTAAAAATATGTGTAATTAAAAAAAAAATTTGTAAAATTAAATATTTTATTTGCAATAAGCGGGAATTACAAAATTTAAACAATATCTTAGATCTTTTTCGTTCTAAATAAAAGCCACGGTTCTATCATTAGAATTAGAGTGATCACAAAGTACATCCTTATGGTTTATTTTGATCACTAACAAATAATTTGTTACAGGAAGTAAAGTTATAATCGAAATAAACGATTTCATTTGATACGTTGCAAGAATTTGAATGCTGTAGATCTCCTTCTTTCCATTTAATTGTGTAGGTTGAAAGAATGACCATTTTGTTTTGACACTACATTATTTAGATCAACATTCGCGACACCAGAAACATCTATAATTTAAAAAAATATATCTTACTGTAATTTGAGTACTCTTGTTAGTACTTCTTATTAATGCTATTATCTCCAAGTTTCCTTGAAGATGTTTAATTACTAACATGTTACACCACTACTGTGCTATCGCCACCTAATGAGTTTAGCCGAAAGGGAAAATATAAAAATAAACATGTGACATTAATTAAAGGGAATTTAATCTGAAAATTTCTAGACTGTCATCACCGAAATAGAGTGTGGCTAGTACAGAAATGACAAGCAGCAACGTTGATACAAACAGTTGAACATTTAAGATTTTAATTTTGGTGTTGACCGTAATAGACTTGATTTTTATTTTAGTACCCATATGTTGAATCGACAGTCTGGTAAAGATGAAATATAAAGTTAAAATAGCGATATACTAAAGTATTAACTTTGATGGCCACTAAGCAAAGCACTTCCTTTTGTTTTAATGCTGTTATGCAAAACAGAGTGCAAGGTAAACTCCCTCGTGATATGATACTGTATCGAATTCTTTCCATGAAAGTTGTTTATAATCATTTCCAATACGACAGAGTGCAGAAATATATGGGAAACATTGGAACAGTTCTTTCCCAATTTGTTTATTTGGAATTCTTTGAAGTGCTTTGTAATCCTTGAAACGCATACCATTAAAACATTGAAGAGGAATATCCGAGAGATTGTCCTTTTGTTGTACAGCAATGAAGGGATTTATTAGAAAGACATTTTTGGTTATATGGATGATTTTGTCATGATAAGGTCAGTTTTAGGAATACATGTAATTCTTGGAATATTCATTAATCCACTAGAATAAAATAAAATAAAAATCATCTTGCTTTGTCTTCATTTAATTTTCTAATGTTGGAGTGTATTTTATAAATCTAAACTCCGCTATTTAAAGTCTAAAATTTATCCGTCTCATCTTGTAAAACTTCCTCGTTATATCTAAACTCAATGATCATAATGCCTTTTTATTCCCTCCTGCTCTTCTGGAGTACTGGTTGACCATTTTTATAAACGGATAGTGTGTAAATGAAACGAATATGACAAAAGGCCTTCCCAGTTCTTTTTGGATTACATGAAAACAAGCGCAAGATGGGGCATTTAAGTGTTGATGGTTAAGTGCGGATGTGTATTGGTAGCCTACTCATCTGCTCGCCATTGCTCTCCCTCGCACTAGTTTCTGGAACGCTAAATCTTGCCGTCCATTTAATCCCGAACGTTACAAGATCGCTGGAAGATATTGGCGGGCACAAAAGGCGGACGTGGGCGGCGATGGACTCGCCTTTTGTTGGGGGCAGCTGACCTCCGCCACGAGGAATGTCGGCTGTATTAAATGGACGGTGTTTCACGTTAATGGCTCCTCGTTTTCTCTCTCCTCTCTTCGTCCTTTCTCCGGCAGCTGTTGAAGTATAGTGACGGTGGCAGCAGTAGTAGCAGGAAAGGAGATTCCAGCAATGAGGGTTCGGCGACCCCATCTTTCTGCTTCAGGCGAAATAATATTGGTTTGTCCATACTCACAGCTCCTTTCATTGTCGCCTGACCCTAGTGTTGTGTGCAGCACATTGTGTATATAGATGCATACTCGTGCTTCTGTCGAGACAGTCAGTTCTCTACGCAGTGTGCAATGCCTTGACCCACATTATGCCTTATTTACTGAACAGTGCAATGTCTTGTTGCCTCATTCAGAGAAGAGCTTCTCCTTGGTGTGATCCATTTATTTGCTTCATATTTTGCCGCTCGTATGTGCTTCGTAAACAAAATCTTTCGATTTCAGTATTGAGGTCAAAAAAAAAAATCTTTCGGGATAGCTTAAGGTTGCTTGTGTTAAATAATCCTTCTAAAGAATATTATAAACCTTAGTCGTTTTAGTAGCAGAAACCCCACTGAAATAATAGATATTGATCTATACCGGCCCTTTATCTATTAGTGCAGGTTACGGCATCTTTGCCAGTATGCTACTGACGAAATTGCCCTTACGTCTGTTGTCTGAATGAATAGAACGTGCATGAAAGCACTCTTCCTCCACTTATGTTTGAAATTCATTCGCTGCACTGTCATGATGAATTCTAAATTGAATGCAAACCAATTAGTAGATTCTAGTATTTAAAGTATTCTGTCATACTTTAAATCTTTGAGGAGTTTGTCTGTTTAATAGTTCCAGTGGCTAGACGTTAGGTTGTTGTTGTTGTTTTTTTTTCATTAGTTTAATTAAATGAATCTGCCCGTATTTGAAAAACAGCATGTTGGCCATGCAGATCACTTGGAAAACGTTGCTTTGCTGCATGCTGGAATAACGTTAGCCGAAGATCGCTGCTTGAACCAATACTGTACCTGGTAACAACAAATTATCACCAGGTGGCGCTGTAATGAACTCTGCTGGTTCATCACTCCTGGAAGAGCAGCCGCCGGAGGGCCGGAGGATGTTGGAAGCCCAAGATGGTAGGGCACGTGCTCCATTAACCTGCTTGGCTCCCAGGGGGGTGATTTGGCGCGTACCTCTGCCGGCGGAGTAGTCCCTGCGCCACAACTGTAATTAGAGATGAGATTGTCTGAGGGTGTCTGTGCTCCGGCTTCACTTAATGCTGCACACGCCAGCCTACATTAGCTGGCTCCTCGTGCTGCAGCGCTCTTAGGAACAAATTAAAACGTGCGCTCGCCTTACCTGAAAGATTGGAACAATGCTGGTTGTGGGAGGTTGGCGGGAAAAATGGCTGTCGGAGAGCTTTTGCCGAAGATCTGTGCATCACCTTTACAGCTGTCGCACGATTTTCTTGCACTTTGCACGCCATGTTAGATTCCGGTTCTTTTTTCTTTTTTTTTCCCCTCTTTTTCTATTCATTTCTCTTCTCGGTTTCATTTCGTTTCTTTCTTTTTGTGTGTGCCTTTGCTCTCCCGTTTTTATTTTACTTTTCATTTAAACGAACTTGACTTTTATTCCTTTTCAACTCATTACTCTCATTTAATGCTTTACACTTTAAAAGTACACTTCAAGTTGGCAGAGCTTATTTATTTTCTTTCTTGTATCAGCTCCCTTAGTCGAAAACATGCTCTAACAAATGACTTGTTAAAATACACGTACAGATACAGCTTTCTTTTTTCATGGTAATTCAGAAATTGTGGCCTATTGAATAAATTTGGCGTATCGCCAATAACTTAATTGTTATGCCAAAAGAAAGAATAAGACACCTTTTTGGGGCAGGGAGAATGTTGAACTGGAATACTCCACCATCTTATTAGACTTTCACGCTTTCTATAATATCTATTGATTTATACATGCTTCCTGCTTTTTATTTATTTTTGATCTCCCTCAGTACATAAATATATCACTCGTTGTCCATGTTAAAGCTTTCCAGAGCAGTACCCAAGCTTTCCCAGTGCAGCTCAATGTTTGAGAGCACTCATTCCTCCTGCTCTCGCTATTTGGACTTTGAATTTCAATTTCTACGTTTACTTGATGCGTTAACAACGGCGATGTTTCCTCGCACCCATTTTCTACCAGTGATACGTGTGTTTTTCTCGAGGATTTCCAAGTATATTACGTAGATTCTTAGAACGTAGAAGTTCTATCCTATCTGAACACTGTAAACCTTATTGCTACGTGGTTTCGATAGATAACAGCAGATGCTGTAGCCGTCACGTTATTTTTCAGCATTTTTTTTTTCTTTCTTCACACACATACACACACTACTAGCTCCCCTGCATTTCTCCCTCCACCTCCCGGGAGAGGGCATTCTTAGAGCGCTCACAAATCATCATGACACTTCCGGTAGGCGCGCGCCAGCGGTTGGACATATTTCACGGCCTTGTCCGGAGATTTAGGCGCCAGGGGATAAAACGTGTCCCTTACAGTTCTGGACACAGGTGATTTCTTATGATACGAGTTGGGGTGACAGCTGGTAAGGCTGTCGAACAACCACAATGTGGATGATGAAAGTAGGGTGATTGCTAGGATGCTATTACAAAATCCATTAACATTTCCATGTTAAGTGCTCTTCTTGTCTCTTTACATTTTTTTTCGTGAATTTCCCCACTTTGTTTGACCCATCCAAGTCACTCATTCGAAGTGGCAATCCTTGTAGGAACTCTGATTGCACACTACAAACTTCTTCGATTTGTTCTGATTGGCTGATGCATTGCGGTTCTTTAGCACAAAATAGGCTAACTTCGTTATTCTGCTTAGTGGTGTTAATGGGAGGAAAAATTCGACTAATTGTACCTTTAACGAACCTCCTCGATGTCTTTTGAGATGTTTTGTTAATGACCTATATCGTTATCACTCCTAATTCCAAGAGATTCTCCGAGAAGGTTCATTTTCAGATATTCCGAATGATATTTTAAGTATAGTTTTTCATCTTTGTAGATACGTGAGAATAGTGTTGCTTGTGCTTCTCATTTGAACAGATAAATATGAACAAGCAGTTATCCTTTCACTGAATCAAGTATTTCATCTTAAAGATTGTAATTATTGAAAGAAATTTCCTCATCAGGAGTTTGTTAAAATGTGATTATATCTTAGTTACAAAAAAAAAAAAAAAAATAAGTAACAATCTCTTGAGTAGCGGATATCCGGAAGAAATTTGGGAAGACTTAAGTTGTCTATTTTAATATTTATATAAATGGAGTTTTTTTTTTTTTTTTTATAAACATGTGATGTTTCTTCAGTATTGAACGGGTGTCTGATTATGATGGAAAGAACTAGGTTCGAATCCCGTAATGGTATGGAGTAATTTCTTCTAATTTTGGAGATAGTTTTCTGGTGTCAGGCGGAAGTTGTGGGAATTTCTCTTCCCGAAACATCAATTTTTGCTTCCGAAAACACCCAGTAGCCTTGGATACCTTAAAAATTGCAAGACAGTATACGCATAGCCTTAATTACTTTAACCATAATATCCTGTTACAATCCTAGAACTATTCTACTAACATAAGATTGATCGCTCAAAGATTTGTTGGGCAAACTTCTGAGTTATCAAAATAAAGTAATGCGATCCTCCTGAAAAGTCTGGTCGACTTAACTTCATCAACAAAAATTGCTCTCAAAATAGTGCCTGCCTGTTTCGAAGGCATTCACTGTTAGTGACTTGATTTCTTTGATCTTATGGCATATACAATCGTAATAAATGCTCATTTAAGTTTATTATAGGTGATTAAATGGTTTTCATGTGCCTATTGGAAATTGTGTTCAATACGTTTCTGAATTTCTTTGACAAAAACAAGATTCACGGTCATTTTTGTAAAGAAAAGAAAGCATGTTGAGTTGTAATTTCCTTTAAAAAAAAAAAAAAGCAGGAAAGAAAGAAAAATACGAAAATAGAGGCTTTGCTGAATTTCCAAGACCATAAAACTTTTATAAGATTTCCTGCGCCTCATCCCCAAAGAGATAAGATTATTGATGCAGTCGCCAACTCTGCAAAAACTTTACGGTTTCCGAAGCAGAGGAATTATCAGCGTAGTGGACAAGGCCGAGATCTTCACGGTTTCCAGTCTTCCAGAAACTCCATCAACGCCACGTTCTGGCAGACCTGCTGTATTCCAACTCTAATGGCCGTTGTGTCTCTCTCGCGCGCGCCTTCCTTCCTTTGTTGGGGCCGAGGCAGCAGGAGGGCTCTCCGTGTCGGCAGCCAGTCAGCCAGGCCCGCCGTAGGTTCTGCATCAGTGAAGCTAGGATGCAGCAGCACCGCATCTCCCCTCGCGAACATTACAGCGGTGTAGCAATGAAGTCGGAGCGCCGAAAGATATCCGCGGCGATGGGAATTTTATTTAAATTCGGCGAGCGTCCGAAGATAGCGGGTGCAACATATTTTCCATGGTCGCAGGTTTTCATGCCTTGTTGCTTCCTGGCCGTCATTACACCCCGATTATCGCCATTGAAATTCAAGACTCTCCGTGCGTCAGGCTCGCTCTGAATTGATGGAGGCATAGATTAAACTTGGAGGACTCTCGCCCGTCACCAGGCGGAGCATCAGTGGATTCAAATGCCACCGGATATTGTTTATAAAAATTTGGCACCGAGCACTAGCTGCCTCGCACGCCAAGGGGCTATTTTATACCGACACCACCGCGTACTGATAGTTGAAGCTTCTGTTGGCTGTCTGACTCCGACATACAACTGGCTTGGGTGGAAAGGAAACAGGCAGGAAGACCGGCTAGAGCGTCTGTCATCTTGGCACGAAGACCTGCGATGTGAAAAATATGTCTTCTATGCGGGCGGCCTTCTGTGCTCTTATAAATAATGACACTTGAATGTTGCAATCCCAACACCCCTCCAAGATTAAATGGTGAAAGACAGCATTGCTCTCACACACTCGCACAAATTCCTCTCTAAAAGTTCTTAGACGGATTTTTTCATAGTAAACGTTAAACTAGTAACTAGTTTCGCCTTCTTTCTAGTGAGCAAAACGTGTGACAATGCATAAAAAAAATCACGTGATTGTCAGACGTCATTTTCTGTCTTTATGATATATTTCTATATGCATTATTTTGTAGCGCGACCGAAATAGATGTTTAATTCTATTAATACAAATTTTTGTGATAATATTTTGAATGCTACGAATGCAGACTTTTCAAGTACTCTAAGATCTTATGTTTTCAAGACCTCCGAATGTGATATCAGAATAGGAGGATCTTCCACATTTTGAAAGAAATCCTTCGTGTCGATGCTGGGTCAATGTAAAAATCATCCCTGAAGTATCATATTTGTTAAATGTTTTTCTTATGTAAGTTACCAGACCATGCTAGGCTGCATATAATTAGTACCGAAAATCACTAATTATTTGGTATCGTATCAGGCACGCCTATGACACCTTCCCTATTCACTGCACCTGGGAGACATAAAATGAACGTCCTTAACGGATTGTTCATCATTAATCCTTTAAAGACTTTAATTTTATGCTCTCGTATTAAAGAGTTGAGATGATCATTTATTTGTATTATTTCTAGTCATTTTTGGAGGCCAACAGTTACCTTTAAAATGTTTCGAGATGCTCAGTCTTCTCTGAAAGTGATCGTTGCCATGACAACGAATAATCTTTATTGTCAATCTACGAAGTTTTTGATAACCTTCATATAGTTGTTAAATTTTTTTGTTTGTTTTTCTATTTGTTCGGACTAATTTTCCATGAAAATTAGGGAAAATATCCATTCTGTCTGGAAACACGTGGCTACTGTAGTAATGATTTCAGAAGCGTATGTATAAAAGGTCTGTAATTCGGAGGGACTGTTTGTACGTTATTTTCTTTTTTTCCGGTTACTTTTTTGTTACTGGCCTTCTCCTTAGCGCGTGTTATCGGATATCGTCAGCTGGCTTGTCACCAAGGCATACGTGATGGTTGCACACGCATCTCTCTGCTCCTTTGATGGCAAGTGACAAGCAAACGCACCACTATGATTATTTCATATCGTAAGCCCCGCTGCGCCCTTTGTTTGTCCAGTTCTCAACATCGACCCGCGCGCCACGTGCCCAGTCGCGCGTACCACCGCCACCTGCATCCGTGTCCCGGCATCTCATCATTCTCGCCAGCTCTGCCTGTTCCCCCTTCTTCCCTTGTCTCACTGACTCTGCTTGGCTAGTAATCGCTTACATTGCGTATACCGACTACTCTTTCTCACTCACTGTCTAGCGGTTTTGCAACCTTAACGCATTCGAGGAATGTGCTGCCCGGCCTCCACGATAGCCATCTGATGCTAATATTCTTGTACGTAAAGGATCTGTTTCAGGGAGTTCAATTACCAAAGCCGCTATCTCAAAATCATCTCAAATTTAATCGCAAATGCAAAGATAAGGACGAAAATTTGCAACAGTAAGAGGCACTTGTCTCTTCCACTACAACATTCCTTAAAGGCCGCAATGCATGTGCAGTAAATGGCGTAGTCAGACTTGTCTTCTGTAAATACTGCTGCATGCTTCTGTGTCACTGTGAGCATTGATCGGAGAACTACAATACCGGCTTGTTATTTTGTGACAGAAATGCTAAGAAATTCTACATTTCTTTAAAGACGTGTGTTTCTTCCCCCCCCCCCTAACATCCCCCTCTCATCATCTCTTGCCACGAAAATATCCAATAATCGATTAGTTCTTTCTAGGATTCTATTATTGTTTGATTCAAATATGCACTCATTCTCGAATCTTATTTATCCCTGGAGGACGCTTTAAATTTTGCTAAGTGCCATTGCACGTTTTAAACTGTTATTGCCTGCCTTTTATTCCCCCACAGGAACATGCTGGAGTGTCTCCATTCGTGAAGCAATTGAAGTCGGCATCAGACGTTTGGCAAAGTTCTATTTCATGTTTCCATCGTAAAAGCTTGGTAGCCTTTAAAAACACAAGGGAGGGGTTCACAGAAACAACAAATAATCAATAGTTTTCGTTTTCTTTGTTGCATGTGTCCCAAACTACTTATTTAGATCAAGCGTTCGATAGAATGGGATTAAAAAAATATGTACTCGGGTGTTTTAACATTTAGTTTCCCTTCTATCGTATATGTTATTCACTCTTACCTCGACTGTGTCATACTTTGTAATCTCTAATTTAAATTGTTCAGCATGAAAAACGTATTATCGTTCTTAGCAGTTGTAAATACTTGAAAATGTTAGTATAACCCCTTCCCCCCCCTCCCTCCTCGGTAAACTTCAATACGACGAATCCCTCCTCAGTTAATATTTGCCATTTAGATGTCAAAATGAACATTCTAAAATTCAGTGGTACGATTATGTATCGGGACATTTTTCTGCCTAAGATTCGCGTGATTTTGATTCTCATACTATAATGAGTTCAATAGCCCATTCTATCCAGAAGTAAGCAGCAAACGGCCATTTCTTCGGGCACAATTAACAGCTGAGGAATGCACTTAAAGCTGTTAAGTTATTTATCTGCATTTTACTGGAAGATATATATACATCTCTTCCAATGAAAACAGTAAAGTAGATGTAGCTATTTGGAATATTTGGAGTTGCTACACTGTAAAAAAGGATCACTGCGTCGCAACTGGATTTCTTAACGAATTTTTGTCGTGCGTGTGTGTATTTATCCCATAGCATTACTGATCTCCACTCTGCGATTTCAAATGTTTCTAACACACACAATGCCACTATCTGTTGAATTAATAAAGGCTATTTCTTATACCCCCCCCCCTCTGCACCCGGAAAATCATAGATACATTGTTCCAGGATTTTGTAATCGTCAGCATGTTAGTATCATCTCACAGTACATTATGAACGACGCACCCAGTGTTCAGAGTATAAAATAAGCGAGTCCTTTAGATGTAAGAATTAATTTAAGCAGGACTTAAAAGAAAATCGCATACTTTCACAGATTTCTAGAGTTCATAAGAAAGAACATGGCCCAAAGGACCGTGTTTCTTATAAACTTAAGAAATAGCCTGAAGCAAAGCTTTCCCTAAGCTTTACCTGAATTTAAAGTTAATTTTTAACTTGGTGACGCAAAACATAACAGATCTATAAAATAATGGGCGGAGTTTAATCTCGTCTCGTCTATCCATATTTATATTGTTCACATGTGATTAAACGCAAACAGCCACTATGATTATTTTAACATTTAAATAAGGTGTATTGTATCTCTTGATTAGAGACAGTGACGTGACAATGTATTTGTACTATTTTTGGCAACCCATGAACTAGCTTCTGACTAGATTTTGTTGTAGTATGAAGGATGAACGATACGGAGAGTGGAACAGGTGGAAAATTTTTAAAAATGCAGACGCTATTACGTTGATAGAAAGAGACATAATACCGTCTCTGTGTGAGAGAGTGAGGGGAGAGAGAGAAAGATGGCTGTCATGTAGTTGGACTAGAGAAGGAATCTGAGAATACCCCTATAGACTTATTATCGCAATCAGCCCGTTGCTTACATCCTTTTCACAATAGTAGGTACAGACGACGGCGGGAGGCCAGGATAACAACAGCTCCGAATGTGGGTTAGTAGGGTCACGGGACTGCGCTGCTTTGAATTTGATTTATGGTCCTTGTTAGAATAGGCAACAGATTAATTAGCTGGCCGCTGGTGGCGTGCGTGCGCTGTCACTTGCCGCTTATCATCGGGCCTAGGCGTTCCGCCCGCTTCGTGCTGCCAATTGATTTCAGTGGGGTTTTAGTTGTACCGAACTGGTGGCAGGGGGTGGGTGGGGCCCACCAGGTGATGAACGATCCTGTCTCCCCTTGCAACAGGTCTCTTGGCCGGCTACATTAATTATGAACTGCCATGAATGGCGTGGACGTCAGGCAGCAGTGTGAGGTAGTTGTGCTTTTTCTCACAGATCTGCAACAGGAAATGAAAGGGCAACGAATTATGCACGTCAGCTTAAAATACCTACGGTGCGCGGTTATTTCGCAAGCCATTCTTGCCTAACTCTTAAGAAGCTTCTTTCATCACTTGAAACCGAGTTACTAATGGAACGAAAATTGTATCCTTTACTAATAATAATCACATTCTAGTGAATTACATAATCTTCGCCGAATTTTGGATGTAGTTTTCACGGATCGCATCCTAGACGTGTAGATGTGAATATCTACCACATTAGAAGGAATATCTTTATTCATTCTCCCACTCCAAGACTGAGTTATCCAGTCTAAGTCCGTGCACATCCTCTCTGAGAAACAGACGTTCCCCTCTGTATATATGCATTATGTGGAAAGAGAGATTATTGTAAGCATACTCCCCCCTCAGTCCTTTGATTTTCATATTAGTAAATTTGATTTTAGTTTGTCTCTCTGGGACTATTTCAAAAAAGTGGAAATATCTGAGAAATTAGATTCTCTGATGAAAACATAATTTTAGCTAATAAGCCACTTACACTGCCGTTTTCTGCCTTAAAAAGTTCTCACCTTACCTTGCAGACTATTAAATCACATAAGGGTATTGGTTGACTACCTATGGCGGTTGTTTAAACTGTGAAATCTCAATCTTGAAATAGAACTGGTTGATAATTAAACAGAAGGACCTTGTTTTGTTCTAATCGACATGACTTATTTAATTTTTGTAAATTGTCTATATCGAGGGATGTCTTCATTGCCGTGCATTGTGCTTGAATTAAACACCTGGAATAAAATAATATTTCTTTAAAGTGTCTTGTTATTTTGTTCATTCTAATTTTTCTTGACGATTTAGTGCAGTGAAAGAAGATAAAATGCTGTTAAATTAATATTGTTAAAACAATAATTAAAATCGAAATAATCGGATTTCGATTTTAATGCACACTAGAAGGATAACATCTCTCTTGCGATGATTTCACTGGGTGCACTTGACCTTCTCGAACATCTTCCTGCTCTACCGGTACACAAATTCCATATTCAAATCTAAACGCAATTTTGGTGGACGTGGGTAAACTCGATTACCGTAACCTTCATCTCCGAATGCTACTCTCTTGTTTTAATTCTTAATTTAGCTAGCTTAGTGTATTTGTCGATTTTATTTTTTCCAGTGAAATCTATGAAGGCTCTTTATTTAATTATTTCCACTGGTTTTTCTATATATAATTGAATATCTTCTGCCTCCAGTACTATAAAGCAAAGCATGAACCGTGCAGAAGAGCACGGAGTGACAAAATCCGTGCTTCTCCATCTGGAATTGGTGTCCGCGAAGTAAGTTTCAGTGAAAAAGCAATTTGCCGCGGAAATCTAGAGAACAAGTTGACCCGCGAACTAAGAGGTTGTTAATGTGTTCTGCTTATTCGTCCTAACTCTGAGTAAGTGCCTCTTCTAGCATGCGAGCCACGGAAAGCTCGTGCAGACTGACTGCCCTGATGAGGCCTCTAATGGCAGAGCTGGGAGCAGAGCCAGTCTCGAAAATGGTTTTAATGGTACCGAGCACGCGAGTGGAGTTCCAGCCTTAGCAGAAGCGCAGTAAGGACCATTGGCTAACTGGAACTGTTGGTGTGCACATTTAGATGACGACTGCAGACCAGCACCCGATAAATATTGTCTGCATCGGTAACGAAGAGAGAAAGGTGTGGCAGCCTGGAAGTGTGGTTCTGCTGGAAGTGTCACATTGCATTGGACATGCTGATTACCTAGCGTTCACCTTCTTCGACCTCTGTATGTTTTAGTGACGGAAGTGTCACTATTTCCCTCAATTAAAAGCTGCCCTACATAAAAGATGGGAGAAAAAAAAGGAAAAATAAATGGGACATTATGAACCTCGATTAATAAGTACTCTGCTGGCTTATTGATTACCTGTCAAGTTTCCTTTAGAAAAAAAATTCTAATTTTTTAAAAATCACCATTTTTTTTTAATCTTGACACTTTTGTTACCCACAGACAATTTCATCGCTTAGTATCGTAATTCTGCATTTGTCGATGCAACAGATTCTTCAAGTTCTTTTTTATTATTATTTAAAGACTTGTATTATGCTCTATCTACAGTAGTTTTAATTTTTATATATAATTTATATAAAAGTAAAGTTATGAATATATCTGAAATTGCAGTTTATCATCTTGACCACAAGTAATGTGTTCATGGAGGGAAAGGATACAGATATTAATAACCTAAACTTTCTCTATTTAAACATTTACACACTAATATTTCTTTCTGATAATTCATGTATTAACATAACTGATGTATTAAATTTTACTGGTCCGGGTTCAGATCGCTAAATTTCGCCATATTTAAGAAGTATTTCAAAATATATATAACGTTTTAACTAAAGAAGTTCCAGTACTGGAACTTCTTTAGTTAACCAATTAAACTAATCTCCTTTATTTGGTATTAGCCGCGCAGGGCAGAGCATGTCTGTACAAGTTTAAGCAAGTTGAACCATAGATCGCTTGTTTCCTTTAGTTATCAATCTCCTGTGGTAGTTCAGTAAAGATAAATATGTTTGGTTTCTTGAAGAACTTTAGTTTGTCTGAAAGTGCGAAACATGGTTTTATATTAAACTGTTTTAAAATTGACAAACGGCTGGCGAAACGTATGACTTACTAGTGGTTACTTTAAAAAAGTTCGCAGATTTTATAGTCGTTCACTGTCTCTGGACAACTTTCAGATATGAGAACTGCAGGAAAAGGACGAAATTTATTTCGAATTAATTGACCGAAATAAGAGAAATCGTTGAAATTTCTGGAGCGACCTCATCTGAAGATATGAACGTGAAGTCTTCGAGCTCAAACCAACAGAAAATGCAAGACAGATTTGATGATGTTCGGTCCATTACACGAAAATTGACGAACAGTATCCCTAAAACAGATTTCGATAAATGTTCTCATCAGCGGTACAAACCATGAATTAAAGCCCTTACTGCAAAAGGAATCTTGGGAAAAAAAAACTTCCAGTCCTGTAAATTTCTTGGTCTTTTTGCAATTGCATCGATTCAGATACTTCTTAAGACCTTGTATTGCAACCCTGTTCAAAATTAAGTACTACATTAACGTCCTAGTCCAGAATGGGATGCATAGACCTTTCATAAGGAATTTTTCATCTGAAACTGAGTTAGCCATTCTCATACCGAAACTAATTTTTTTTTCTCAAAAGTTTTTTTGAGAGGGGTGGGGGGGAAGGTAAGCGCAAGGTAAGATAACGGACACAATTTAACCTACATGAAATCTCTGGCCTCATAGCCTTAGTTGCTTAAGTCTTAATTCCAAACGACATTTCCAGAAACTGAGCTTACATAGCAGCCTAATTCCTTGAGATTCATGCATATTTTGCATACCCATTTACGAATAGCTTTACTAGTGTAGACTGGTATGGACGATTCTGGTTATTCACTTTTTAATTCACAATTTAGTGCTGTTCTGCGTACTTCTAGTACTGTATTATTTATGTTTTTGCAAATGCGATTCGATATGCGTAATTAATTTTGTTTTACACAATAATTTTAAAGAACATATCTCTTTCATGTAGTTTGGAGAAGTATATATATTTCATCTAGTGTTTAGATGCAGAAGAAATTAAAATACCATGCCATTTGGAGATGAATAATCTCTCCGTATGTGCAAAAGTCTAATGTACTCTTGTTAGTACTATTTTCCAGACCTGTAGAAGTATGAAAAGCATCTGAAAATCATACAAAATCATGTCATTATGCGGCTTATGGTTTATCTGATCTAAATCAATAGCGAAATTTGTGATAATTTTTGGCAAAGATTCCGAAATGTCAAATTCGGATATTCTTCTAGCCGAAGTCATTCGGTTGTATTGGATTCAATGATATCGTTTTTTTCCTGTGATGATAAATAATTGTATAATTACAGTTTAACATAACAAATAGTTATGGCAAAATCATAGTTATACTTTATCTAACCTACAGAACACGAAGCATTGCTATATAATTTATAGTTACAGTTTCATGTATTTTTTCCGTTTTATAGAGACCACAAATTACGAATTTTCAACACGCCCCTTATGCGCAGTTTTATTTATAAAATGAATCTCCATGTTGAATCCATTATATAATAGTGATATTGATTTCTAGAGCATCATCTTATTTTTTAGTTATCTATCGATATAAAATATGATAGTCAACCAGTAAATCTTTCCGCCAACTTACATCACCTTTTGATCGTTCTGATACCAATTTTCTGTCAACGTGATCATGTGCACATTTCGCACTTGTATAAAAACGCCTACCTTCTCAATTTCCGGAATACGTTATAAAGACAATAGAATGTAACAAATTAACTAGTAAGCAATACATCTCCCGTATTTCGTCAGAAACTTACGCTGACATTATGAAGGCCAGCAAAATATACACATGCGCAGTTGTTTATACTTATCAAGGCAATCTCGTGGATGTTTACCATTGTAGATTTTAAGAATTTTTAAAACCTAAGATTTATTAAGGTTGCAAGACAAGAGCATCTCCCTGGCTACAGTTTTCCACATTTAGGAAAACGTGCTGCTCCTCGAAGCTCGTTTTTTAGAGAGCTTTCTATCGAGTAGTCACCTGATTTTCTCTGAATGAAAATCATGTGAACATCACTATATGATAGAACCATGTAATTCTATCATATATAAACCTTTGTAGAAATTTTGCGAAGTCGGATTTTAAATAAAAAATCATGAACTACGTTGTGTTGTCATGAATCTTCAAAAGCGAAATATGTAGATAGCTGAAACACCAAAAAGATGTAGAGAATTGCTAAATACGTCTTAAAACAATATTATATTCAGGTATTTCCTCCTGTGAATGCCTTTTTTCATACTTTTCTGCAAGATGATCTAATTATGGAATAAAATGTATAATAATGTGTGTGTGGTGATGAAAATATAACTTCTCCTTAGCGTCTTTTTTTCTTTTCTTTTCTTTTTTTTTCTACAGTTTCTGTTTGGTGTGTGCGAAATTTGCCATCTCACGGCTAATTCTTAGAATGGATTTCTCTATAAGTTATTTCCTCCTGTGAATGTCTTTGTTCATCTGAGTAACGGAAACTGATAAAAGGTTATAAATAACTAACGACTAACGTGATCCCATTTTATCCTTAATCGATGGTACAATTTGACTGCAAGGCTTGTGAAATTCACCTGCCATGAACTGGCTGGTTATTCATCGACCCTCTAAACTGTACGTCCTTCAGGCGTCGAAACTATGAGTAGAGCATTTTTTTTAATCGACTTCCATTAAAGAGAACTGATATGAAGGAATCTGCGAAAATAATCTTCATAACCTTCATTGTATTCAATTTCAGGTATTTCCTCCCTCTCTTCCCCATGTGTGCACGAACCGATAACTGATTCGAAATTGAAACACATCCCTTTTTTTAGCTCATAAAACTTACTAGACCAGCTAAAAATCACTTAATGTCACTTGTCGTTAAATGATTAAGGATATATTAAAGCAGCTGGGGTGGAGAGTGGCCTGGCATTTTTTTTAAACTGATGTGTTAGGCTTAATTACATCGTAACTACGAAGCTAGTCAGCAACGAGATCGAAATTAAGGAAACCCAGTGTCGTACTTCGATTTTAGACTACTCTTAAAAAAAAAAAAAAAAAAAATCCATCACCTCAGTTTGCTTACTTGCATTAGTATCGCGAAATATTTCGCCTCTCAATGTTCTTTGAAATTGAAGAAGGAAAAAAAAAAAAAGTTACGCTGAGACAGCGGGATATTGCTTATCCAAAAATTTCAGAAGTCGAACTTAGTGTGCAGATGATGCCATGGTGAAGTTTCTTCTCCGGTTATCCTATCGCAACTTTTTTTTTCGGTGTATACAGATGCTTGGTCTTTTGTTATTGTATCCTAAACAAGTCACTAATTCTTTATTTCTAGTAGTTAAAGGGCTTTCCAGGACTGTCGTCAGTTGCTATGAATATTCATACATCGTGAAAACCGTAGAGCCACTTTAAAACTCTTACACGTCTGATTATATCGTCACCAAGTACTATTTGTATATTATTTCAATCATCTATTTAAAGATGTTTTCTTTCGGCATAGTTTTGGTTCATACTGATTGTTCATTATAAGATCCTTTAATAATAGTGTTAATCTACATTACAAGGTAAAGAAAGCACTTTTGACATTTTTAGACGTCTGAGAGATAAAACTGAAGTTAATGTTTTGAGCCTTTAACTATCTAGTTTGTATATTGAATTCAAATATAAGAAATCGTCAGTGCCAATAGTTCAGATAAATGAATTTTGAAGAAATAATCTTCAAAGAAATTGTTTATTTTATTTTATTTTTTTCTTGCTAGGAATGCCAATTTACTGATACTATCCGACATGGAATTGCCAATAGTTAATTTTTGGTTAGGCTGGTGATAGAAGGCAATGATCACTTTGAAAGAAATCGAACTTCTTTGTTTTTAATTGGCAGACATTAAGTATAATATCGAAACTATATATATATATATATTAAAGCGGATTGAATACATACTTAATATATTTTGAAACCTTAGGTCTTGCCTCAAACTACAAACTTAAGATTATCGCAGAAAAAATGAGTTTGTTTTCATTTGTTTTCTTTTCTTTTCTTTTCTTTTTTTTTAATGCACATACACATGGGGTTAGGCCAGCTAATAACGTCAATAATTCTTTTAACTTCCCTTCGTACGTGATGAAATTTTATTACCACGTACAATCATCGTTAGCCATTACTTTTTTTCTGACTCGCGTTTAACATATAGTTTCCCAACGAGCTGTCATATTCCGCCCGGATGGGGCAGAAAGAAGGGGGGGGGGTGGCTTGCGTTTGGAAAGGAAAAACAGAAAGAAAGGGTGTAGTCGTTGTAGATTAAAAAAAAAAAAAAAAAAAACTTGCAGCTAAAGTTGCATCTCGTCTGGATCTCCGCTTTCGTATAAGCGTTACCTGACATGTACGGGGCGGTGGGGAAGAGTCCGACATTTATATCGCCATCACTGTCATTCGCATTTTTGGCGTTCCGCAGGCTTCATTTCGTGCACTAGCCTAGTCCTGTCTGCTTTGACAGGACACGAACTTATGGCTTCGACATCACAGTCTGTGAAATCACCAGAACAGGCTCCTCTACATGGGCACAATTGAAATAATGCCCGCCTCTCACCATGAGCGGCTCCGAGCGTCGTTTGTTATTGAAACAGAACATTCCTTCTCTTCCTCCCCTACAAGTCGTAAGCACCGTGTCACAGTCGAGTCAAGATCCACACTCGGTGTTCTGCGACGAGGCCCTCATTGCGGCTCATGCTATCAGCCGGGCCCGGAGAAGGGAGAACGATTTAATGCCCCTCCAGCGATTTGCTAGGAAATGACTTTCCCCGCTATTACTTTTTTGGCAGCAACCATTTTCCCTTGAGAAATTCCTTATCGCGAGGAACAAAGGATCACTCCATCAGCTGCAGCCGGGAGATTGGCAGAGGGACAGCCACACCATCAATTTGTCCGACCACCCATGGCCAGGGAACAGATAGAGAGGGTAGGCACACGTGGGTCAGATGGGGGTGTAGGAGTGAAACGGGGAAGTGGATCTGATAGGTTACTGCTGCATCTAGTAAGTTTATCTGTGAGAAATCACTCCTTACACTGTTCCGAAAAAGGTAAATAGACCGTGGAGAAGAGGGGGAAAAGAAGAGTAGCCATTAGGGATTTCCCTAAGAGTCATAACTATGAACTCAATGCATCGCTTTGAATTGGTCCGAGAAAAGTCATCTTCGTGATCTACATATTTATCTGAATGCCTTGGTTATCAGCTCTCAGCTAGTGAGAGCAAAAAGCATTTTAATCCATGTAGTGATTATTATTAGAGCAGGAAAACGTGGACATTTTATTGCATATGTTGTGATTATTGTTAGATGAAACAAAAAGACTCCATTGTGTTGTGTTTGTATAACAACTATCCTGATGAACAACAGTGCAGTAGTATCGTGGCTGTGAAATCGTAATTGTGTGATTTATATTTTGTCGCTCAGTATCTTTCATTACGGAAGTTCTTGCGTTAACATTTTCCATTACTGAAATACCTCTTCTTTTTTTTTTTTTCCCTAACCACAGTGTGCATTATCAAGGGGAGAGAAAGGCAGTTACGTATTCCATCTGAAGAAAACTCAACTACAAGCGGAAGTTGGCAACCTTTAAGAAGAACTTTACCTCGAAAAGTGGGTGTCTCCGTGCAAGGACAAATGAGTTAATAAATACGTCAGTAAACGCATCACGTACCGAATGAGGTGATGTGTGAAGTTGCAGGTACTAGGCGCGAAGTAACATCGAAAACATCCGACTTATCCTGGCTCTACTTTCGTGACGTACCTTTCGTGAAACATGTCGTGTGTGCGCTGCTACTAGTTCTGTTGAAAGGAGAAACGTGCCGAGCATCCAAAGAACAAAATTGCACCCACTCGCTTGGTGCACTGTTATCATCGGTAACGGTTTGCCGCTTGGCGATCCGTCTCCTAAAAACACTCCCTTCGAAGAGGAGAATTTTTACAAATTCCAACCTCCCCCTACTTTAAAAGTGAATGGAACTCCTAAGAGGAATTATAAGGTTCATGCATACAATGGGAACTATCGAATCGCAATGTCTTGCATGCCTCATACTTTTCATCTGCATATCTTAATCCCTTACTGTTGCTGCATCTGTCATGCTGAATAGAGTGGTATAGTGTGCAAAGAAGATGTGTAAACCCCCCCCCTCCAACCAGTCTACACCAGCGCAACAAATTCCCTATTGCATAAAAGTGAATGTAAATTTCATCTCCAATTACCTTTCTCTCCCTCCCATTCTGTGAAAAAGCGAAAAACATCTTTAAAAAAAAAAAAAAAATCTCGTTTTAAGCATATCTAAATTCCTCAGTACCTTTATCAGTTAGTTTCTAGTGTATTGGCCTAACATTTAAGTATTTTTTTTCTTTTATGTTTCAGTGTTAAGTTTACGGAACACACAAGAAGAAGAGCCTCCTGACCCTCAGTTGATGAGGTTAGACAACATGTTGATAGCTGAAGGCGTAGCGGGGCCCGAAAAAGGTGGTGGTGCCGGTGCAGCTGCTAATGCATCGGCCGCAGCTTCTGGAGGACCAGGTCAACCAGAAAATGCCATCGAGCATTCAGATTACAGAGCTAAACTTGCTCAAATCAGGCAAATTTACCACCAAGAGTTAGAAAAATACGAACAGGTAGGTAGTTGTTTGAATTTTACGTAATTGGATGCCTAGAAAATCCCCTGTTGTGAGTGTACCTGTTGAAACTGTTCCATATTTTAGTTCTGTCTCATTAGTAAGAGTCATGGATCTGTCATTTCCTTCATCCATATTATATTACGGTAACCAAAATTAATTTTGAAAATATATTTCCTGTGTGCCCTGAATTTATTCCCATCATAACACTGTTCTATTTTTGTACTGTTGTTAATAGTAATATTTTTTTATCATACGCATCATGTATTTTTTTTTTCTGATAAACCGATATTCACTCGACCAAATGTACGTTTTTTCCCTGCTGAATGTGTTCGTATCAACTGTGCACTGTCTGCTGCTAATTAGCTGTTTACTATTTGCATGAATAAGGCCGCGCAAGTGTCTGCTTGTTTGCAGAATGCATATGGACAGCTGTTAATTTGGTTTTTAACTTTTATCTAATATGCATTCCTCTCTGATGCTCTTTCTCTCGCAGCGAAGTGTGCATGTGTTCAGTAACGAAAGTATAACCGACATCTACTCTGTTGCCACTGGCAGCCGTAATGCGGGCCGCTGACCACAAACGCTAATTACGTCATATTAAACACGATTACAAACCGGTGACTCCGTCAGCTTGTAGTGCTACGACCACAGCGGTTAGGCAGCACCTTGCCGAGGTTGTTCAGCCACGTTGTCGATAGGACCCCCGTTCTGGTGGGTACTCCGACTAGGCCCTGATGCCGCACCATTGGACAAGGTAGTAATTAGCGGAGCCAGCGTTCTCTGTGCACTTTCCCGGATCATCTAATTAGCTTTACACACACCAATTTGTATGCTAATGGGATCAGGCTAACCCAAGTGTGGCTGCGCTGGCCACTGGCCGCAATTAGACTCCCTCATCAATCACCCGCTCAACCCTCAGTCTTGTGCAAGGTGAAACAGTTTTTCGGAGGGAATGGGATAAAGGGGGGGGGGGACGGTGGAGTTGTGTCGCTGACCGTGCTCAGGTTAGCGATTGTGGTGGAGACGAGATAAGCGACATGGCAGGTTGTTACTGCAGCAACATAGATATGAGCGCTACACTAATTCTGCCTGCTTAGCACACACTCTTGGTTTGCAGCGAATTCCACTTTCAGCATTGGCGGTGCAGAACGTTAAAATACTTTTCTAACTCTCGAAATGTTAGAATGATTTTATCCTTGTTGGGTTATTCTTGATTTCCAACTTATACTAGCTTATAGAGCTTCTCCGAGTTAAAATTTTCACTACAAAAACCTTCTCATCTATGAAAGTATAGCGACTCCACTACGAAATCATATATGAGATGTAGAGACGTCAATATTCAAAATTTTTTCTCATGGGAATAGAATTTTTAAAAAAAAATGGCATTATGAGTACAGTAAACTGTTTCACGTGATGAACATTTACGCAATGCCTCTTTTTAATCCTAAGTCAAATTGAGAAGCAAAATTTAAATTTTGTCCACGATTGAACTTTTAGGGCATATTAGGTGAATCAGAACAATCTCCAGCTACCAAAAAAAAAAAAAAAAAAAAAAGTTATTTTTCAATTATCTTAATTATAAAAAGTGGTAATTTATATTACGATCCATGGCCTAGTTCTTGAATTATTATTTTATGAATAACATAAAATAGAATATTCTGTAAACTGCTGAGTGAGACATTCTAGTTATTTTGATGCAGCATACGATAATTGAAGTTTATATAAACATTTAAGTGATTGTCTGGTGTAGTTCTTGTATTAAATATCAGTCATTATTTTTCCACCCCTTTCTTGAAATGAAAACTACTTGAATAATTAGAAACTGTTTTGAATTCTATATATGTTGGAAGCAGATATAAATGCCAGCTTTGTAGAACCAGTTTAGAAACTGGTTCCAGAAAACTGACCTGCTTATGAATCTGAGACATTCAATGTTTCAGGTTTGTCCTCATTTCATAATTAGCCACAATGAGCTTACTTTTCTTTCTCTTCAGGAATACTTCTGATGGCTGCAATCCATAACACTATTTTGTATACTGTCAAATGATAATTTAACAGTCCTAATAAGACTCAGGATCAGCTTCCCCCCCCCCATCTATGAATTCCTATTGCAGTGCATGCAGGATTTTTACACCTGATGTAAGCCAAATTTCGTACCCTTTCAAGTTATCTCGACTTTCTGATTTTTTCATATACTTGTGCAGTTATTGGGTTCGCCTCGTTACACGTTTGAAGAGATCGGCAGTGATTTTGATGTAATATGCATGAATGCTTTTCCAGTCAAAGAAGACCATCTTCCTGCCTTTCCTGCTTCTCTACACATATGTCTATGTTGTCATTCCTTTTGTATTGATCAGCGCTGTGCTATTTCCTTTTATTTGGCACATCTTTCTCTGTTCTTTCTGTGCAAAGCCGTATCCGGCCCAAGACAAATCTAGCTGGAGGCTTCCAGCAATCATCCCGTATCTTAGATTGGACCTCGAAAGCCTTTAAATTTTCTTTCTGACAACAAAGTGAAAGAGGACATTTCCAAGTCCTACTTTCCGACCGACGGATGGGGAGGCGACTTATCTCCTTGTATCTGTTCACCGTCCTGGGGAGCCCCCAACAGTGACAGCTTGTCAGACGACTGAGCCCGGGATCTGCCAGAGACGGATCACGGACGGCTTTAGGACACACCGGTGACCGCAGAGGGCCAGGGATGAATGATGTCGTCCATCGGCCAGCTGATCCCGTCAGCCGGGACTTTCAAAACGTCCGCTAGGGGGCGTACATTTCGAGACCGACTTTGGGACTTGTCGAGAGGTGTTTCAGGTGAAAAGAGATCGATCGTCGTGTGCCAATAATGGCCATCTACGTGATCGCTGAAAAACGAGAGGGCACCGAGCTATGTGAAATCGGGTGGCACGTGCCGGACATCTTCATAACCCTCTGGGGATGCAGGGGAAAAATCGCACACGGTTCTGCACACATTGGGGTGAAGTGACCTTGCAGTCCCTACGTGCATGCGATTACATCACTCACTTCATCCATCTCCCCCCCCCCCTCAAAAAAATATTGTATATATATTTCTCAAATGATTCTGTGAGTATGCTGAACAAGCTGGCACGGAAAGACTAAAACCGGACACATATGGGAAAGATTTTTTTTTTTAATCTGTCATTTAGTTATATCTGTAATGCACTTTATCAAAGTTTTCGTTCCATGCCGTTTTAAACTCTAAGCGATTAATGGCTCGCTTTGGAACACTTATCACGCTTGCACCATTACTCTTTCATGGCATTCGACAAGTTTAAAGGATAGTTAAGTTTCCATTTGTGCCTGCCAGCATTAGGACTACCTAGTTGACACAGCTGACAGGGAGATTTCTGTGTCGTATCACCTGCTAATTAAACATATATAATTCCAAGTCGAGTGCATCAGTCATCCGTCTGTGCGTGTGTGCGCTTTACGGAGTGCTTCAAATTATTATGGATCTGCTCCAAAGTTGCTAAAATGCATGTTATTAACTCATCTTTCTTAGTTTTCCGCCTGCAGGTTAAATGGTTTGCATCGACATCAACGGTTTTATATTTCTTTCCTACTTTATATACTTCGGGAAGTTTTTTTTTTCTTTAAAGACCAGTTAGAGCTTACAGAGCTCTTTAAACTCAGCCAAATTGGTCCACCGACTAGTTTCTGTTCAGCGAACCTCAGTGGGTCAGCTGTCCAATTTCTGATGTAAGTTTTCGTTAATAAAAAAAAAAAAAAAAAAAAAAAAAAAAAACTCATCGAAAATCGTTCTATTTGGATGAGGCCGACGCCATCGATGCAACATTAAGGATTACCTGCCGCCTCGCTTTGGATGACCACTTGGATAGCGACAACAATGACCTCCCGTCACACTGTCAAATTATCGGCAGCGGGGTCAAGGCTGACATATGACCACATCGGCCGACATGACAGCGGTACTCAAAGCTCATCTTTTTAATGCCCTTCTCCTAACAAGCTGCCGCCCAGAGGTAATTTTCGGCGGCCGGCTTCCGTTTCCAATTGCCTGTGACGTGAAGCCTAATCATAGCGCTGTTGTACATCTTTATAACATCATCAAGCAGGCCTTCGCTTGCCTGGCTAATTCATTAAAAATGGTCTCCCCACGGACCCGGCGAGGTAATCATAATTCTCCTGCACGAACTCTCCGAGGTCCCATCAATCTTGGGACCAACTTAATATCATTATCGTAAGGCAGCTACTTAGGGGAGAAAGGCTTGAATATTTCATAGCAGATTTTACAGCAGAAAATCGAAACGTTATTACCGGCGGCTCGCGCCCAAACCGCCGACTTCCTAAATCTGATTAGGGGCACACTTTCGCTACTTGGACTGTGCTTAAAGTTGCCACAAGTTATTAGAGTGCGAAGTTTCGGTGAAATATTCGTCGTTGTACCGGTGTTTAGAAGGTGAGCCGCAGACGTTTGAGGCGGGCCTGCAGATTAAGGTGCACTTCGACGTCTGCAAAGCGCATCTTTCTCTTCCTTTCTTCGCAGCCATACGCAGATGACTTGCACCTCGTCAGTGGGGTAATTATATTAGCCTTATAAGTGTATCAAGTAGCGGCATCTGGAGCCTATTTACCGGCTCTAATCAGTTTCCCCTAGCGAGTTGTGTCCTATGTTAATGGACGGTTTGGGTAACAGTCACAATTATGTATCTTGATTTAGGGATTGCTGCACCTCAAACCTATCTCGCTGCTTGCGTAACGGATTGTGTGGACTGGTTAATGATGGAAACGCAGTTCAGATACTCAACCAAGAAAAGTTCTACGTCATGTTTAGCCCAATAAGAGCCTTTGTTCACTGCTTTTTAAATATTCCGTCGCAAGCCAAATTGACATTGACAGATAATCTCGGCAAATTAGACAGTTTCCGTAAGAACTGTTGTACGCAGATAGGAGTGGTCCTTCCCCCCCTACTTTAAACTCGATGAATGAACTAGCAGTAACCTTTTTGCCTCCATATATTGAATGAATAATGACACTTAAACCATGGCTTCTTTCTGAAGAGGGAGAACGTGTGAATGCCTAATGCTGTCGAAATGAGAATAAATAACCGGACATATAGCAAAAACAGAACTCGAGTTTCCAATCCTTTTTTTCTGTTACCGTTACATTTTTTATCTTTCAAGTATTTTCATCTTATTAGCTATCTTTATAACAGAGCACCGATACACAAATCGGACCTACTGATAAACTTTATTTTTATTTCGTCCTTAGAAAGTGTATCCAATATCCAGTTGCTTATTTCATTTTGGAAATCTAAATTTCCATCTTATGTACAACTGAAATACTTTTCAACGCTCCCTAGTTGCTCAACTACTTAAGATGCAGTAAGTGAGCAAACTAACGTTTGCCATGAGACTTGAAGTTTCATAGAGTGACAGTATTATGGAGAAGTACGAAACTTGCAAAATAATCAACATGAGTTGTCGTGCCACTGTAGTATTTAGAAGATTCTGAAGAGGACTGAAATCGTATTCATGCGCTTTATTAAAACATTTTTTTATATAAATCAAGACTTTTCTCTCTTTCCCCTTGTTCTAATCTAAATCTTGATTTAGACTTTCGACGATATTTATGATTTCTGTAAAATGAAACTGCCAATGTTCAGAAGGTTAGCATGAGCTGTAAACCCTCATCTAGAAACTGAAAAAAATTAAAAAACTGAATTCAGTGAACAACAGAAAGGCTTCAGTATAGGAATGGGAACCATTAATGCTATCCTGGAATTACAAATACTAATAGAAAGATCACTTGAAAGAAATAGGAACATTTACATATGCTTCATAGACTTTCAGAAGGCTTTTGACCGGGTAAAACATAATAGAATGTTCAATATATTAGATAAATTAGACAGATAAGATCATGTACTTATGATTATAAAAATTATTTACACCAAACAGAAAATGCAGCTGTTTAACTCTGAGACTTCTGTAGTGAAAATAAAAAAAGAGGAGTTAGACAAGGTTGTATCCTTTCACCAAATCTATTTAATATCTATAGTGAGACAGTGATGAAAAATCTGCTGTCTTACTCTATTCAAGAAGAGAGTAAGACAGCAGATAATGGCCTTTGAAACGTGGTGCTATAGTAGAGCTCTGAAAATCCCATGGACAGAACATGTGACAAATACAGATGTCCTACAGAGAATGAGAACACAGTGATCTTTATTACAGGAAATGATCCAGAGAAAGAAGAGATTGGCAGGACATGTACTGAGAGGTTCAGCAGGACAGAGGATACTGACAGTTTTAGAAGGAAAAATTATGGGAAAAGGATCGAGAGGCAAAAAACGAAGGACATAGCTTGAAGATATAAGATCATGGACAGGATCACATGGCTATGCAGAAACAAAAAGGAAAGTCACCAACAGAGAGAACTGGAAGGAAATGGTGCTGCACCCTCTCTCTGAGTAAACTACATGAAGAAGAAGAATGTATTTTTAAAGCGCCACACAGTGAGAATTTTAAAATATAACAAACCACTTTATGATATTCACTAGCAAATGACAAGGTTCGCCTAATAAACCAACGTGTAGTATCAGACATTTCGAACCAGTGCATGCGATTTGAAGCAGCACTTGCTAATTAGAGATTGCGATGACGCTTTGTTTCGTTTTGATTGCTCTTTCTAAAATTAGAAATTCGTCTTTAAATGTAATTGACGATTGTTTTGAAATTTTTGGTACCTCGGAAGAATACGTAATCATTACTAGTTTGCTAATAGTTTTGCAATGTTCGTTAGTTACGTCGGCGGCACATTCGAGACGTCCGTTACGATATTTTAATAACTGCCTATGGTGTGTTAGTATTATCCCTTGTAATTCATTTCGTTGGGAGTGAATAATGACACTCTCGTCACTCGGTGGAAAATCAGCGCCAGAAGGAAAGAGGGCTCCAAAGTAATTGGAGTGTTAGGGGAGCGGAACTGTCAAAGTTCAGGACATTTCCCGTAACTTCAATTAGAAACAAAGATGTTAAACCACACAATTAGGTATTACAAACAACTGATACTGTTCCTTCTTCTCCGAGTGTGTGAAATCTGCTGTACTGAAATACTTGTTTAATTAATCTAGTGTATGCAGATGGCTCGCGTTAATCTGCGTTGGAACCTTAATTAAAGAGTTGGGACACGAAGACGATACCGGACTGACAGACCACAGATGTAAGCCTGTATTAGGAAACTCCGTAATTAGACATGAGTAGATTACTTCACGTTTTCTCAGTATTTTGCATCCTTCTACATGCATATAACACATTTCTGCGGCACCTGCGAACTTACTAACACCACAACAACCGTCTGGGAGAACAACAAAAAGAAAGAAGCATTAAAAAAACCAAACTTCCGATGGTAACTCGGGATTGGTGAGATTGCGTACCTTAAGCAGGAACTCGAGTTTTTTTGCTCACCAGTTGGTGATTTAATGGAGTTGGTTACGCTTCCAACAGACTTCTTTGTATTTCCTTTTATACAAGGTCCTCTCTGGCAATCTCATAAAACATGTGCAAGACGTTTCGGATCCCTGATTTAATAAGGTCAGTTCATGCCTTGCTGCCACATCCGAAAAGATAACACTAGGTAATCGAGCGGCTAGCGCACACCACAGTAAAAAGCCACCCTTCCCATTGTTATTTGACACAGTTATTTTAACATTGTTTTTAATGTTCCAAGAAACTATTCATTAATTACTCCTGGGAGAAGTGTAGTCATTTACGTCACTTTCAGCTCGTGCTTCTTTCAAGAACTTGATTCAGTGGCCGCTGTACGTGCTCCTTTGTACAGTTCGTCTCTGTACCCCGGACGTTACATGGTTGTCAGCACGAAAACAAAGGATGGAAATAGCGTTCTCGCTGCATTACTTCGGTATTACATTGCGGGTGTGTTTAGATTAAAGCAACTTCGGGACGTTGGAGAACCGTGTACAGAGAGGCGACGGTCAGAGGTCATCTGAGTGAAGTGCGAAGGCCGGATAGCTGGATTCTGTTATTCCCCCTCTCAGTAGATGAAATATCATTAATCACTATCTGCTTGGTGTATTAATGACAGAGCTGGAGGTCGAAGGTTAACCACTGTCTGTTGAAAGTGTATGTCATTGGAATGGGGATGGCCAGTAATGATGTGTCATTGCTGTGCCCCCTGTGTGATGAATGGGGAGATTTTTTTTTCCTGCCCGTAGATCAAGCTTCAGGATATTGAACTAAAGAACGGCACTTATTCTTTGAAGCAGTGAAAGCACATGGTTGTACCGATCGCTTTTCCTCGCGCTAATAAATTATGCCAAATACATTGTTGGTTGTTTCTTTAGCTCTATAATTAAGCCTTTGGGTGTTGATCTCTCAAGTAAATTTCCCTCTTTAAATACTCATTTTGACTGCACACACAGCACGACAATTTTACTTCTCTTTTTACAGAAAAATCGGTCTTATGTCGTGTAACGTGCATGCTTTTCACCACAGAACTTGATTTCTGACTCCTAGTACCATTATGGATTTCAAAATATATTAACGGAGCTTTCCTTACATTTAAAATTAACGCAAAATGTATGGCACTCGATTTCGCAACGTGTATGACTTTCACAAAAATGGACTGTTAGTAAGCTTTTCAGTTTTTTAGCCATTCCAGTGGGAATGAAAAAATTTATTTTAAAGCTCTTAGTGTGCCAAAGGTACCTTCGCGGTTCTTTGACGGTGAGCTAACAGACAGTGCAATCCAACTTTTTTTCGGGGAGCATCGAAGTAAGAATTATCGAGATATTGATTCTTAGTTTTTCAGTCTTTCTGAGATTAGATTTTGGTCTCTCAGTGGAATATAATAGAGTATTTATTGAATGAAGGTCACCTTCAATTGATAATGAGTTAGTCTTTTTCTGAGGTGGCAAACAACTGAAAAACTGGCCAGAAGAACACGCGAAGTTGCCTCATAGCTTTAATTTCTTCTGTCTTTACCCAAATGACAACATCTTCAAATTAGGACCCATTCATTCTATGTTTATTAAAATCAATGATGTCAGCCGCTATAAAATTATGAGCTGGCATAAGACAAAGTGGTTATTTTGTGGTTCTGGACGTAGTATAGACATGAATCTATACTACGTCCATAACTATAACCGATTCTTCTAGAACTATAACTTCTATAACCGAAATAATATACTACGTATATTATTTCGGTTATAGAAAAACTAGTAGCATTATTTGGAGGGAAGTGCAGCAAGGTTGGGTGGGGGGGGGGGGTTGCACCTGTTTTAACAAACAGACCCGAGCTTCAAATTTTAAAGACGCTACGGTATTGACATTAGTAATAAGCAAGCTGCTATTCTATGCTTTTAATCCATTTGTGAACTGTAAACCATGGAGCGAAGCACAGCTAAATTTTTAATGGCCTATAGTTCTTGTTATTAAATAAGTAGCAGTTATCATTAAGGTTTTGAAGCCCTGGGAAGATATTTCATCAAAATTATTCGCCTTCTTATTACTGTGACATTTTTGAAGTTAATTGCCATTTATAATTAAGAGCTGATTAAAACGTGAAGATATGACATGGCCACCACGAAAGGTTTGGAACTCTACAAACCTTATTACTGTGAGTGGACTAAGAGACCAAACATTTTCCTTTTCATCAGCAGTGTGCAGTCACAATGACTGCAGGACGGGTTCGAATCCAGGAGGTATGATTTTTCATCCCCCCCCCCCCCCCAGACAGGCAAATCACTGGAGAATACACGTAATTAATAGACATAATACACAATCATCCTATCCTTAGCTGCTTCCTATACTATATTCCAAACAAACATTTTTAATTTCCACCAGGTTTCTAGTTAAACATAATACACTCGTCTCCGCAACCTTAGTTACTTTGGCTTAACCACTCTCCAATAAGCAACGTGGTGGTCTCGCACCTTGCCATGAAAATATATCACCAAAAAGCTTCAACAAACATCGGTGACACAGTGGTATTCAATCTCATAACCTATATTTTGCTGGTGGCAAATTTGGCACCTTATCAACTCAATCACCCAAACCACGGGTTTGGCATCAACTTTCTCATGTTTGGACTCCTTGTGCAGCGGACTCTTGTCTAGTGAGTCAAAGCTTAAGTGTCCATTAGACATTATCTTGTAGTTTAACTTCAGTCCCTAATGAAGACATTTTAACTCTCCTTGACACCACACAGTTTAGCGATATTATGATGGTTTAATAAAAGGAAGTAAAAATGTTTATTATGTCTGTTAAATCTGGGAAACGACTGGTAACAAACACTTCATGTACATGCTCCTGAAAAACAATCTAAATGCGCTTTTTTTTTCCTGTAAAAATTCCTATACTACTCGCCAATTACTGATACCTTTCTGCATCTTAACCTAATCCAGTAGGCAAAAAGAAAGGAGTCGTATGTAATAAAAATCTCTTAACGAGTTTCATCATCTAGTCGATACTACGTGGCATCCTGGAGCTTCTTATTTTAAAAAAAAAATAATAATAATTTTCTTTCAGGCACTTAAATTGTATTTTATTTTCTCAAAGCTCACACATCACCGAGATTTAGATTACGCTGTAACATATCGTTTATACAATGTTTGCGAAGTATGAGGGGGAAAAGGGAAAAAAAAGTAATGTGTTTGTTCAACTTAAGTATTTTGTTTTATTTGGATTCATAAGTTTAAAAAAAAAAAAAAAAAACTTTGTTGCTATGACCACCTGCGCTCCATTACTCGAAGAGGATCTAGTGATTGATGGGCAGCAATTAGTCCACTGATAGCGTCTTTATAGACTGGCCTCGCTCTAACCTGATGAATGGTTGTAGTGCAGAGAGTAGTTGACAGGGCGGCTGCGCCAATCAGGTCATCCCCGTTGGCATCCTATGGCAAGAGGACCAAGATCCGTGCGGATGGACAGAGTGGACAAATTGTTGCGATATCGCGACCAGTGATTACGTGGCGAAGGCGGAAAGAAGAAAAAAAAAGAAGGGGAGGGAGTTAAGATCGGAGTTAAGTTGGGGCTACTGTGTACAGCCGTTCGACCATCATACGACAGAAGAGTGCTTGTTACTAGGTCTAGGAAATGCCATACGTCATCCAGGACCTTCTGCATGTCCACTGTCGACAGCCCTGCTCGCCTTATCACTAACCCTAATCCTTGAAATAAATCAACCTTCAACGCTAGTTAGAGTACTTGTCTCATGTGCCGACCTGTCTTCTTTGTTCTCTGAAGGTTCGATTGTCGCTTGCAACGGTCTATGCCTCATCAATTGTCACTAGCGGTTTCATTCTGGAACGTCCTTTTCTCTCAGTTAGTTGTTTTTAGAAAAACGCTCCCATGATATGATAATATACGATTTATTGCATTTCGAAAGCATTTTCCTTCCTCCCTGTGGGACTCGTTATTCATCGTTTCCAACCAGATGCTGGCTGGAAACGATGAAAAAATAAAATACACAAAGATTACATTTAATATTTTATTAACTTATTTAAGCACAATGTTCAAAAAAGTCACTACCTGTTAATAAAGAACTGTGTTCCTTACAAATAACAAGAAACTTTCGCAACGTTCAGATATAAATATATAAATTTCCTAAGCCAATACCCATTAAAGCAGAGTTAGAAACTTAATGGAAATGGCTACTAGAACAGAGCAAGGTGCATGTTACCATTAATATTCGGACTTCATGAACAGAAATTTAAAGATAGATGCGGTAGACATGTGAAAAATAGTACGTCTCGCTATTCAATCTGGACCGAAATTGAAATCATAGATTTATATGTTAAAAGGCATCAGTAATCTGTATCGTATTCTTATATGATGTTACGTAATAGGAAAAAATATCATTTAAGTCATTCCTAACTCTTTTTATCCCTTCAATTAAAATGCCAAAGTGTAATAAAAATGTGCGCACATTTAGGCTGTAAGTTAAATATTTATAATCGGATTGCACACTTGATTTTCATCTGTATTTTAATAATTCTTTTCCACTTTTTATTAAACCACCTGTACAATCCAGCTTTTAGAGTTCACGCAAAGACTTTGCATCTAGCTGTGTTCGTAAGAAGAAAGAGGAAAAATTTCGGTTAATTACTCGTCGGATTGACCTTCACGTAAAACATAAATTTCAGGTCGGTTTAGAAACGACAGAGCATTACTCTCTAGTTCAGAATTAAATCGGAGGAGAAAAATAATAACGAAATGAACCTTCTCCTCCGGCTGCACGGTCGGATACGTGATGCAGGTCAGAAAAATGCCCTCGGGAGCTGATTATTTGAGGTGAATATCCAGCTGCTGTCATCGGAGAAGATGGATCTTCCATCATGGAACCACGGTACGCACATGTTCGTCACACACACACAACCAACACGCAGTCTTCTTGACGTCTCACCAAGGTGAAAATGCCTCAGTTTCTGGTATAAATTTTAAGAACTAACAGTCAAATCAGATTACCCCCTTACGTTGTTATATTTCCATGCTCGCATTAGTCAAATTTATTTTATCGTTTATGTTGTAAACCTTCAAGATGCTATTTTTTTTTTGTCTCGAAGAGAACTCTATGTGCGAAGCACACCTGAGATCTCACCTTTTAGGATTCCAAATAAAAGAATCTCATTTTGGCAATTAATTTCCATTCGAGACGTTATGCAACATAAACCAGAGAATAGAAAAATGCAATTAATGTATTCTATAAATTGTAATTAATTATTTAAAATCCATTGTGTTTTTTTAAAAAAAAAATTCTTAAACTTGAGAATTTACTGACTATTTCATGCTGATTTTGTTAATTTAACTTTTAACTGGTAACTTTTTTTTTTTGCAATGCCTATACGAATACTAAATTGCTCTGGTATACCCAGAGGGGGAAATACCCCCGCCACACACACACACACACGCACAACTCGACCGACATTTCTGAAAGAAAAAATATCATCTGAGTGGGATAGTAATTCCTCGTTTCTTGTGTCTCTGCAGCACATCCTCGATCTCCACCAGTATTCCTCCTTTGGTTGGATAGATCTGAGTTCAAGTCCCGTCTGAGACACGGGTACCCTTCATATGGACTTTTCAATTGAAGATTGGGTAACCGGTTCTCATATGAAAACGGCAGAGTTTTACATCCACAAATTAAGCAAATCAGACGGGTTGTACTCAGTTAACAAACAATGTGCTAACCTCATAGCCTTAATTGCTTACATCGTAATTTTAGTCAAACTAAACCGTGCGGTTTCTCTTGTTGTTATTATTATTATTATAGCGAAATTGAGATAATCAGATGTTATACTAAGAACTTCTGAGATTAAACTCTTCAAGATTTGTTCTTTCTATATATACACGTTTCCAACGTTTTCTGAGGCACTTCCGTAATATATTCAGAAAGATTGCGTAACGTACCGTTCGGCTAGAAAAATCAAACGGCTTATTACGACGTTTTATAAAAACTTCGACTGGCAATGAGAGGTAGCCAATCTCATACGGCGATAATATTTATCTCCTTCAAAAACAATCAGCCAGAGAATACACTGCGTGTATTCTCTGGCTGATTGTTATGTCTGAGGCAATTAATCTTTATGGGACTTGTTATATCCTCAATTAGGTTTATGAACGCCTTTTAAGAATGTCTTAGATTCTTACATAAACCTTAGCACACTCCCACTTGTCTTCACAAAATGCCACAATGAGATATGGTTTGTTTATGCAAGTACAAATCGCCCAATCGTACAGTGTGGTTTAGTGGAGAAATCAAATGAGTATCTCTACTTTCTGATGCACTGACTTGTTTAGGTTTTGGACTATCTTTTGTAATGCATTAAAGGAAGTTGAAAGATTTTCAGTTACTGTAGTATACCAAAAATTAGAGTGTGCAAGCTCGTGATGAGAACAAAAACCATGTCTCATTGTGGCATTTTGTGAAGACAAGTGGGAGTGTGCTAAGGTTTATGTACTAATCTAAGGCATTCTCAAAAGGCGTTCATAAACCTAATTGGTGATATAACATGTCCCATAAAGATTAATTGCCTCAGACATAACAGATCATGGTCTGTCTGTGACTGCGTGTATTCTCTGGCTGATTGTTTTTGAAGGAGATAAATATTATCGCCGTATGAGATTGGCTATCTCTCATTGCCAGTCGAAGTTTTTATAAAACGTCGTAATAAGCCGTTTGATTTTTCCAGCCCAACAGTACGTTACGTAATCCTTCTGAATATATTACGGTTCACATTGTTTGCCAAGCATAATATTCTTTCAAATTAGAAAACAGACCGTGTATAATGACTTCTTTTCCTGAGATGAAAATTCCAATTGCATTCATGTTATAACATTTAGACGAAAGTCTGAGTTTTTATGAACATGTAGGAAAATACATTTTTATTTTAGTTACTTTTGGATTCTGTTAATTGGAGAAAAACTAATGTCAAATCAAAATCATAAGTTGTATACTTCATGTTTACAATGTAGCGATTCTAATTAATCAGATATTTTCTTGGCACTGGCCTAATCTCTTGGGGGGGGGAGAGAACTGCTATTTCCTGAATGTTAGAAGAAGGTCTGAGGAGAAAATTCGATATTAATAACTTCGTAGAAGGCGAAAAGATAATAATTGAGTTCATTCAAAGATATCGTGAGAACATTTTTAACCGAATAAATTTGCCCTAAAATTTCACTGGATGCCGAGGTTAAAAATCGGTCATCAAAATTAAGACCCTTTCCGAAATATATTTTTCGTTCCTTCTTACACTGCTTATTTATGTTTGGACATCAGTCAGGATGCTCTTTCCTGCAAAGGTCATTTTCACCCCTATTCGTCATCCGTAGCCGTTTGGTTTACCCCTCGATATCTAAATGGTGCGGTTTTCTTGTTAAAGAAAGTACTTATATCTGTGCTCCAGTGGCCGTAATTTAGATGCCTAACTTTACAAGGACTGCAAACGTCTGTACATTAAGTGACTATAGAACACATAAAAGTTAAGTGTGTGTGATCCAATAACATAATGCTTGACAACCGAACCTTATTGCCTACAGCATTGTATTGATCTGTGCCCACACCGAGAGAGAGAGAGACAGTGCATGGAGATGCGTCAGTGGGAAGAGAAAACGCTATGTCCATGGTGAAACGGCTTCACAAGTTGAAAGATCCTCCTGCAATGCGTCAGTGTGGCACTGTCTGGTTGTGTTGCACCCCTTTGCATCCGATTCTAATTAGCGCCGGGAATCTGTCACCCCATTAACACACCATTAGTCGGTGGCACAGCCTTTGAAACTTAGCACGAAGGTTGAAATCCGAACTAGTAATAATATGCATACGCGCACTACCTTCGCCTGTAGCCTCGTTTTTAAATTGTGAGTTACTTCTCTCACTGGCCTGCTAAGGGATGTTTAGTAACGGAGTTTGCATTAGCTCGCGTATGCATAGACGTCAGTGCATCGTTAGCTCAGGACTCACATAAAAATCCTTATACATTTCTTCAGAAGAATGGAATGGAGCACCGAGTGTAGGGACGTGTCATTAAAAGGATACTTTTCAACACCTGTCGCCGGCCTTTAGCCCGTTATCGAAGGCGTTCAATAATTAGCAAACAATGGAGACACGACGGACTCCGCGAGTCGTAACGACAACGCCTTAAATCTGTCATGTCGGCCGTTGTTGCGGAGACTGCTGGGAGGCGGCCTCCTGTAGGCGAACGTCTCTCACGCCGCTCGTAAACACATAAAACGGATCTGAAACGTGCTTTATGGAGCTTTTATGGCACTCCGGAGTTCTCCAAACTCCGGACTTCCCCACCTGCCGAGAATCCGACACTCGAAACAGTGCGCCGCCCCGCTAACCCCGTTAAAATTTGTATTCTCCCGTAGAATCGTTACGGCCCTGATGGCATCCGACAGAACTGGACCAGAATTGGTTGTTGCAGTTTCTTCATAGCCTTCGAAGTGCTGTCTGTAGTGACCGTCCACTTCATAACCTTACAATGTGCTGCATTTAGACGATCGTACTCTTCTCTGTAGATAGATTCCGAAGTTGTGTCCATGTCATCGGTCTCGAACATTCTTTTGAGTATGTCTTGCGTACACCGAAGTGAATTCACTCTCCTCATTACGCCACTGGAAGTCTGTTTCGACTTATCGGGTCACTCATAGCTATTGCTGGAAATGTTCTTAAGAGTCATTTTGTTTTAAATGCATTGTGATGGATCTTCTCCCCAGATTGTTTACTTTTAGTACCAAATCCGTTTCTCTGAGCTGTTTTTAAAATGTGCCCATCTATGTCTGAGGATGAATAAAAACTGACGTCTTTGCACTTCCGAAAGGGAATAGACAGACATCTTTTTGAAAATCTTTTAGCAGTCAGTTGCTTTGTAACCTTCACTATAGCCTGAAGTTGATTTTATTTCTGCAGCGTGCTAGACGAAATTACTGCAAACATCTGATGCCATTCACCTGAAAGTAAATTAACTGATCTCATATGGAACGTGGAAGCCGTTTTCGTTTGTGACACGTTGAGTTTTCATTCCAGAATGGCAACAAACCAATCAGGAAATATGAACAATTTACTGACACAGTATGCATGTCTTTTAAGTCCTGTGGGAAATTTTTTTAGGAGGAATTGTGGAATTAAAAATCCAAGTTTCTTCCCGTATTAAAAACCAACGTATTGGCACCAAAAGTCGTTTGTCTCGAGAACTGGCTGGGAATAAAGGTAGAAAAACGTTCCTCTAGTCAGTGACTAAAATTGAACTCTCTCTCTCTCTCTCTCCCCCTCCCTCCCTCCCTCCTGTCGGTCTGTCATCATGGAAATTAGCACAGGATACGCAAACCTTAGATGTCGCCATCAATGTATCTACATCCAGTTTCATAAAAATCACCCCTTTTAACCTCGCAAATAATATAATTTCAATAGAAATTCAAAAGTCCTTAAATTATCAAGGTAATCATTTGAACATTCTTAGATTAAAATTATTCCTAAGTCTGTGGTCCGAAGTTTTCACTGACTGATCTTAGATATGATTTCATATGTGAAACTGAGGTTGCGTTGCTCCCCCCCCCACTGTACCTAACATCTTCCGAACAAAGAATGAATTACCGTGCACTGATTTACAAGTTCGATTCTGATGGACAATAGATTGACCTTAACTTGCTCATTCAACTGTACTGTAAATAAGTATTCGAACGATTAAAGAATCACACTTGAAGCCTGTGCAAATTGTAAATGATCCCGAGTACAAAATTTCATTAAAATATGACCAGTCAGAGCAATTTTAATAAAATACATTTAGAGACTTCAAATTATGAAATTTAAAAAACAAAATTCATATGTGTAAGAAATTTCATTAATCTTCCCATCTACAACGGCTGTTATTTTGCACGTGGACAAGGTGACTTGTTTTTTTCCTCCTCCCAAAATGGCTGCATTCCTACATTGTCTTTACATGATCACACATAAGTTTAATTCCTCAATTATCACGTTCAGTTATTACGTTGTAGAGTTATATGATCTTTAAATACACATATTGATGTAGCTTAGCGATTTGAGCAAACCTACATTGGCAATACCATTCCAGTGTACCCATTTTAATTCTTAACAAGTACTATCACCATAACTATTATTTTTTCCCCATAGGTGTCTGCATTTTATCCGTTTTGAAGAGCTGCTTCAGTCATTTAAGAGCTACATTATTAGAATGAGAAACCTTAATGGTTCTGATCTACTGATGGCGATGTTCTCTTCAATATGCGCCGATATGACATCACGCTGCCATATGTGTGGCAATTTTGGGTTTAATAACTACACCTGTGTGCCAGCTAGAGTTGGTGTAGCTGGGCTAAGTGGGATTAAATAAGTAATTAAGTGTTTGTATTGCCTTTTCGTTAGTAATGTATACGATGACGGTGATTCTGTTGCACGACCTGGGCAGTTAATGAGCGAACTGCGCTAGCACAGCACATGTGCTTGTGTTTCGGCTATAAAATAAGATATAGTGCAAGTACAGTTTCGTGCAGTAATATTTAGCAAAGCACCCCCTCTCTCGGGTTCTCTTGGGACCTCTTCTCTTTACTAGCGTCAGGTGTCCCTTTTCCACACTAAAACGCATGCGAGACGTGTTTCCCGGTGTGATGCCGTCTGCTCCAATTACAGAGAACATTCCTCATGCTTTCCGCCAGAGTGGGCTTCGGCGTTCCACACTATACGGAGCCAGTTGAAGACCCCCCGCTCATGATGCTGGCTCACAAAAAGATCATCTGTTCAGCGGTGTGCAGCTCTCGGCAGGTCTAAGCAGGGATCCTCCATAAGCCTGATGAAGCACTAATCACATTGCAGGGCTGTGTTTTCTATCTGCCTTGACAGCTCCTCCTGGGCTTCACCAGTTATTGCTGTTCTCATCATCGGGGAAGCTGTCATAAACCCAACCGGTCCGGAACTGCTGCTGCCCCAGCACCTGCAGACACACACTCTGGCCTGCTTCCATTTATCACTCCACTCTTCTGCATCCCACGAAGGAGCTACTTGGTTATCGTTGTTGGACTGGGGAAAAGTCTGTTTTTGTTTTAGTTGCGTGGCCTATTGGTTAAACTTTTACTTCCTTTTTAAATTTTTTTTTTATCATCGATTCCTATCTTTGTTTTTGTACCATATATTATTCATTCTGCTCCAGGGATGCTAGAAGTGCACGTTGTGGTCTTATATATACAAACTTAAATGTTCAGTTAAAATTGTCTGCCTTAAAATAAAGTAGATGCACCACTTGTTTGTGCCATATCTCTATAGCAGGAGCAAAGTGTGTTTCATTTGTCTCTTCGTTGTTTTCTAGTTTATTGCAATAAAATGCACAATTATATACTGCAACTCATAGCAACCATTAATTTCACTCCTGAACAAAACCGAAATTAGTAATCCACATATATGAAAAACTTTTGTATGTGACTTCGTATTTGGTTGTATCACTGTGCAGAGCTGGTTAAAAGTGTAATATTTGTATTAGAAAATAGGGCAGTTTGATTACATTATTGAGTTTGATTATATTCTAAAAATAAAAGTAACATTGGTGGTGATTACATTTGTTCATGATACATGACGTTAGCGGTTTTCACTTCTAGATTTTTCAAGTTCCAGAAAGAAAAAAAAAAAAAGTGACTTCATGTAAGAATATCCTTAATTTAGATTAATTTCATCAAGTGAAATCGTGCATTGAGTCACACTTGGTTAGATAATCTAGAAGCAATTGGAACTGACGAGGAGCCTAAAGCACTTAACGGATATGCTGACCCATGTAGACTCAAACGTATCCTCGGATTGCACTACAAAGAATCCCTTTGCAAATAGTTGATTACATCTCTTCTTGTATAAATTGTAACTATGAAGAGAGACACCTGGTCTACAACGATGTGTCAGAAGCTATGGCATTTAGACATTCTACTTGTCAGAGAATCTAATCCGTGCCAAAAAAAAAAAAAAAACCTTCGACACTACCGGGCAGCTTCGCCGTATCCCGGTTTTGTCGTTAGTGTGAGATAACTGAAACCTAATTTTGTGAGATCAATCAGTCTGGTTCCAAGGGGTCCAATATCGGTGTTCTGCACTGTTATACTACACCCCATCCATGATAGGATCCAACTCTTCGTGTTCCAATATGTTTCTTTGCAGGCCACAGTGCTAACACAGTAACAGCTATTGTGCGTGAATACTGCACACCCAAATACGCGTAAATCGCAAATTGATCCATCATTGCTTCGAATTATGCTCGTGCATACTTCTCTGTTCAACTTACTTGTTTTCTATATGCTGGAACAGATATATTACGCTGTTTCTGATGGAGTGGTTGCATCCCTGCATGAGGAGAGAAGTACATAATACCTAATAAACTGGACACGCAATAAAATACTAAAATTAAGAAATGAATATGTGTCGTGAAATTATTGATTTTACACTAAAGCAGTTGAGTTTCAATAAACCCATTTCCATTATAATTTTAAATAGTTTAAATTATATAATTTACATGTTTCCCTTTGTCTGCAGGCCTGCAACGAGTTCACAACGCACGTGATGAACTTATTACGGGAACAGAGTAGGACGAGACCGATCACGCCAAAGGAGATTGAAAGGATGGTCCAAATCATCCACAAGAAATTTAACTCCATCCAAGTTCAGTTGAAACAGAGTACGTGTGAGGCCGTCATGATACTGCGGTCCAGGTTTCTTGACGCCAGGTGAGTTCAAAGCTTTGTGGACTGATATTAAATTAATTATTTTTAATAGAAATTTGCTAGAAAATTATACGAACTGCTTTTTCTTTCAGTCTTCACTTATTTCTATTAATAACGTAATTTAAGAGTGTTTCAAAATCAACATAAAGTTATAAATTTATATGATAAAGCTTTGACATGTGTCGCCCTTAAATCATGTGAATTTTAGGACTGGATTATAACGATCATAAGAATAATTTATTAATATAGACTAAAAGACTTGAGAGAAGAAGGAAATAAAATAATGAAGTGTCAATATAAAATAATCCACGCCTAGAACATGAATTCTGGGGGGGAACTGCTTTAAAATCCCATTAGCAACATAAACATTAAAATAAAGGCTGGAAAAACAGCCTTTATTTTAACGGAAGCTGAATTAACCGGTCTCGTACGAACCTTACAAGAATTTTTCTTATTGCAAAAACAAACTGGTTGGTGAACAGATGCAAATAATAGGTATAATACACTCACCTCCTTGCCTCAACTCTTGGGGGATCGATTAGTTATGACCGGATTCGTATTATAAGTTTTAATTAACAACAGCTGTTCGGTGATAGTTTAAATCTACTCTCAGTATTTTTTTTTTTTTTTATTTAAGTATTTGTATTGAGCAGTATATTGATAAAGATTTAGCATTTCCTATTTAAGTTAAGGACTTCCTACGTTTCTATATAATATACTAAAAGAATAACACTTTTGGAACCTGTGTTCCGTGTTATGGAACATATAATTTTAATTCGTGCGTGTTTAGGAATTTCAAATTATGCAATACCTGGGCCATAGAAATTGCAAATAGATACACGACCTGCGAAATCTTTTTTTCTCATTCTGTAGTGTTATTTCAATCATAAAAAAGTGGTTTGGATTACTTTGCTGTAATTATTTGGAGAGGACAAAAAAAAGATCATCCTGTTCTTCAAATGCTTTTGTCTCTACCAACGTGAAAGATGGACATCTACATCTTTTCTTTTTCGTGCTACTTGGGAATTGGGACGAGGATTATTAATTGGTCCTAAGACGTTATTAGTTTTATTCTAGATTTCTTATATGTCTGTGTTCTATATTTTGATGATTTGTCTATTTTAATTGTTTCAAAACTTTGAATCGCTTCTAGTTTGAACTCCTATCCTCCAATGGCTTGCCGAAACTGCCTTCTTTCACCCTCCATTCGTTCTTAATGCGATGCTAAGTATTTGAACGAACGTACTGATCTGTCAGTATCATCTTCATACACACCATATCCCACTCGTCACTTGTATTCCATTCGTACAAGGTGTGTGTCAGCGAAGGAACTGTCTGTTAATCTGCCGTGCCAGTAGCTTCTTAGAGTACAAGCGGCATCATCGCTATCACAGTGCCACAACGTGTCAGTACGATGCTACATGAACGTGAACCATTCTTTTAATAGGGTTGTCGTCAACTCCGAACATTCCACGTGAATTTCTGTTTTCTTGAATGCCATCAACTATGAACGTGCCAGGAGAGCAAACGCTGAAATCAGCACGTGGCGCATCATAACTGCACCCCCTTGATGTGACGAGTCACTAGCGCTCGTCGGAATGAAAAGCTGCTCAGAGATGGAGATTTGAGAAATGTTCCAAGTTTACAATGATCCCACCCACTTCCCCTCACTCCACCCTGCATCAAACTCACAAGAGCTCAGGCTGCCTTTACTTGCGAACAAGGCAGCCCGTTAAAAGTACTTAATTAATTGAATCGAGTTCGATAAAATGTTAAAATGCTGTTTTTATTTATATTTTTTGTCCCTAATGCATCTGTAAGGGCTAGTCCATGAATTACATAATTCTCTCTCTTGGAGAATAACTGCATAGGAATCGATTGGAATACATATCATATTTATTTGGTCAAAAGGTGCGCGAGATATGAAAATCGGCAAAAAAAAAAAAAAAAAAAAAAAAAAATCTCTTGTATCGGCGGGCCTGCAAAATTAGTAAAACTAAATATGACATATTTAAGTTATTTTGTTCCGTTTCGCATCCTGTCCGTGTATGCCTTTTTTATTTGTAGAAAATTCTGACTTAGTTCTGATTACGTGGAAATTTTTACTGTCCAGAATTTTACCTTTAATTAAAATTAAAGAAGCAATCCTATTGTCCAAACATACGCCTGCTTACAATCTCTTTACCTACCTACAAAACATCTGCTTATGACAGTTGATCAGTAACTTAGTCAGTCCTTATTGTCATTTGGCCATATAAGTTTCTTCTGAGCACTAATTAATGTAATCGATCGACCCCTAATAACACCATAGACGTTGCTTGTTGTACTCAATGGCTGCTTCCATTTATATATGTAAGTGCGTGTGTATTATTCTTACAATAATATATAAATTATTCATAGAAATTAATTCCTTTTTTTTTTATCCTACTGAGCGTCGAAGTTATTCAGCAGGAAATATATATAAAGAAATACTCCATCTGATATATAATTTTTCAGTAATTGCTAAATGAAGACCTTGAAGTATGCACGTCTTTCGAATACATGTCAGCATCATCCTTTCTGGAGATATAATGGATTTTATTATTATTACGCTAAAGGTAATTCAATTTCTGGATGCAGGAACTGTACGCATGTAAACAAATAAATTTTATTAGGCAGTATGGTATTGTACCTTTTGTGCAATTTATATCACTTTTCCTAAATGATTGGAGGATATATCGCCAGATGAATTCTCACAAACGCTTCGTAGATAAGCACAATTCGGACCTAAATCACAAAATTCAAGTAGACTGTATTTGAACCTGATGAGTTTGTCAAAATGATTTTGTCTCTTCCTAATTAGCAGCAATAAGAAACATATATCAATATATCAATTCTTTAGAATTTTCGAGGTCACCCCCACGTGTTAAAGAAAGACATAAGTTATTAGTGGTGTTCAGTGCTAGATATGATGCACGCGGATGGAGAGAGCATTTTCCTGTTAGTTCTTTCTGCGCCCGAGAGGATTAAAATGAAAATATGAAAGACCGAAAGTCTAATTGATGTACGGCCTAGTATAGTGAATTAAGCCTTTCTCCCCAAGCTCCCGCAGTAATGGTTCGGCACACCGTGATTCGGAGCACCGTGCATAACACTGGCAAGCGAGGAAACGAGAAAAAAGTGCACTATGGAAGGGTTGGCAGCGAACTACGAGGATTAAATGGCCCTTGCTGCATTAAATGGCGCTTCCTCCACGCCACCGGATTCACTCAATTACTGCACTAAAGAGAAATTGCTGCTGGAATTCGTTACGGAGGCATACTTGCAGGATCTCCATCTTTGAGACCCCTCTCTACCTTCCGCAGCTTTCCCCTTATGGTAGAGAGAGAGAGGTAAGTTAGCAACAGCTGCATCCAGAAGTTTTACTTTCAAGTAAAGCTAAATGCGAATAATAGTGTGCTATAGCGTCTAACTGTCGGGCCTCCATCCACAACCGACTTGGACAGTTTAGGCTTTCTTTCTGCGTTTATTCGCTCGGTATAATGGGTGCATTTCTTTCTTAAGTGAAAACACCCCCAAAAAAGAATGAATCGTTATTCCTTTACCGCCGTAGATTTTTCCGTTTATCCACTAAGTATATGGTGGCCCTACTTACCTGATAACAATTGACTACATTTACTAGACTCGGTCCAATGGGCAAATAAAAATTCTTGGTTTTTTTTTGTACCGATATGAGTGATAATTTCAACACTTTTAAAAGGAAGAAAACGCTTTTCTATGTTTATGTTAGAGATACGTTCTGTCATGTGTAAACGAATATATATATTTTTTTATTTATTTATATCGTAGGCGGAAAAGGCGAAACTTCAGTAAACAAGCCACAGAGATTCTCAATGAATACTTTTATTCCCATCTTTCCAATCCTTATCCCAGCGAAGAAGCAAAGGAAGAATTAGCAAGGAAATGTGGCATAACGGTGTCTCAGGTAAGATATGACAAATAGTAAAATAAAATTACTTATATATTTATAAGATTATGAAGTCCTGAAGGCTTATTGTTTGGTAAATCTTGCTGTATTCAGTGAAATCAGAAGAAAATGTATTATGTGTACCCATGTTTTTACATCGATAAATATTATTAATCTTATAATGTATTGGTGAGATCCACTTTTATTTATTATCCTAAGTATGCAGTACATGATTTAGCTTTAAATTGTTTGGGTTTGTATCTTTATCAAATAAATTGTCAATTTCGTTTTTTAGGTATCAAATTGGTTCGGTAACAAAAGGATAAGGTACAAAAAGAATATTGGCAAAGCTCAGGAAGAAGCCAATCTTTACGCTGCCAAAAAAGCAGGTAGATATATATTTTTTTATTTATTTTGTATGAGGGTTTTACGTAGAGCAAAATAATAGTAGTAAGGGCGAATATATTGCACGACGCGTAATGTACTAAGCATGTGCCATAACCGCTTGGAATCTGTCTTCTCTGCATGACAGCAGTGTATTGCGCGCTTTCACTAATAACCTATGTACAAGCGCTTTAACAGTAATCTGTATTGCTAACCCTCTCTCTCTCTCTCTCTCTCTCTCTCTCTCTCTCTGTAGATGGCACTTGCAGCCGGTTATGAAATAGTTGCATTGTCTTAGGCCCATTATTCCACCTCTAATGCTATACACTCTCATCGATTTCCAATCTTTGCGTCTTCATCCCCTTAACATCGATTGTAATATTTCTCTCCCCCCCCCCATCCTTTTCCCCATAGCATTCTGATGTCAGTATTCTCACTCTTCGTCCCTATGCCTCGATTGACAAATCGGGATGATAATCTCTGTCAGGGCATCCCCCAAGCACGAGTCAGGGCCGCCGTGAATAGTATCAGACTTTTTTTTTTTCTCTTCCACATTTTGACCCCTGTATGTAAATGGTATTTGTAAAATAGCTACTTCTCAGTGTGTGTGACAGGCTGCACACGTCTTTCTACTGACGGATTTAATATCCATCATACTGCCAATAGAAGCGCGCTCGGCCGAATTCAGGGCAAAGATGTGTAATATGTAGTAGTGTATAATAGAAGTTACTACCACATTTATGTTCGTTTATTGATTTGTTTTTACATTTAAAAAGTGATATTTTGCTCTTTAAAAAAATTGTAAATATTGGAAGCTTCCTTAGTAGTGGTTGCTTAGTTTAAAATAACCCATTTCAATACACACATATCGGAAACTTTTATTTTTTTTTCCACTATCATTATAATCCGACTGTCTCTCCCTTTTTTTCCGTTTTCCCCCAGATCAAGGCCATTACTCTTGGGTTTTCAAAGCCGGAAATGCGGACGGTATGATATGTCTATTTTTTTTGTTTGTTTGTTTGTTTGTTCTATTTACGTGGACTACTTTGTGCAAAGCTTTCTTGTGTATGTTTTCGATGCATAAAATAAATGTGATGCGAATGTTTGAATGGATACAAATAACACTTATGCATTAAATCAGAAATAACGCACTCGGGAAAAAATAAATAAATAAATAAATTCTTCCAGCAAAAGGAAGGATTTTACACATCGAAATTCATTTCGGCCATGAATAGTCGATAATACGAGTGGCTTATTTCTAATTTAGTGTTGATCACATCTGGTAACCACGCACCAAAAGTTTTACTGCACTGCCAAGTCAGCCACACATGTTTTAACGTACTGTTAATGCCTGAGCAGGTGGTAGTGTTCATGCTATCCACACATTACCTAGATGCTTGCATTTATCATGGTGTGGGAGTAAAAATCTTGTGGGTTCTCTTCTCCAAACAGCGACACTCCCTTCCCCCCCCTCGTTTTTTTTCTTCCGTCACCTGCTCCAGTAGGTTCCGCACCTAATAATGCAGCAGATGTTTTTGTGATTCTCTTTCGGCACACTTATTTATTATTTTTTTTTTTTTTTACCCTTCCTGTCGCCGCCGCAGCTGCCCAACTTTACGGCTGCTGTCACTGTTTCCAGTATTCCAAACAACGCAGTGATGACTCCTCTTTCATCGACGACGTTCCTGCCGACATTTACCATGCAAGAAGCCGGGTCCCGCCGCCGTTATTCCTGCCATCCTTTCCCTTATCACTCGCTGCCACGGCCATTAGGAAATTTGCTCCGGTAAAATATGCAATATTTGGCCGTCGCCTCAGGCCGCTATTGGTGTCGGGGGACGGGCTATTGTTTGCCCTACCAGCAGACGGGCGGTGAAGATAACGAGGCTACATTCTACTCTAATCTCGTGGCCGATGTGCGCGCTGAAAAGGATCCCTTTATCACGCCGGACCAGAGGCACGAGCCCGGAGGAAGGTGGCACCTGAATCACGGTCGTCGCTGGCGCGCGGTGACCGGGCCTTCTACTCCGGCAATTGATTAAAGCACAATATCTGATGGCTGCTGGGCTACTGTTGATTCTCGGGAGTAATGGCTTCACAACAACGAAAGGAGGGCTGGGTGGGAGGGAAAGACAACGTCACACTTGAAGCAACTCAGAAAGACTATAACACTACAGCTGAACACGATAGCAGTTTTTTTTTTTTTTTTTTTTTTTTCCTACAGTGTTGAATATTTGCAGTGGGAAACATTATTAGAATTTTTTTCAGTCATTTTCTAACAGTTTGCTTTAGCGTAAGTATGTTTGTCAGAAAGAGGGAAAAAATTTCTTCGTATTTTCCATCTCCTGAACAGCAATTCAGACATAGGCACTTGTCTGGCACTCCCTGCAGCGTTGATCTATCGATTCTTCTCTGAATAATACTTTGGAAATGGTCTTCTCAGCGATATCACTGCGATCCAAGTCAGTGCGTGACTTTGCCCATAACAGGTGACATCAATAGTTGGTTTATTTCTGTACGGACCTTGTTAGGAATGCAAGTCGCAGGCTTATAGCACCACGCTACGTAGAGGTACACGATGGAACATTTTTATGGACAGACGCACAAAGTGTATTTTGGTTGCCACGCTACAAACTATGGTGGATCATGTTTAGGAGACAATCGAAATTTCAGGTCGAATCCGCAGTATGTTTGTTGCATTTTAACTTTGCGAATCTCTGCCCAGCACCTACTCCCTAACAGTATTCTATCATCAGTCAAAGCAGAAATGTTATGATTGCTTAATTGGAGAGTATTGAATCCTCTAACTCTGCACGACTCTCTTTAAAGAGAAGATTTCGTCTTTGTATAACATAAAATGGCGATACTTGAAGCTGAATGAGCCTGAAGATTTAATTCCATCATATGAGCAGCGTATAACTCAATACTCTCTGTAATGGAAGAAGTTGGTGTTTTCATTACATAGCTTCTTTCTTTTCACCAAAATTCCAGGGTAGAGGAGGAAGGACTAACCTCGGAAAAAGATAATGGATCTTTTCTGAAGAAGTGTTGAAATTGGCAAAACTAGGAATTACGATAGAAAAAGAATTGCTGTTCACCATGTTAAAGATCTGCTATTTGTCCTGCTATTTTTATGCAATGTCTTGTAAACATTGCATGAAATTGCCTTGAAATCCTCTAACCACAACACTTAGTAATTATTCGTTTTATTTTTTGTATCCACAACTGTTTGTTCGCTTTTGAGTTATTTCCATTTGCTACCATTTTGTTCGACATTTGCAAAAAGAGGTTTCAGCGAGAGATATCTCAACATATCAAATCGCTGTTAATTGTAGCAGTTCATAAGTCTTTATGCTCTGGTTTGCTGTATCAAAATATGACAAATTTGCAGCATCACTAGCATAGGAGTTTCAAGAGTTAGTGATTTTATTGTTCGCTTTCCGAATGGAAACGAGAAGGCCTCGTTTAAGTTGAATTTCATTGTGAATAGTAAGAGCTTTCTTCTGTGTAGAAAGCGAAGAAGTTTACACCCTCGTTAGAAACTTAAATCGGATCATAAAAATATATAAATAAATGTACATATAAATGCTACTCAAATCAGTGGTCTCCAGTAGCGTTTATATGTATATTTATTTACAGATCTTAATGTACGTGCTCACAGTGAGCGAGATTTCTAAGAACCGGGATCAGTTGTTGTTCTTTGTGAATTACCAATAAACAACAACAAAGACTTCTAACCTATAACTTGTATTTCAACTTCAAAAATTCGTTTGAGCGTTAAAATGTATTATAAGCGCACAAGGAAACGTGTGAATTACGACCGATATGCATATTATAAATTGTTTTAAATTATTGTTGAAATATATAGAACTGGTAGATCTCGTGGTAAAGGCTGCTATAACTTTAGTCAAATAGGATACACTTTCCGAATCTGCAATGACTCAAAGGCAAAGAAATGTTTACAATAAAAGTTTTTTTATAGTTTATTTCTGTAGCATTCAAAATTTACTTTAGCTGTGCTATTGTTTCCATGTGCGTGCTGTAATGGTCCAGTAAGATTCGAAATGGCGCATCAGGTTAGCGAAAGTTTAAATCACGCCTTAAGGAAACGAAATCCATTCCTCGACAGTATTGTTTTTCTTTCAGATATCATGACTCTTATAGAAATAATTTGCTATTTAAGAGTTCGAATAAGCGCATAATGCTTCCAGATCTCTTATTAGAAATCCAAGTTTCTTGGCGCAAACATGTGCTTGGGCATTTAAATGGATCTTATGAAACTTTTTTGTTTCAATTAGACGGTTCATTTTTGACGTTTCTTCACTTATTGTCTACTGCATTTTCCGGTTTGGTTCCGTTACCTGTTTCGTACAGTTGATTAGAAGCCTTCGAAGTACTTCTTCATTCAGAAGTTCTGTACTGTTGTCAATCCTATTATTGGTTCTACTCGAGTACTTTTAATCACTATGCATTCTTTTATTTGGGATGTCATGTTTTTATTCGATTCTAGTAATGTGTTCTTAAGTGTTTTGAGGCTATCCGAAGAAATCTGCAGCGACACACGAATGTAATCGTTGTTCGACCTTCATTAAACAGACTAACCAACCTTATCACATACACACACCATTAACTCATAATTCATAATAGCGTGAATTATCTTCGCCCCATTCTTAATGACAGTTACACACGTTCTGTGTATTTTATAGGCATTTGTATTCAATCGTGTGTCTTTCCATAATTACACACAATCCAAAAATGATGCACTCTTTTTAACTGAGTGGTGATGATGGCTTCCATGCCACAATATTCTTAATAGTTGGATTTTAATTCGCTGAAGACTGTGTTTGGTCAAGGACTTAACTCGCACATCGTACTCTGATTTTAATTTTTCCAAGTTTGTTATGTACTCGATTCCAATTTACTAGACGAATAACACGGAACCTTTTTATGTAAATAAAAAGCGTGTTGTCATGGAACACTGAAGAGTATATTCTGCTTTAAAAAAAAAAAAAAGAGCAATTAACTCCCCAAAAGGAAAACTTCATCCATAGCTCACTACAATGAGGACTCAGTTTTTTTAATTCTCTACACACGCGTGGCGAATTTTCAATTTATCTAAGAAATGAAGGAAATTAGCTCCAAAACAGAACTGACGTATATTGTGGATTGAACCAACAACTCTTATAAACGAGATTGAAGATGTGAAGTAAATGTGTGATAGTTATGTTTTTAATCGATGCATTTATAAGAAAGTTCTACTTACCTCACTATTAGAAGTTAAGCTAAGTAGTTGTCGTCAGTAAATTTCTCTGTAAAAGTCATCTACGGTTTGAGAAACTTAAATTGCATAACACTACCAGCACGGGACCTCCTTTGCTCTTTATGCACTTTTTCCATCCATTTTGGTGCAAAATACCTTACTCATGCCATCAATTTTTCCTTCAGCATGACCACTAATAGTCTGTGGACAGTTGTTGGACATACTGCTATTTTGCCGTTATTGGAAGTACTGGGCTCATTCCTAAGGTTTTTATTGGATTGAGATCGCAACTTTGTGCTGGCCAGTCAATTTTGCATCGTCATTTTCCTCAATTTATGCTACAGTAGCACTTTCAGTATGTCGTGTTTAAAAAAAAAAACATTCTGTTTTGTTAAACTTCGTGTAGCATTACATACAAGAAGTGTTGAATTTATGTCGATATTCATTTTTCCAGGCGCTACAACCAAAGGTTTCGACTCTATACCAGGAGAAATAACTCTAGACCAGGGGTCTTCAACGCATGGCCTGCCGGCCATTTTGAAAAAATAACTACTTAACATTAAAACACGATTAAATAAAAAATAATTTCAATTAAGCCCGCGGGCCACTAAGCTATGCTGCGGTACTTAGAATTGTAGATGCTTCCCACATTCACAAGGAACGCTGTGCATTTGATACTTTACATAAAATCCTATAAAAATAAATATTAAATAGACATGCTTCTTCAGCCATCTACCAGCGCAAAGCGGTACTAACGTCGCAGGTAGATGGCTGAAGCAGTATTTCGTTCGAGTGCGCTGTCTTGTGCCTTCCAGATACATCTCGAAGGTTCTCAATACTTCGTTATTTTCATATAAATACAAGAGGAATCTCATCCACAGTCAGTCAGTCGTGAACAATGTGATATTCGTGTTTAAGCGCACGCAGGTTCATCGCGTCAGTCATAGCCTATTGTGTTTTATATTGTCAGACTTTTTTCATTAGTGTGTGAGACATATTCAGTGGATAATAACCGTTACACGGACATTTTTGATAATGTTTTGGGTTCACTTTCCATCACTATGGCATCTACGAGTAAAAGGCGTAAAGCAAGTGATTCTTGTCCGGTTTTTAATGAAAAGTGGACCAATTTGTACTTTTTTGTGCCGATCGATGATAAGCCAGTGTGTTTAATTTGTCGTGAGTCAATGTCAGTATCAAAAGAATACAATATAAAACGACACTATGAGACAAAGCATGCGTCCAATTTCGATCACCTTCAAGGGCGGCTTTGTGTGGACAAAGTGAACCGTCTCCAAAATGATTTAAAATGCCAGAAGGGTACGTTTAAAAGGTAGAAGGAAGAGAATCAAAGTAAGTTATTGAAAAAAATTGCTAAAAAATCACTAAATAAGCCTTCTTGGACGGGGAGTTTGTGAAAGAGTGTCTCATCGCTGCTGGGGATATTCTGTGCCCAAATAATAAGGAAGTGTTTAAAAAACCGAGTTTGTCTGGGGTAACTGTAGCACGACGTGTCGAAGAACTTGCCAATGACATTGAAGGAACTTTAAAAAAAAACGGTCGTCCGAATTTACGTCATATTCACTTGCTTTAGATGAGAGCACAGATGTGAAGGATACAGTACAACTGGCTATCTTTGTCCGTGGCATTGATCAACAATTCAGTGTGACAGAAGAACTGCTAGCGCTCGTAGCTATGAAGGGAACGACGAAAGGCACTGATATTCTTGAAGCCGCCAAGAAAACGCTCCAGCGTTTCGACCTCAGCTTAACCAACCTTGAGGGTGTGGTAAATGATGGTGCCCCTGCTATGATGGGAAAGAACGAAGGGTTTGTTGCGCTGCTACGGAAAGAACCGGAACTAGAAGGAAAAGATTTCGTCCGCGAAAACTATTGGATTTTAGAATGTCATGAAAGTTATTGCGACTGTCGTCAACATTATTAGGACAAGAGGATCGAATCATCGTCAATTCCGAGAGTTTTTGACCCAATAGTGCGAAGCGGATCACGGCGATGTGGTTTATTATAGTGATGTGTGTTGGTTGAGCAGAGGGAAGGTGCTTAAAAGAGTCTTTGACTTAAGGAGCGAAATACAGTAGTTCATGCAAACCCAAGGTGAAACCGATTGCTGAATTCAACGATCCGAACTGGATGACAGACGTTGTCTTTTGTGACCGAATCTCGTTGTATATGAATGACCTAAATACGCCGCTACAATCCAAAGATCAACTGTTACACACTCTGTTTGATGACATTAAAGCTTTTGTGGCCAAGCTCAAACTTTGGGAAGCACAACTCGCAAAAAAAGACAACTCATTTTCAGCTTCTCGGTGAGTTCAACTGTTCGTCTCTTGATGAATACGCTACAAAATTAGCTATGTTGCGAAGTGAGTTCGAAGAGAGATTTAGTGATTTTCGTAACCAACAGTCTTCTTTAGATTTATTTTCAATGCATTCAGTGTCAGTGCTGCCGAAATGCCAGGCTCAGTACAAATGGAGCTGCTTGAACTCCAAAACAACTCTTCTTTGAGATATTAATTAACAAAAATTATTCAATGTGTCCTTGCTTACATTTTACCAAGACTACATTTCGACGCATTCCCTAATCTTCGCCGGCATGCTTTGAAGATGTGCTGTTTGTTAGGAAGCACATACTTATGTGAGCATTTCTTCTCCAGAATGAAGCATGTGAAGTCCAAGACATAGAACTCAGATTACGGACCAACATCTTGACTCTGCCGCTATGCGCAGAGTCAAGGAAAAGCATTGCCAAGTTTCCCATTAACATTGTAAAAAATGAATGTTTTCTTCATTAAATTATCTTTTTTCAAGTATTTATTGTATTTTCTTATCATGAACCGGACTCCTACCTACGCTCTTAAAGCTAGGTTTGTTTATTTTTATAGGATTTTATGTAAAGTATCAAATGCACAGCATTCCTTGTGAATCTGGAAAGCATCTTACAATTCTAAATACCGCAGTATAGCTTAGTGACCCGCTGGCTTCATTGAAATTTTTAATGCGGCCCGCGCTGTCTGAAAGGTTGAAGACCCCTGCTCTAAACCATTACACTTCATCCAACAGATTTTACTGTTTGGATGATACAGTTCAAACTGTTGGGGGTGAGTGCATCATATATCTTCCACACCCACAAATCTTTCGAGGGGGAGCGCGAAGAATAGTAAGACGTAAGGTGATGCTAGTTGTATCAAACGGGAATGGAAATTAAGCGGGTGGTGGAGATAACGAACGTTTGAGGTGCTGTTTGATGAATCCACATTTATTCGTTTTGCCAGAAACTGATCGTATAAATCAAGTCTTCATTTTGAAACCCAATCCGATATCCCCTTACAGTGTACTACTGGATATGGACTTCTGAAATCGCTGTAGGAAACAGACTTGTCAACCTTTGCCTATCTCAATAATAATGCTGACTGAAGTATCAACTACACGGACGGTTGATGCTTCCGAAATACAGACATTATCTCGAAGATGACGGCTTTTGAAGATATTGCAACTGTCCATTCGTGTTAGCTTGAGAATCACAGTGGCGAAATCCCTCATCTTTCCTAGCCATCCCATCAATCCAATTAAGACTTTCTGGGTGACATTAAAATGTAATAAATGGGAAACAGTTCATTGAGCAACCTAATGGCATTTCAAATTTCCCAGAATACATTTGGAAATGCAAGAAAAATCTGCTTCACTGAATTTGACTGATTCAGAATGAGTAGGTAGCTTTGCAGACACGCAGCGAGTTGAAAATCCTACCGTGGTTTGGATATTTGGAAATCTTTAGGTGGGAAATATTTTTCGTTGTTGTCATCTCGGAAATGACTACCCTGGAGGCCAGAAGCGGCTCAAAACTCTCTTATTTAGTGCTGGATCTGAGCTCTCTGTTCCTTCACGTGCTAATCCCTTATAGTTCTTCCATCTTTTGCGTTTGAAGTTTGAAGAAAAAAAAAATGAAAGAGTAATCCTTCGTTGGTCTATAAGGATAGACCAGCTGTTGGCTAAGTAGACAGTGACTCTACTCTTCAACAGACTGTGGATATGAATCTACTTATGTCATGGATGTTCGGCAATGTGTTTAAGTAGTAGTAGACGATTTTCATCGCCCGGTGTGACAGTTCTACTTACAGAGGACTGACGTGTCTTGAAAGAGTACCATGTTTGGTCTGTGGAGCAAATTTCTAGATTATGTTCGATTTCAATGTACATTAAAAAAATATAAATGCAAGTTGATTTATAGATTATTTTTCGCGCTATTCTTAAAGCAGCTTATGCTTTATTTTGTATATAATTTATGAAACATACGGGTATATTTGTATACGAAAGCGTGTGTTGAATTCAGTCTCTTTACCTATGGAAGAAGCGAAAAGATTATGGTGATCTCTCACTGTGTGTCCTCTTCTGTATGATGCCTAAATGCCACAGTTTTCTTGTTCATTTGAGAAATACACTATTGCATTGAATTCCTGCGATTGATCTTAACGAAAACAACTTCGATAATGAATCCTAGGAATAACTTTTCTCCATGTCATATTTTTTTAAATATTGTTGGTATTTGATCGTAGATATACTGATACCTCCGCTACATAAAAGAATATTTTTGTTACGATTCCAGATAAGAATCCGTTATGTTTTCTATACGAGTAACACAATAATTGTCTAGATGTGTAGCAATTTGAATAGAAATTGCAAATTGTTTAAAAAAAAAATAAAATAAAAAAACGGCGAAAGGAACAAAATGAAAGCTATGTCTCCTCTGGATCCAGTGGGTGGTGCTCCACCTCTCAGAATCGTTCCGTCCCTTCCCCTGTCACTACAGAATATACATGGGTGATTAATTGCTTCCGATTAACCCTAATCGTTCGGATTTCGCAAGCATTGAGCCAACAAGTGAACTGGGGAAAATCTAAATGGTGCCTTGCGTGCTTTTCAACTAGTGGTTCGGAGATTTCTCCTCCTCCTTCCCCCCCCCCCTCCATCCATCGCTTTCACCCAACGTTTCTCTACGAAGGGGATCCACGAGTAGAGTATTTTATTATTCTCACGATGTTGAAATAGTGATTTCTTGGCACGATGACTTAGTGTTTTGGTGCCAGTGACGTCACGCAATAGATATCACGTGATGTGACAACTACGTTTGATAGCAAAGAAATCCAGTATAAGTTTATATATAGCTGTAGTAACAGGCTGAAGCGATCATAATAGATTTTTGGCGATTCCCGACGTTTTCAATTCAAAGAACGTTAATCACATGAGATGGACATGTATTCTCACCCCCCCCCCTTCCCAATTCCTTCCCTATTATTTTTCTGCACCTGCGACTGTTTCCTTAAAGCATAATTGCCAGTTGTGTTACTGGGAGAATACGTGCGAGTGGTATTAGCGTTTGGGCTTTGAGTGACAACTGAGGAAATACTACAGCAGCTCGTTTGCTTCAGCTCTGGTCAGGAATGCTGTTGTCCGGCAACTATGACATTGTAACAGCGGAGGTCAAGCACCACTATGAGAGAAGAATGTCCCAGTAGCTGTTCGGGGATGTAGCGCTGACCAGGAATTTGCTATTAGCATCGTTCCTTGCTAGGGAAACTGTGAACAAAACAGGAAGAACAAAGAGAGTTTCACATTCCTCGCGGGGTTGTGTATGTCGCCGGACAGTTTCCGTGGTCTTAAATTTTTTAGCTGGCTCTTTCCTTGTGTGTGTGATGGAGTGGATCACATCTGCTTCTTTCTACACATCGAATACTACCAGAAAGCACAAAAAAAAAAAAAAAAAAAAAAAGACCGTATCAGCGGCTAATTTCTAATATCTTCATGCACTCTTTTGAAAAGCAATTGCATGTCAATCCACTTTGTTTTTCCCTCCTCTCCCTTCTTGTTAGCGAAAAAAGCAATCTTTAAGAAAACGTGGTCATTAGATGCCATTTTATATATTTATTACAACTTTATCCATGCAGTCTAGTAGTATCGTATACTGGCAGATGTGATGTTTGATTTGCGTGCGAACATAGAAATATGTATTCAACTTAGGGATCGCCGATGAATGATTCCAGATGATAAAGACATATCGAGACGTCCCAATCAATGCAAGCGACTTTCAGCAGTTCTTGAGTGTTTTACTAGAAACGTCCCAAACATAAGATCAAGATACGACTTCCTATCTTGAAACAACATGAACTATCATCATTGTTGGGTGTTTCATATGGAAGCTTCCAGGCCATGGTCGTAGAAATTAGGTTTGCGTAGCACCTGCACTCCTTTCACGTTGAGGAGCTGAAATAGAAGGAAATGTGCTTTGATTTCTACTTCGCAAAATCTCATGTCGAAGGCTAGGCGCTTTTGCCAGTGGATAAAAGCCGATGGAGATATTCTAGAGGTCTTAAAAAGTGACTAATTATTCTTGAAATTCTCGAGTTTGCTTTCGAAAAGAGATTTGGAAAAGAATATACGAACTTTAATATACTTTCATATATTCTAGATCTTTCTGTCGAATTTTATATAATGAAAATTCAGTAGGAGGTGAATAATACTGAATTGTTCTCCCTGTTCAAGAGGAAAACAACACCAACCAGACAGTTTATAGAATGAGTAATGCTTGAAATTTGGACATTTGATCCGCCAAATTATTAATTCGTGGCAAAAATTACAAGAATGATACTTCGAGTTTAATTAAATTATTGGATTTAACGGTGCATTGTCTTTCCCATAGCTTTCGGGGAGGCGGGGGACAAAAAAGCGTCGACGAATTCGCTTAAAATATATGTCAGCTGACACTTAAAATGTATGTCAGCTGTCAAGTGCTTTTTTTTTTTTTTTTTAGTGTTTGACAAAAGCTTCATAAAACAATTGCAGGGTGAAAAAGTCCATCCAATATGTGTCAGTCAGGTGACAACTTGCTGCACGACAATCACTTAACCGTCATCTAGTATTCGATTATTTTATATAAATAAACATGTTAACACCACGTCCAGCATGATTATGTAGAATGGCCATTCCTTGTTAAGCTCAATTTAATGTTGTTGTTGTTGTCATCTGCAATATCAGACGATCCACTGAAATGTGTTGTTGCATAAGTAGTTTTCCCTTCCTTTGTTTCTTCCCAAATCATTTACAGTGAGGGAAAAACAAAAAAAAAAAAATTGAAGCTTCCAAAAGCCTTCTTTTTCTTGTTTACTCAGTGCCTGGGTAGATTCTTAATAAATTAGCTGGTCCCTTGTGAAAGGGATTCATCCACTTTTGCTCTTAAAAATAACTGAATTTACCTGTGAATACTTCAAAAGCCCTGATAACAAAGTAGCTTGCTTGAAATATTGCGCGTATATGCTGACATACACATGTTGCTTTAAGTAATTACTCGATATCAGATGATCCAAAAATCGATATCCTCTCTCTCTGCTAAAATTTACGATCAAATAAATTTATATTCATTTCTTTTCTTTTTAGAAGTAATTATAGTTTGAGCAATTATAGTGATGGGTAATCAAAAGGCCCAATTATTTATGAATTCCGATGTGAAACGTTAGAAATTTTTGCGTAAAGATTGGTTATATCTTTTTGTTTCGAATAAGTTAATTATTATTCAAGAAGGAAATTCAAAGTTTTTTGGTTATTGCTATGATCCATGTGGGATTTTAATCATTTTTTTCTTTCCTTTCCTTAATTAAAATATATTTCCCCAAGAAACACTTCAGTTCTTTGAAGTGTAATTCAGCAGATCTGTACGATATGCATTACATCATTGAAAGATAGTCAAATGATCCTGTTGGTGAACATTGAAATCTGTATCAGCTACACGTGAATTAAAAAAAAGAATTATAAATAGATATATTTATAGAAATATACAACTGCAGCGCATCTGGACGAAATGTATTCGCTTTCTGTATAACTGGGTTAAAAGAAAAGTGTATATATATGGTCGTCGGTTCGAAGAACAGCTCTTGAGCATCTTCAAACAAATATCTCTCTATGATTCTTTCTGCTGTGGAGTGGATCCGTGACGAAAAGGATAACGCTTCCTTTATTTAATGTTATGTATCCACAGCCTTGCGTGAAGCACTAAACTTGGATTGAAAAACATCTTTTCAGTCTTATGTTCACTTCTGCATTCGTTCTAATCTCAGTCTCATGGAAAGATCCACGGCAATTCTTTTGTGGATTTAGTGATTGATAAATGCTCTGTAACATCGGAAGGTTTCCTATATCGAATAACTATATTAGTGCACACTTGAGAGGTACAGACAGCACAAGTGCTCATTGCTTAGTATACATGTGACGCGATAAAATGCATCCTGAAAAATATTTGCAACCCATGGATTTATAGCACGTCTCATTCACACGGATGTGCTTTTTTGCAGGGTGAAGAATGATTTTATTACCTATTTAGAACTGCACAACATAAGGAAGGCAACATATTCAGTAGTTTAAGTAATGAGAGTTGTCCCAAACTGTTACGTCTGTACCAGAGTTAGCGTTTCATCTGCTAATTGGGAAAACTTTTTCCAATACAAAAACTGTTCAATACGTTTATATACTAGATATAATTGATATAATAAGAAAGTGTTTGTTAGTAAAACCAGTTCTCTTTTTTATTACTTGTTCCATGTAAATACTAACAGGAAAAACAAAAGTATAAAGTAGAACATGGCGTCAATCTTCCAGTATTGATTTTTTTTTAGTTCTTAGTTGTCTGTTTAAATGCATTGGTAAATGGACAAGAATTGAGTACTGCAATGTTGTGTTGCATTCTGTAAAATGAATAAATTATTATTTTTAAATGAAAATCGACATGAGCAATTAAGTTTAATATAATAGAAAATGCAAATCATCTCCTAAAAGGGCGCGTGGCATTAATTGGAAAGGAGAGAAATGTTTGATATTGAGAGTCAAAATAATTTCCTTCGATTTATTTTATTTTTATTTTATTATTATTATTTTTTTTTTTGAAGAATGTTACAAATAGATATTATTCTTCGATTTCGATCTAACCGAAGGATAATGGAAGTTAACTTTCGCAATAAGTAAGAATTGGCTCTAGCGACGCGCAAGTAAAAGTAAGTTCTGGTGGGATTCGCTTCTGTTTGACCCTTCAGTGTGTGTGTGTGTGTGTGTGTGTGTGTGTGTGAAGAACTCTCGATTGCAAAATTCTATTGCATCACTTTGGACGATAATTGAAATGCTCGAGATTGAAAGGCCAGCAGTTTGGACTGAGTTCGGAATAAATAGAAAAAAGAAAAAAAAAGGCGTGTTTGGAAGGTGTTGACAGTTCTCTTTGTCCATGAAACAGATGCCGGACCACTTACGGTCTCAAAGGTTATTTTATTTTTACTTTAAAGGGTGTAAGTCAATTGATTTCAGTATCGCATTCAGACCGGATTGACGGAAGGAAAGAATATCTTTGATCGACAGCTCTTGACCCCGGTCGACACTGCAGGTAAAGAGGGGGTGCTTTCTGAAGTGGGTTATTGCACAGCGCCCACCAGTTCCGTTCGGGTCGTGGCATTTAGCGTGTAGCCATCGGTGCGACTTTATGAGGCTGCTGACAGCGTCTTATTTTCTCCTTGATCAGGAGATGAAGTTAAGGTCGTTCCTCCTCCTCTTCTGTGTGCATCTTCCACCTCCTGTGTCTGCTAGCTTCGTAAAGATGTCAACCTGTGGCGGACACGAGACGGGATCAGAGACAAAGACCGTAAGCCAGATCCCGGGCTCCGGGAGGACTACGGGAGACATATTGTTCTCTCAGTATTGACAGTTCCGTGCACAGTCACGTCCCTTTGTGCATTCAAACTCCTGTTCTGCATTTTGCAGCAAAAGTTCGCTCGCCGGCTGTAATTTATCATATTTTCCGTGCCCAGTGCGGTATTAGCCGGCGCGGAGCTCTAATCCCTTGTCTTCGGGCTTGACAGCCCCTGACAGCGCCTCGGCGCTCGTAATTGAATGGCCACTCGCAGAGTGCTGTCTCCGCATAGATTCTTTAATAAATTTTTATCTTGTGCTCTTCCCCAAATGGATTTCACCCATCGACGTGTCCAGCAAATTGTAATGTGCATTCAGACGGAATGGCAAGCTTTCCCCTTTCCCCTCTGACAGACGGGAATATTCGGTTACAGCCGTACCGCGAGACGCGCAGCCAATGCATGCAAGGTGCTGCCTCTAAAAGCATCTGTGACAGTTAAAAAGGCACTCCTGAGTACTGGAGGTGAGAAGGAGGCGAGGGATGTGCCGATTTTTTCCTCTTTAATTTCGACTGAAGGGTAAAAACGTTTTTCAGAGCCTCCCTCGAAACTGGCATCGTGTCACACAGGTCTTCGCGATTAGAACTCTTCCATTTTGCCGTTCATTATTTGCTACACAGAGACGCTGCCATTTCCCATAGTTCCTTGCATCGCCTGCCTGTCCGTCATAAGCACACATGCACTCCATTAATAATAATGACCAATCAGCCTGGCCATAATAGCACACTCGAACCTTTTTCAAGTTCCTGTTTTTCCTGTCGGTCCACAGGTGGAGGAGCTAGCGGCTGTTTGACACGGCCGTTCCCAGGAAACCACTGCCGTCAATTGCTCTACTTCCTGTGAATAGCTAATGTAGCGCCCCCGCGTGATAAGTCTGAAAGTTGCGTGTTAGATCAGCGTTAGCTGTTGTGTATGTGTGCGAAATCCCATGACCAGGCTTCTATTGCTGCGATCTCTGCCTTAATTTCTATTACTACTCAGTTGGATCAAGTCGCGTGATTTGACGTCACCGCAAAAAAAAAGCAAATAAAAGAAAAAAGAATTACGCAGGGTATATGCGTATATCGCTCGTTCGCAGAGTTCTAAATTATTTGTGAAGCAGTTTCTTCCACTGCGCAAAATAACTCGACTGTGGACATAAAAGAACATTTTTATTATGGTGTTTCGCCTTTGAATAATGTTATCGGTCCATGAGATCACCTAAAAAAAATCCTCTGGCCACCTGCAGCACACAATAGCAGCCATTTGGACCTTCCAGTCATCCTTTTAAGTACCTTCCATCGACACTTTGAGAGCTCTGCGAACCACGACCCCTGCTGGCGATAAAAAACACTTTTAAGAATGCTACCGAAGTAGAATCAAGGATTACGAGCGAAGCACGTCTTCTCACACACACACACACACACACTCCCAGTGTGTCACATATCGTTTCGCTACCCCCTGCGTGCACCTTGGGTATTTTATTCGCCATTATTCTAAGCCCGGACTGGCGTAGTGGTCACCATTGCGACAGGATGTGGCCATTACCGGCCGCAGTAAATGTTGCTATGTAGATTCTCCCGAGTCACGCCGCTCCAAGAGAGAGGCCGCTGGCGAGCGATGACAGGATCGGTCTCTTGTGTCAGCGACGGAAGTCCGTAAATTCTTGGCGGACATGGATTTGTTAAAGAACGTGCGCCGTCATAACAAGGACATTTGGCGGACCAGCGAAGTCGCCCATTGTATTCTGTCGGCATGTCTTGATGGGGCAGTTTACGGGCCCTCCCGCAGCCCAAGCGAGCGGCCGCCTACCATTCATCTAGCGCTGACATCCCGAAATGGAATAGCATTAATACATCAAACTTCCTGACACTTAGGATGGGCCTGTGCTCTTCGGATATTGCTGCTCTACCCTGTTCTACAAAATGATCTGATAGTGTGTTTTTTCTTCTCCTGCCCCGTTTCTCTCGTAGATGAACTCTCGCCCAACTTGCCTCATTTCCATTCCATTTTCTGATGGCTCGCCCGCGCCAATATGTCTTGCCCGTAGCCCTCGAACAATAGGGGTGGAAGAGAACGAGAGGGTGGGAGTTGAAGGGGGGGGGTTGCTGCTGATCAGGGAGAAAGTGGTAAGAGCCCGAAGGACAATAGGAGGAAAAATCAATCCCGAAGATGGAGATTGTTCCGTCGCTACTGTCCTCTGACTCTCGTCTCCCTGGTTACCATTGCGATGTCTTCCGTCTCTGCCGCTTGTTGTCTCTTCCCTTTTGTACGTTTGTGAGCTGTTACTGGGGGGAACCTTGTTAGGCTTTGGTGGCTTAAATTGTTACCGCGCCAAACTGTACTGAAGCTTGGCGTGTGCGTATTGTAACTGGATGTAATGAGTACAAATATACAACACGTATTCGCACTCGTTTCCCCTTTCTGTATTCATAGAATGTAGGTGTAACAAGACTGGAAAGAACCTCATTTTTACAGGCATCTAATAGAAAATGTGCTGCTTATTACAACTCATAATTGTTATCATTGGTGTTGACTTTTCTTGGACTATGTGTACTTAAGTTTGAAACCAAAATCAGTTCAGTTTCTTTAATTCCTTCGTTGGTTCTGAGTCGGTCATTTACTTAAATGTAGATATTTAAAAAAAAGAAAAAAAAAACGCTGAATTTTAACCATAAGAGAGTCAGCAGGCGATTTAGTTTCACTTGTAAATAAAAGAATCATAAGCTGATTCTCAATACGCCCAGTAAATGGTCACCAGCTTTTTATATCATGAATAGCCAGCAAATAGTAATTTTTGGTATGCAAATATTGCGCTAGAATTAATATGTCAGTACAGAAAATCCAATATATGATTTTCTCGATAAAAATTATATAAATAATTGATAAATGTAAATTACGAAATATACTCAGAAACCAACACATCCATTATATGCGGCGAACTCTTCCCACCTAAAAAAGAAAAAAAAAAATAGAGAATGATCAGTTTCAATAGCTTGCCTTAGTTCTTTCTATTTATTTTATTTGATTTATTAATTGTGATGAGTCGTATTATGGTAATATTCCATATATATATATATATATATATATATATAATTATACATTTCTATAGCTGTAATACGTCTGAAATGACTGACTTCGCTAAACAAATTTTGTAATAGCTAAGGTCAAGACTCCCTGCGTTATTACTTGAATGCGCTTGTAGTGCCTGTTTTATTATTTTTATATCACTGTAGTTCTCAGAGTTTTCTTACATTTTGTCATGGGTGTTTTGGGTCGACATACAATAATCTGGGATTCCAACACTTATTCACACAAACAGAATAATTAGAAAGCCTCAGTTATTTCTCTCGTGGAATCTGTTCTATTTAAACGAAGCTGCTGTTCAAATGCAAATAAAAGACTGTTCATAATGTTTCTTCAACTTTCTTGGAATTGAACGTTTCAATCTTAGGATCTCTCTTGTCCACCCGTTTTGCTCTACCCTACCACACTACGTTTTCGTAAACAGAATTTGACCCCCTACCAATGGCTTTCTCAAATGGACAATGCTGGACAAGTTAACCCACCACACGTTCAAAGTTCAGGCAGCTCAGAGCAATTCTGTATGTTAATGTGTAATTGTAAGAAGTTTTGGTATTAGTTAATTATTAGTGGACACAATGTCCATACCTGCAGTCCACACAACATAAGTCACTTAGGCTTTACAAATAACTGAAGTATGATAAGCTAGCATGTGATCCGTAAGAATTGAAGTATAATTCAACTTACTTGGCTGCCCTTCCATTGCCCTTCCACTTATCTTCTTCGTATTTGACTATACGCAGCTGGTGCTTCCCCATATAACATGGTGCCAACCTCACAGGGCCAACAACCAGGTCAGATGATAAGCCCGCCACCGCCAGGAGGCGCCCCGCCGCAGGAGGGCATGTACAGCATGAGTATGAACGGTGGTGACTCCTACCAGCCAGTATCGTCCATGGGCGCCAATGTACAGTCTCAGGTAGGACGACTCTTTCAGTTAGCAATAAATTTCCAACTTCTCTATAATACTGAAAAAAAAAATATCTTTCGAATGCAATGTTTGTGACGTAAGCAGTGACCTTTTAATGCTAATTGTTAATGCTAATATAAGTGGCATTAGTAAAGGCAGCCATTACGATCTCGGCAAGCAAATTCAACGAACACTGAGATGAGTGCATGTTGAAGTCAGAAGATGACAGTAATGTTGATCGGTGGACGAAGTTGATCATCGCTTTATACTGCTTGATGGCCTTTGGCTTGGATGGAAGTTCTGGTACCATACCCAGTAAGAACATGTGCACACGGTTTCCCCATGTATCTTAGGACCTCTTCTAATCTTTTCCATCAACACTGCGTATTTTATATTACCATAAACATTCCGCTAATCTTTTTACCTTGTTTGGTCTGGTCCATGGTTTGGTTGTTCGCCTATGGATTTGACCTATGGAAAGATCCAGTTCAGCATTAATAACGTTAGCCAGTGTTTGGAATTATTGAAAGTGCTGAAAACTACTCAAACCCAATATTGCATCCAACAACCCAACTGGGAGGGGGGAAAAATGAATTTTTTTTAAATATATATATATATATATATATATATATATATATATTAGTTTAATTAGTGAATCTTTCTATCGGTATCGGTATACAGAAAATGCAAGTAGTGCACAAAAAATACATCGATAAAAATTGTAACAGCCATCGATAGAGTAACTTTTGCGATTCGTGCGATGAAGTTAAGAACGTGATTTAAAAGTTAGTGGAACCGAGATTGAAATCCCGCCATTTCAGCCTCGTTTCCAGTAGATCTTTCTCTACATGCAAACAATTAACATTTCAACAAATTACTTTGTACCACTGCGTTATAAAGCCAAGTAGTTACGTGCTATATGTACTTAAAAACATATATAACCATTGACGGATATGTAATCTGTATAGCCATAACATCGGAGGGTGGGAGATGCTAATGAGAAACCAGACGCCATTGGTCCTTTCAAGCGTAAAGATCTTTTAGTGTCATTCGTTTTTGACTTGATTCAGTAATTCGAGATATTCACAGACAAAACAACATTGTGCCGACATAATCATGTCTGTTTTATAGACCAGTATGCTCACATGACAAAATTTACGATCTTTCATTGCTTACCCATTCTAAGTTCCCCTTCCCTGCTTTCCGAACTACCAGAACTTCTTTGAATGAAGGTCGAAAGCAAAGCATGAATATAAACCATGTGAATGATTAGTTTTAGTTGGATCGTCTGTCCGATGCCCAAGTTGTCGTGATTAGCTAAAATGACTTGAGTAGATAACAGGCAAAGAAATGTTACTGTTAGATTAGCTTATGAGTGGCTGATGTCTTCAGTTAACGTCACACGTATGTGAAAGGTTTTTCTTACATTTGTCATTCGAAAGGATAGACACGTCATTACGATACTCTAAGATCAATGGCGTCCAGCGCTTCACTCATATTCGTAAACATGTGAACTTGCTGTAGACTTCGCACTCATCTTCAGTAAAGTTTGGATAACAATTTATTAACAGCAAAACCGACGGCATTTATCTAGGATTGTAAGGAGAAAGCCAGATTTGTCTCTAGGGAAAAAAAAAAAAAAAAAAAAACGCGAACTCTTTTACAGTATTCATTTAGTACAGTGGTCTGCCTTTACAATTGCCTCCTCTCATTTCCTCAGTTAAGTTTCTGACACTGCCACCTGGCCTGCCTTCATTTTTTCACAGGTGCTTATTGAAAACTGTCTTGATCCCATCTTGCCACAGAAGCCTAACAAATTCCTACAGCCTCTTTTTTTATTATTATTTTTAATATTCACACACGCACTATTCAGAGGTGGGATGGGAAGAATCTTCCATCGCATGCTTGAGGATTCACTCCATATAACTGTTGGTTATTATACACTCAGTAATGCATTTCTGGTTGGACCTGATGGAGTTTTGGCGATGTCATTTTTTTTAGTGGTTGGGAAAGCTTCTTATCTCATTTTGGCTTTTGTATGACATCTGGCTCAATGACTGGTGATAATTTGAGACTTTATTGCATATTAACGCAGGATTATGTCGACGTCTTGTAATGTTTGGTTTGCTTATGAATTAAGACATTTTTTGTTTTATGCGTCGTAGCAACTTTCGCAAGGCAAGTGCATTTATCAGTTGACTGTGTGAGTGAATTTCTCCTCTCTTATGTGTTCACAAAGAATGAGGGAAAAAACTTTAAAAAAAAAAAGGAAATTCTTTTTCACTTTCTTCAGATATCGGTCTTGTTTGCTGTTATTAAAACATAGTTCCTTCACTAAACGAACATTTGGATTTCGCCATGCAGCAAGCCTAGTCCGCGTGATTAAAAGCTTCTCATGTCCCTCAGGCGTTAGACTCGGTAAACAGCCTCGCTAAAAACCAGTAACTGATGAGTGCTTTTCCTCCACTGGAGTTGACAGATGGGTCTGTCCAGTCTTAGGACTGTGTTGTGTTAGATGCGACTTCTCTAATGGCGAAGACTTTCGCAATGACAGGATATTTATATTCGATGGCTGGTTTACCTGAAATACCACAAAGTACTGATCGTTTCAAGCCTACTGTCGCGCTTAATTTCGTTTTGATAAATGGTGACGCTCAACCAAATTAGGATATCGAAGATGTGATAAGTTGAAGGCCTTCTAATAAGATTGGCTCTTGTTGCCAGACAACTTTTGGAAATCTCTGTGTCATTCCACATTAATCGCTCAATTTATTTGAAACCTGTGATCAAATGAATTTTCTAGATTCTTTTCAGATAAGGCTTACACGATGATGGTGGACGTCTTTTCATTCTTCCTGATGAACAAGATGCACACGCAATTGATAGCACTGGCTTTTACCTGCCTCTACGACAGGTAAAATTGTTGGATTAAAGACCTATGAATTTCTGTCAACCATTCAGAGACTGAAGAAAGAATCACTGATTGATCCAACAACAACCATTCCTGTCCACTCACGATTTAATGACGTTTCTTGTTCGCCTTCGCGAACATCATGGAAAAGTACCACAACCTAAACGATAGGCAAGAAATAAAAAATTTTGAGGATATTCCTTCCCCCTTCTTTCCCATCTGTCGAGGTCCTGGGAATGATCGATAACTTCAGAAAGGTGTCCACGAGGGAATTCTGTTCTTTGCGTACTCATTCAGTGTGTGTCGACTCATTATTATTATTATTTGGCCTACGCCTTTTGCATGATTAATAATTCATGTATTGTCTATCAAGTGTTTCTTCTGCTATCCCTTTGGCTGTCTTGGGCTATTTCATCGCAGCGTCGTATGTGGTGATTAAAATGTCATGTTTACACCTCTCACAGGTGCCAAATTCTTATGTGTCCTTGAACTAAGTTTCTGGCCAGCTAATTGTGCCTTCCTTATCAATTATTCATGCTTCGTTGGATTCGCTTTGTGCCGACTTTTAAAAAAGGGAAAAGTAATTTTGTCACAACACGCACACACAAACACACACACGCACACACACACTGGTGTGGATTATTCGTCCAACATTTCTTTGGCCACAAGTTGCATTAAGACTCCTGGACGAGATTTGCATGTGAAAACACATTCAGATTCGCCAAACTTCGATTAGCCGGAGAGAGCGAAAGTGACAGTCTTTATGCAACTGCTATCGCTGGGATGTCGGACCAAAAACGCAGAAGAGAGAGAGAGAAGAAGCCGTGTGTGGGTTTAAAGGAAGCCGCTGTCAGGTAGACCTTCATTACTGCCGCTTACGGATGTCAAAATGGCTCGAGGAGCATCTCCTAGTGCTGTGTGCTATTAGCATGACCCTCCCGACACCCTGAGCTCATCCGCCCGTCCCTTGTTAGATACAAAGTCTTAAGGTTTTGCAGCATGTCTAAAGTCGCCTTTAAAGACTGCCTGTATCGATTGTTTCTCTGCTCATCCCAGTCTTCGCCCGCACCGAGAAGGACAAATTGGCTAGCCCGTGGCGGACCTGTCATTGACAGCGTGACAGCGGAGCCGCTTCAAATCTGCTTTGGGCCCGGCAGCGCCACTTTAAACGGCCGTGTCCTCCGTCGTTAGGCGCGTTAATCTGATTGCTGCGGCTCACTTGGCCCAGAAGTCCGGACCACTTGGTGAATGGGAGGAAAATTGCCCTTTCTTTCCTTCCCCAGCCGTGTTCTCTTATTGAATTAGAAACTTTGTTCGGTCGCCAAGCTCTGCCGGCACCTAGGTGGCACCACTGTTGCCAAGCTGCCGATTACCTGTCATTAGCCTGATTTAGTGGATGGGAGACAGCCTGGCTGTCCTACAAGGGAGATGGGGAGGACGCCTTGATTAGATTGAATACATTAGTAGTTCTTCTAAGTCGGATTTTGTCAAATAGCTGCTGTTTCACTTGGCAACTTCTGAACGCTTAAAAAACCGTGCGCTTCCTTATTAACGTGACAGTACCTTCGTTTCAGCTTGTCTTGTACTTCCCACGTTGCGAATACAGCCAGCGTGTGTACGTCCGCTGTATTGTTTCTGCCATTCTATGGCTTTCGGCAGCTCGACGGCTCCTTTTTGTGCGAAGTATGCACATCCTTTTTACTGCGTGCATGTCGAACAGCCTTTAATTTATGCCACTGGAAGTTTGAGGTTTCTTTCACGTCTTTCCCCCGCCCCCTTACAGCTTCAGACGTGCGGCTTCTTTATCTGCCTCAATGTTGTTACCGAAAATTTAGTTTGTCTTATTAAATGTATAAACAAGCGAAACAACCCATCGCAAGCTACCCGAAGGAACATTTTTCGACACTTAAAAATGCCTTTGGACACTGCTCACTTTTAAGGCGTTTGTTTATAAGACTTCGGTGATGCTGCTTCTTATGCGATTTATTTACTTCGAAATGGTGTCAGCCATTTTGTTTTTATTTGTTCTTTAAGAAAATAGTGAATTTCACGCATTACATTTTTTATTATTTTTTTTTCATGCTCATGTTTTATTCATGCATACATTCATATAATACATACGAGATCTTATCAAAAAACCACCTGAACCCTCAAAATCAAAATATTTTACTCAGAGCCTGGAGATTACTTTCTTTCTGTCTTTCGTATCGGCGAAAGCTGATCGCATATTTTTGGAGAAACATCGACACCATCCATTTTTTTTTTTAATGTTTTCCTATATTCGAGTTAAAATCACACTGAGCTCTATCTTATTGAATGTAGATGTCATCGCAATATTTGGTCAACATCAGCAGCACAAATTGGATTGACGGAAGTTCATCTTTCGTTAAAATGGACTGGGTGGTATGTACCGGAGAAGTTCCACTATTTCACGAATGGTTAATCTTCTGTTGTTATTTCTTAATAAGGTACGCATTTCAGTTACTTGAATCTTTGTTTCCAGCAGTTGGTTGCCCAACTGCTGTAATTCTAATGCTAATCCATCTTTAAAATAACGGAGCTGCTCGAAAACTATTGCACGGCTCATTGCGTCTACACCAAATGCTATTTGCATCAATTTCTATGTTTGGATTACCGATCTTATACAAAAGTGCATTGTCCGTAATTTTCAGACAGGTAACAACCCCTTCTGCCAAACAGCAAATTATCCAGGCAGTTCCCTACCCACCGCGCCCTTGGCAATGTGGTCATCCGTTACTATAAAGTATTTCAACTCAATAAACAAGTGTGGTGATGGCAGAGTTTAATGCTTGGATCCCGATTGGGTAGTATGTAAATTTACATATAAACATGTGTGAGATTTTTGCTTCTTAATAAGTCCTTGAGACATTTCATGGTTTTTCTGTTAATGTATTTTTACCTCGTTCCTCTGTCCTCACTAAGAATGGCGGTAGGGCAGTCGTCATTTCTTGCTATATGCAGTTATGTAGGAGGATGAAGACGTGTAGGAAATGTGAAAACTTGGCAAGAAATAACCAACTTCTTGGATTTGGCGTTGATGATCCGTTGTTGAAAGAAGTTTCTTCTAAAGGATGAGACTATTTTCCTCTTAGTCACTATATTTGCTGCTAACTAGTGCTTCAGACATCTGTCTGAAGTACTGACAAACTCAGCTGAATCACAACCCAAAACAGTATTCCAACGGGACATTTCAAATACAGAAAGATCACTTTTTTGAAAAGCACTGATTCCATTTAATTATGTATTCCTTTCATCTGAAGTCCATGAAGATACCACACACACACGCACAAACTTCATACTACATCTTCTGCTTCACGATTCCAGCGACTTGGCAGTGCATATTTGTGTGTGTGTGTGTGTTAGTTGTATTTTCATGATAGTTTGTTTTTGTTAAGTCATCTTCACATTCGATGTTTCAACTGTAAAATTTTGTTTTGTTTTCAGGCTAATGCGCTCAGGCACGTTATCTCACAAACAGGAGGGTATTCCGACGGCTTGCCACAGTCATCAGGAGGCATGTACGATCCCAGCATGCATCAGGTTAGTAAACAATTTTATTTTATTGTTTGTTTGTTTTTTTTAGCTTACACGTCAATGTGTCTCTTCCCTCCCTGCAGTCTAAATGAATTTTCTAAAATTGCCTTGTTCGAATGTATGTTAATATTTCAACAAGCCATTCAACCCCCCCCCCATTCCTGTTCCTGCACATTTCGAAGGAAGGTTTTGATAGATTCCATTTATACCATTCTTATATTTAAATGGGAGGGGGTTCACCATCTTTTTAATTAGCGCGCTACTAAATATAGTTATAAAAAGAAGTGGAATGAATTCCATCACTTCTTTCCCGTATTTAAGGCTGAATTAATTAACGAAGATACAAAACACAACTTAATATTTTATTACACGTTTCATTAATTCGAACATCGGCAGATTCATTGGCAATTAAACATTAATTACAAATGTCGGCGGAACATTTTAATAAGTGCCGTTTCTAAATTTAGACCAACGAACGGCAAATAATTTTTCCGAAACACCTGTTTCTTCTGTTTTCAGTGGATTGGGCATTTTGTACCTCATTAGTTTTGTGCGGTATTTTTTGTACCCACGAGATGGGCAGTGGTTCTTCGGTTTCAATCTTGCGCGAAATAGTCCCTTTCTTTTTTTTTTTTTTTTTTTTTTCGTTTCTTCTTTCTGTCTTCATGCTTAAGGAATCATTATAAGACTGATAATCTTTGCAGTGCAAGTTCGATTTTTTTTTTTTCTTTCTTCGATCGGCTACTGCTGTGATCCTGATCAAGATTGAGAAGTTGTCATTCACTGTAGATGGCTCTGTGGAGATGTCATCCTCAATAAGACTCAACTCGCATTGCAAGCGTATGCTAGTAGTGTAGCGATTTGGCAAACTAAGAAGGTGCTTGTTAATAATGAAACGCGCATAGGTGGAACGAACAAACTCCGGTGGTTGGGCGAAACGACACTCAAATACGGAAGGACACCGAACGCTGCCCAAATGTGCTAAGAATCATTTGAAGTTTAAGAAAAAAAAGCGATCTACTTCCAATGAATTTTTTTTTCTATCTCTCTCTCTGTCTTCTTTGGTATATCTTCACGAAGCTCACTTAAGGGATCGACCCTTACCATGTCCGTTATCGTAATCATCTCAGCGCACCTTTGCAAATTTTGATGATTCCAATTTGTGTCGACCTCCTCTCCTCTTTTCCTCCGTATCTATGCCGTGCTTCCCCCCCCCCAAAGCCTACCGCCACTGGTAGCCGTTTTTAAAGTTCATAAAAGTGTGTTTAGGAGCCATTATAGCAGTCCCAGTGCACAAACAGAGAGAACCTTACTCACGTACAATCTTATATAATTTACGAACAACATATAGATTGACGCTGCAACCTGTGGCTATGGGTAACTACATCGTGGGACCTTCAACCGCACGTGTAGTTTAGTAATGATTATGGAAATGATCACATGGGTCTCGTAAATAGCTACAAAGTGTCGAGCTACGTGGAACGAGGACTTCATATTTTGTGTATTACCTCCCTTCTCTCTCTCTCTCGGCTTATTAACTTCCACTTCAAAGAATGTTTAACCCGTTTCACTGTCAGAAACGAGTGTGGTTCACGGTAACGAGCTAATTCGGAAACATATTTGTGTGTGAGAATTTAACGTGTTTACTGTAAATTATAGTCAACTATTGTGTCTTACAGTACTGCTATTATTGTCTTAATTTGTAATGTCGACCTCGATTGGGTTCCCTATCGATATAACCGAACATCACTTTTTCCCAATCCATTTAGTGCTACAAGCTTTTCACCCTCGGAATTGTCAAATTAAGCTGTTCGGCCCACCCATCAATATAAAATGCCGTCTATTGTGAAACACTTTCGCGTTTTCTATATTATTTTATCACGAATTAGTTGTTCAAAATAACTTATTTTCATTTCATATCTGTAGATATCCGAGAAAATTTTCACTCTTCCCGTTTATAATAACCTTAAGAGTTAAATCCAATCCAGGCTTATATATCACTCCCAGACAAGAAAAGCATTGAGGCCTATAGCAAATCAATGCCGAAGTGCCTTTTGGAGTGCTTTTCCCCGGTTCTGGTAAACATTATATGTTCTCGCATGCCATAGGTTCTCCCCTCGCTAATTGCTTTCTCCATGTGTGTTTATAGATTTTATCAGTGTTACTGTACTTACACAAAGTCGACTCTAAGATCTGAAAATTTATTATCCGATACGTTTCCTTACCTCTTCAACGCATAAAAAAAGCAAGTTTTATAATTTTGCCGTAATCCTTTTTTGTTATTGTTTTAAAGTTTTATATACAGTGCTACGACGGAAATAGGAACTCAAGAATACACTCAAATGATAACACATAATGCATTTTGCATCCAGAAAAATTACAAGGAATGAAATTAACTCTGATCTTTAGACCCACCAGATGTAACTCCAGAATTAGAGAAAAAACATTGCTTTCGTCGGTATGGAATACGTGAAGAGAGCATTCGCATCTTCTGTTTCCTAATACGTCCACAAGATGGCATCGTGTGGTCACACGCCATTAGTTCCCATGGCTGGACAGCTGGATACAGTCCTACTGTAGACATGTGCAATGGGGACCCTATTTCTACATGTTGAGTGCTCCAAAAACCATTGATAGACGATATTGTACGTAGTGCCGTTACAGCTGAAGGTCGCGTAGGCCGTGCTGCGATGGCACATTCATTAGGAAATGCGAGATCGGAACAAAACACAAACTGAGAAGTGTCTTAAAATCATGGACATGGATCGGTTGTTTTAAAATTTTCGGAAACGTAGTTAAATCTGTAATAGGTTCTCTAGCAAGTTTGGTTGGTTGGGGTAATAATAATGTGGCCTTTAGAAATTTTAACTGAAGGTTAGCGATTAACAGACTAGCTGGAAAAAGTTCTTCCTCTTGTTGACGGGATTTGAACCCAGGTATTCAACCCAAGAAACTTTGTTTTCTTCCTACTAAATCACTTAACACGTAAGAAAAAATATATCAGGTTAGATATGCGTAAATCATAACCAAGTTAGCGAATTGTACAAAGTTTTATGATTTAGATTTTATGACTGCAGTAGAGGGTTGCAGACCTTACTGGTAGTTCGGAGCCAAACGTTATCCAAATAATGAAATATAAATGGGTATAAATGATCACATTGGGTCTCGTAAATACCTTGAGTAGATTCGCCAGTTGATGATGAGTTCAGTAATCGTATGCTTGCATATTTCTCTCTCTCTATCAAGCTTATGAATACGAGTTCTACAACTCCAAAACCTTCTTTATTTCCTGAACCTTATAAACAGACCCATGCACAAAAATCCAGTGTGGTTAGATGCTAGTTACGTATGTAATATTCGTAGTGTAGAACATCACTTCCATTTCCACATTGGTCACCAACTTTTCTTTTGTTTAGCACTAAGATATTGATTTACTTTTCCACGTATCTAACATATCTTCTTTTTTCTTTCAGCCTCCGGAACTTCATCCTTAGTATAGCGGCCATGAATTCCACCCTTCACAGCTTGGGAGATTCACAAAAAATTAAAAAAAAAATTAAAAAAAAAAAAAAAAAAAAGGGCACGTGAAGTGAGTGGTGTCGTCATCATTACCTCAGGTGCTGCCAGAACCTCCCCATCCCCGCGGTCAGAGACAACGTGCCATAAACGAGCTAAAGACGGCCACGACCTTGTAATGTCGGGACCTTTTGACCTCTGGAAGTAGAAAATACGCTTCAAAACCTTCCTGTGATTGAACAGTAGGCAGCCAGTGGGATACTCTCTGGACTCAAACTCACGGGGGGAAAAAAATCCCTCTGACGGGGGAACGTGCAGCAACCCTCCATCATGTCTTTTTCGTTAATCTTGAGAGGGTGTGAGTGTAGTTGTGTTTTTTGTACTTAACGTGTCGCCGGACACTGTCATGTAGCCGTCGGACTCATGTAGTCATCTCTTCCTTCATCAGCCTCTAGCGCGGAGAGACAGGGTACACGGTAGACACTTCGCCCTTCCCATTCTCTATGTCTACTGTTGACCGTTGTTATTGTGAGGCCGAGTGAGACGCTGTACAGTGTAACCTTTCATCTCTACCAGTTTTAGTCCTCGTTGCTGCCATTGGCCAGAGCAGTTGTGACGTCATCTGATGGAGATGGAGCCAAGGATGCCGTTGTTGTACAAATCTTTTTATGACCAGATTCTTCGTCTTCTCTTCTTCTCTCTCCACCATCTACCCCTCTTCCAGAATCTTTCTACGACCACCGACAACCCTTGAACCCACCACCACCAGGACGTCAGTGTCCCTGTAGTTGTGTCGCCACCTGCGACGGTCACGAGACCGGGATGTACAGCCCTTGTGTGCGGTGCTGTAGACATTTTGGTTCTGTACCATTCAGAAGGCCTCTAGTGGAAAGTACCATGAATAAATATTTTGACTTTTCCTCCTGTTTTGTGCTTTTCTTGTCCCACACGTCCAAACATGTAAAGAAGACAATTTTTTTCTTTTCATGCAAGTTTTTAAATTATATTAATATGAATCGTTGAGTTTTCTCAGATGTTTCATATTGTGTTATTTTATTGACATGAGCTTGTAATCCTGATTTCTTCTGATGATTCTCAGCGGCTAGCAGCCTGAATTGCCGTAAAAAAATATATCCGGGGAAATTGAGGCTGCTTGCCTTGATCCAGACAAACAAGGAATTTTCTTACCTGGCTACAAATAAGGGTCCAGATATACCCGAAACATCTGTGTAGTTATCGAAACTGTAATATATATATATATATACTGTAATGAAAATCTCTCTGATGCGAGTAAGAAAAGCTCTTAAGTCTCGAAAAAAATAAAAACGATTTTTGGTTGCTTTGTTTTGTAAGTTATCCTATTTCCATTAGGTCACAGATAATAATAATAATACATACGCTTCCACTTAAAAACTGAATAAAATATTAGCTTATTAAATGTAGTACAATAGAGAGTATTTGAAATTGGGAAACTTGCAAAGTTTTGCAAATGCAATGGTCTATTTTAGAATATCATGCTCAAAATAAAGTCCAGCTATTCTAATATCCCATTACCAAATGGGAAACAAAGTATTGAACATCGCAGCAATTGGAAAAGTCTTTTATATCTATGCAGCACATAACACAATTGACTGATTTAATGGTCTTAATTTTGATTGGGATTATGGCAACGTTCAATCGCAGTCAGTCAGCTGTGTGTTATTTATGGGCGGATATATCTTATGAGATTTGTCATCGACAAATTTCAAAATAAAATTAATATAAAATTTGTTGCATTGAAGCATATTTAGTTGTGATATTTCGGCAGACGTAATGCGAACGCTGAAAGAAAAAAAAACATTCAAATTAACGAAGGGCCACATCATAAATATTTTACCTTCTCGACATAACTGACAGTTGGCTGGACATCGTTGCAACATTCTGGTAACGAATCTCTTATACAGGTAGCGTAAGAGATTTGTTACCTGTATAAGACTTTGTACATTCTTTTATTTTGTACCTTTTACAAAGTAAAAGCAATATAAAAATACAAGGATAATCACTCATAAAAACTACGATTGCTTGCTAACAATCAACGAATATACACTTTTTTTTTTTGAGTCGTGTACTCAAGAGCCTGACAAATCCGTTCCAATAAAAAAAAAAAAAAAAGATAGTAGAGAAGTAACAAAAAAGGAAGTCTTTTGGAATCTTAGTGTCGTGTGACGTACGTTATGTCTCCTGTTAAAGCAATCATTCTATCCTCTTTGTCACAGTACAGCATTGCAATCACAACATTTACTGGTTATAAAAGTATTTTATAACCACTAAAAGTAGTTTTATAACCAGTGTGATGCTTTTACAGGTCTTGTAAGGGCTATTGTTTTATTCCTTTCAAGATGTACTTAGATGCAGCAAAGTACATTTTTACTTTCGAATTTGAACGGTCTTGAAACGGAAATGCAACTGTTTGAAGTGGAAGTGAATATGACGTTCGTTTGGTAATATTTCGAGTGCTGGGGAGAATACAGTAATGATGTAATCCTATTAGCAATTGCATCATCGTCCGGTATAATATTAAAGGATTAGATTGTCTTGCATGACGAACGAAGCCTACGAGACTACTGTATTATGTCTGTTAATTCAGCCGACTTTTCTGACGATTTGCCTGCTTTTAGGGAGTGTAAACCTCCCTTTACATATTTTATTATCATGTGTGCTTTCCAGTTCAATTTTCAATTGAAGCATCTTCGTTAGTAACATTCCACAGTCAAATTAATGCTACGTCATAAGAAATACCCGAATTTGTTTCAAGTCTCTTCTCAAAATCGATTAACATTTTAAACGAATAAGAATTTACAGCAAACAGTATTCTTCTTACTATTTTTGGAATGAAGTTTTATGCTGCGGAGTTTGTCCGTTGTAAACTCACGCGATAGACCAATCCAATGAAATCTTTGAAGATGTTAATTCTAACTGCTCTTACAAGGCTTGTTGGTCAATCTTAATTTAGGCGACGTATAAAGCTTTTATATATTCGCTAGCCGTGAGAAAATGTTACTGGTTTCATGATGTTATTGGGAAGGACTAACAGCCCCAAGAGGCCTATTTGCTTATGGCTCTAATCGTCCTCATTGAGGGGTGTGTCCATTGAACAGCTTAATGGGTCCATTAACTTTTACATCATTAAACGTCGCGAATGCATGCAGGAAAGTACTGTAGTGAAACAATGAAGGGAAGGAACTTGATTATTAGAGTACAGTTTAGGGTAAACGACGTGTTCTGTGAGAGATATTTCTATTCGATAGGAGAGCGTTTGATTTAGAAGTATGGAGAGGATCTTCGATTATGTTGGAAATAACTAATATTCAATTATCAAAGAAAGAACCATACGGCTTCACTTTAGAAAATTTATAGAGAAATAGTGAAGATCTAACATTATTTCAAAGCCGAATATGTGTAGAAACTTCGGAAGTTTCAAAATTTTGACCTGAGAGCTTACGAGAATACAATCCTCGGCATCGGAATTGCCTTAGCTTGCACTACTTAAAAGACACGAGCGCTGCCCAAGCTTCCGTAGTTCGTAACGCGTTCGTGTCTTTTGTAAGTAATGCAAGCTAAGGCAACTTCGATGCCAAGGATGGTATTCTCGTAATTTGAAATAATATTGGATCTGTAGTTATAATTAAATTATTTTTCAATTAAATGCTTTGAGATATCCTCAAGGTTCATTTATTGCTATTCACAAGGAATGTAAATTGATCAATGTATCAAAAACTAGCCTCTTCAGTTAGCATCGTAAACAGTATAGATCGTCTTTGATTGCTCAGTTTACATTATTAACTATATCAACATGTAGCAACTGTTGATATTGTTAGAGTGATAATCTGGTCTACTGAGGAGCACAAAGTTTCTTGCAGATATAACTAATCCCCCCCCCCTAACACACACCATCCGTTGATACATTAACAACAGTTAAACAGTGCATCTATGTGTTATGAATTCTACATACGTAATACTCAATAGAGAAATCGCTTCATTATACAGGGTGGTTCAAAATTCCACGTACAAACTTTGAGGGGAGGTAGAGAACAACAAAATCAACCATATTCACATAGGTAAGCATGACCGGAAACGCCACCCAAAAGTGATAGGTGGCACTGTTCGCCAGCGCTCCAGGTGAACAATTGGGGCTTCCTCATTCAAGCTTTCGACGTTGTGCGAAGAACATGCGGCGTTTTATGAACGCTGAGATGACAGACATGCACCTCGTTTACGATATTATGTATCCAACTACTATTGAACTGTTCCGTTCGCCTAATAAAGTTTTTACACTGCTTACTGCCTTGTGTTATTTCTGTATCTTTGTGTCCTTGTTAGTACCTTCCCGTGGCGTTTCCGGTCATGCTTTCCTATGTGAATATGGTTGATTTTGATGTTCTCTATCTCCCCTCAACGTTTGTACGTGGAATTTTGAACCACCCTGTATAGAACAATCGTGATTTTTATTCTTGTTGAACTGACTTCATCTTAACTATCATTTGTAAATTAACAAATCAGACCTTTTGCAATAAACTCATTCTCTTGGCAGACGTTGAATGCAAAGTAAAGCCCTAAATCGCATCACTGGTTATTGATGATTTGATTGAGTACTATTTGTGTGGTATTGTGCTCAGATCTCCCGGCCTGAGGATGAACAGCGACTTTGTAATCACCGGTTTTTGTTTGAAGTTTCAATTTTTTTCTTCTAGAAAGTCCTGTGTATAAAAAAATGATTTTATTAAACACTATTTTTTTATTTAAAGTTCACATTAAAAGTTTCTGATATTTTAAAACTCAACGTCTTTAGTTTAAAAGAATTAAAACTTCAGAATTAATTTAAACGAACAAACTTCACGTACAAATTTGCTTCTTTGAATCTGATGGCTTGTCAACTCATCCAGTTTGATCTCTTCAGCACCTTCTCTTCTCATTCTTTGTCATTTTCATGAACTGGTTCGAAAAATTAAAGAACAACGAAGTTGAAAGAGCAACCGTATCGTAGATTCTGTTCATACCACCCTGCGGTTCATAGTTGAGTAAACGTTACCGATTTCCTTTATTTCTGCGTCACCAAATGCACGCCTGAGGCTCGTGGTCGCATTGATTGCGATAAAAGGCTGAAAGTGAAATTGTGCAAAGTTATTGCATTGGGGAAAGATGCACTAGGGGTGATATCTCGCCAGAGACGATTTAAAGTGGAAAGTATAATGGGAGGAATGGTAATTGACTCATATGCCGAGATATTCACATTAAAATAGGCATTGACAGAGATTTCAGTGCTAAATCAAGAACGGTGTTTATATGGCATTTTGCATTAAAAACTCCTTGAAAAGAATTATTCAGTATTACAACTCCCCACGATGGAAAGTAACAAGAGATACTGAATTTGATTCTTGCGTATATATTGAGACAAATGTTGACAGACCATAAGCCATAGGTGTTTATGAGATACACACTAAAGATTGCAAGACCTATAGCACATCAGTGTCATGTGTAATCAAGTGAATAAGAGGAAAGAACCAATTGACGTATTTCTTGAAGAAATTAGTCTAGGGAAGATAGAGCAATAGAGGCTGTTCCAAAGAACAGAAGTACATGAAACGAGAGAAAGTTGCATTCGGGAAAGATGTACTGGAGGTGATGTCGACCACAGATTTAAACTGTAAGTTTGATTCTGAACAGTAAATGGATTTTGAACAATTTTGAAATCTCTCAGTCAAAATTTGAAAATCTTGACTGAGAGTGGATACATGATGGTAGCCAAGTTCAGCCGAATATTGCCCATGAAAATACTTCTCTTTTAATATATGTCTCTTCTATGAGACATGAGGTAAAAACAGCAATAGCATCAAGCAATTTTGGAGAGATTTTCGGTGCGTCATCCCAAATATGTGAGCAGCATCCATGGTTGAATGGATTTGGGATTTATACAGCGTTAACAGTAATAAGTAATGGTGTCTTAGTGGAAAAGTATACCAATGTTTTTGGAGACAGAAGAAACTATGACCGGGATGTAATTGTACCAAGAGAGGCTAGACGTGTACAATTCAAGAAGTGAAATCTGATCGTGTTTGAAGATTTGAATATCAAGAAATAAGGGAAACTAAAATTGGATCTTTCAAGGAATGAGACATTACTGATTAGATGGCATTGAAGTTCACAAGGATGTCTTCATTTCTCTGAAAAATAGCAAGGCAATCAGAGTTTGAAGCATTGGTTATTGATCTTGAAGCTTTGAGAAATTGAGTTACTATCATTAGCGTAATTGTGGATAAGATTTGAGGTCCGTGGTGGATCATTTATGTTCAGGAGAAAGTTAACGAAAGTACAAAGCCTTGAAGCATCTCTAGCATTGGTAGAGAATATAAGGATGCCATCAACCATAACAGGAAGTGAATGACTTAAATTTTTAACATGTTGGTGTGAATATGAATATGTGTTTGAGAGTAGCGATCAAGGAATCGGATAAAGTATGTAAATATCATCCCTCTCTGAACCTCTTTAATATTCTGTGAATATAAATTACCTTTTTATTTTTCTAAAATAATTCTAAAGGCGTTTTCTACAATGAATTTTGATCTGATGTCGAATAGTTGCAATGTCAGATGAGCATCTCTTAGCATGCTTTTTTCTTGTTTTAGCTGCTCCGTTTTACCTACTAATGAAAATGTTAATTTCTTTTAAACACTTTATGTATTATTATGAATGCATGTGCTACTTGTGGGTTTTCAAGGTATTTGCATTTTAAGGTTTGTTCTTTTAATGTCTAAAATTTATTGTCCATTTCATTAAATATTAAGATTCATTTGTGTGTATCAGTAGCACGTGTCAAGCAGTTTCTACTCTTTTGATTATTTTTTTTTTAAATATTGGAATTGCTATAAAATAGGCAGTTTTCAATGGGATGACTAATTTTTTCTTTAGTTTTCCGTTACGTTTAATCTTGCCTAGGCTATATTTTGCATAGATGTTCTAGGACATTTTCCTTTCACCCGCGTACGTCAATGCTCCCTCGTTAATGACAAATGCTATGTAATAGTATACTCCGTAACTTTGTCATAAACTCAAGCTGATCTCAGGAACACATCCAATTAATAGCCTTACTTGCTTTTATCCTTGATTACAACCAAACCTAATCCTCAAAACTGAAAAACAGTTCTCTTTTTCTTTTATTTTCAGCTCTTTGTACTTGCATTGCACAATCTGCTATATAGTAGCATGGGCAGTGTATAAAATCTGAATAATGCAACCTTGTATATGGAATTACTCAAAATTAATAAATTAACCCTTTTTTTAATCGAGATATGAATGCAAGCTGAGCAGTAGACATTCAACTTTAAATAATCTTTCTCACTCGATACTTTGTTTGACCTTTAATGTCTGCACATTTATGCAAATAAAATTAGATCGAATATTACAATAGGTTGCTTAATATAGAGTAATGCTTGTCTTTATGATTCGTGTGTTTTATATTATCATTATTCCAACAATGTCATGTATCCCCAGTTGTACTATTGAGACCGAAACTGTGTTATAATCATCTCTCTCTATTTTGATATTTTTACTTCAATAATTACTGTTTTTGGTACATTTGCTTTTCCACATAACTATTCTATTCAAATCCACTACGTGAAAATTTTCTTAAAATAAGTCTGGTGCCGTTATGCTAGATGGTTATCTCTTAATTTAATGTATTATATACTTATGTCTTTCTGTCCATGATATATTTCTAAAACATAAGCTATTTGATGTCTAGGACAGTATTTTTATTTTTTAATTCGCTGACTCATTTCTTTTGTTTTGGATCGCTGAAACCTCCGTAAGCTTTAAAATTGCGATCAGTATCCTGGCAGCTCATCAGAAATATTCTACCATCTCAAATTCAGTTCATTATTGTTCTGAAAAAAAAAATCAACAATCAAAAACTGTCTACTGTTGCGTAATAAATTGTGCAACATCATAGTTTACATGAAACGACAGAAAAAAAATAATAATAAAACGCTTTGCTCTTTGGAAAGCCGAACTTCCACAAGTAGTTTCGCACCTCTTTCAGTTTGGATATTTGCCCGAATGGAAGCGACTTACATAACTTCTTGCTGATCTATACTTTCGCTGCACTGCGAGTTTAATGTGAAATTCGCTAATATTAATCATTTCTCTCATTAAATCACATCTGCTGTACATTGAGGCAATTGAATCCGTCATTGTGGCGATGTGCGTACATCCAGTCGAAGCATGGTGCGTTTCCAAGTCGTTGCTTCTTCAGATGAGTACAGATGCTCAACGGGAATTGAAATTTTGGAGTTAAGCGATCAGGAGTGAATTAAATCCTAAAAATCTTTCTGAGAGAGATTTATTGCTGTTATGTACAAGAAGTATTTCAATGATATTTCCAAACGTTTTTCGCTTATTAATTTTGGCTAAGCTTGTGATCCTGACAAGTTTTTTATTTGTATTTATTTTTCTTTTTTTATTTTTTTGCTAGACTTCTCGTTGCATGAATTTTCGGATACCGACAATCTGTGATCATTCCTAGGGACTGATTTAACGAACATAATACGATTATCGCTCGTATTCTGTTCGTCGTTTCTATAAGCTGAACAATAGGGTAGAGCCAATAAACTCTACCTTCAGATTTATGAACGCCATTCTAATATATTGATTCCAAGGACTGCGAACAACTTTTGTTTTTCTTACTGACAATCTCGTATATCAACAGGAGGTGTACACATTTTGCACAGTGGGCCTATTACTACTAAAGTTTGCATGCTCTACCCATTTGAGTGTGAAAACACCTATTTCTGGACCCAAATTTTTAACCTACTAGATTTTGTTTAGTTATACTGGGATTGCAACCGAAGCAACTAAGCTATGAGCTGTCAATCTAAGAATTGCATCGCAAAAATTTGTCATTTATGTGGCATGTATCACATAGGAGTTAAATATGTGAATTTAACTAATGGAAAGGATCTTACTGATGAACGTTTTTTGAAATAGGCTTGTATTGAAAACAAAAAACTGCTAATCAATATAAATAAATAGTCCTAATAAAGCTAATGTCTTATAAAATTAATGTCATGTAAAAGGAAATGTGATTTTGATGGCCAATTGCATTAACAAGAAACAGCCTCTCTCTCTGTGATTCAAGGATATGAGCCCGTCAAAATATTCTCATATAAAATATGAGAGTAAGTCATAAGAAAAATAAAGTTTATTCAAATTATTAAGAGTGCTATCAATAATTTGAAAAATATCAAGACTTTGACAATACACCTTTTGTTGGATAATATAGTTTTTTAATATTAAAGTAGAACGCGAAATGTATGGTTCGGGGTGGAGAGATCGACCGTGAGATGCGGTGATTGATTCACTCAATCCAATACCCTTGGAGGGTAATGGATGGCAATGCTGTAGCCAGTGAAGTTCTAACTGAGGCTCGGCTATTGCTGTTACCCTCCTGCCATGATCAGAGCTTTAATAGCTCAATAACACCTTATCCCTACACTGTCCTCTACAGATAACGGGGAAGATGAAAAGCATTCTTGCTTAGCCCCTTTAAACACCTTATCCCTACACTGTCCTCTACAGATAACGGGGAAGATGAAAAGCATTCTTGCTTAGCCCCTTTAAGCCAGTCCTTATAAGGACTATAAGGTATATTTATTATTCCTATAGCGATACGTAATCTCCATGCCCATTCAGGACGAGCAAACTGCTCATAAAATTTTTGCTTACTGTAACCATAACAAATAGCTTGGAATATGAAAAGCATCTTGCTTCACCCCTAAAGCCATTAATGTCAATTGTATTTATTATTTGATAAGTTTTGATATCAAAGCTAGTACCGGTGAGCATTTGATGAGTTTAGCAGAGATAGGCCTGCACTTTACCTAAAGCCTTACTATCAGCATTTGAGTTTTATCATCTATTTTTATTTGTTGTTTTTTTTTTACATGTAACATTTTTGAATTTGTCATATGCTAATCATAATACAGACAGTCGTAAAATGATGCGCTCTATTATTTTTTTTTTTTTAATTTTTTTTTTTTTTTTTTTGTAATAGTGACAACATTCATTTATCTCAACAGTTGAACCTACATGTTCAAGTGTTGAGATAAATAAATAGATATTCAATTGAACTAGAATGTTCAATCATTTCCGTAGTGTATAATATTATTTTGCTAATATTGCCAATTAAAATAATTCGATTTAAATAACCCGACACATTTTAATAGAGATAATAAAATAAATAAATAAATACCATCACACTCCATTCAGCTACAACGAAATTACTGATTTTCATTATTTTGACAAGTAAAAAATTGTCTTGGATAAATTTTCGTAAAGTCCAAAAACAGAATTTTACTAAAAGATCCAGCCAGAGACAAGGCATGGCAATGCATACGGATGGGACAACTATTTTGTGCAACTCACTTAGTGCATCTAACAATAACATGTAAATACTTATAGTTCTTATAAGAACTGGGCGATGGACTGAGTCTTTGACTCTTTATCCCGTCATCTGAATGAAGTAAATCTTTATGGACGGAGTGTTGTTGAGCTAAAAAGCTCTAATCATGGCTGGGTAACGGCAATAGCCGAGCCTCAGTTAAAACTTCATTGGCTACAGCATTGCCATCTGTTACCCTGGAAGTCCTAAAAAGGACTATAATCACATGTAAATATACGCACACGATTATGACTTAATAAAGAACTTATATTTTGTTTTCATGCGTTTCTAAGCAACATAATATATTTAGATGTTGACTGCGCCACCTATATTAGGAAACTCATGAGCAAATTGTGTTAATTGCTATTTTTTTTATTATTATTATTTTTTTTTTTTTAATGCAGCATTGCAGATTTGTTCATGAGGTTAGAAATAGTGGTTTTCATTTTAAGTGTGTTGATTTATCGTAAACTCAACTGTACATGTACGGACTCTTCGAACATTTTAATTGCGATAATTACAATGTACAATTTTTATCCGACATTTTAGCCTAACACTAAAATACGTAGTAAGCATATTTAAGCAGCTAAAAGATATAGATTTTATACGGATATTTTTGGAAGTGCTTTAAAATTCTTAATATGTATTAGACAAGTTCCTTCAAATTCTTATATTGGATTAACTTATGTTTTGATTGTGACTCAGATCGTGTCTTAAAATTCACTTAAAGTGTATGGAAAGAATTTCTTCGCTTGACCTATCAAATCAGCATTTACAAGGTCGGACGTAGGTTGTGGTAGGTAATTCATTAGGTCAACGGGGATTGTGATAACTCATACTTCAAAAAAAAAAAAAATCATATTTTAATATGTAGATTCATTTAAGGTCATCTTTGACAGACAGTTTAAGCACATGGCCTCAATTCCTTATAAAATTTACTCAGGAAAAAAAAATATAATAATATTTTATACGACCTTATTCTACGGTCTAGTTAGACGAATGGAGGTGGTTCAGTCATACATTCCACTTTCGAATATTTTACTATTTATCATCAGTAACGTTTCGAGTACATCGAAGTAACCTTCATCGATATACAGTGTCGTTTTTTTTTTCCTTCTCTTTTACGCTTCTAAATGCAATACCTATAAACACTAGATGACAGTTGAAGAGCATGTTGTATTTGAGAATGAAAATTGAACTAGATTGCGATGTGAGAACGTCTATAAATAAAATGGATCCGAGTCGAAGAAGGAAACCCTTTGTACGGCTTTCAGAATTGAAGGTTTATATTTCTTTTTAATGGTGTTCAAAGTTGCCTTTGGTGTATTTTGCGCGCTTAAATGGGGGCTCCCGAAATTGTAACGCCTTCTAGCGTATGCCGTTCGCCTATTTGAACTTAAATTCGCGTGGAACGTATTTTTTTTTTTTTTTTTTTTTTTTGCAAGGCCTTGGGGTGCATTACAGTACCTTCTTCAAAGAAGCAAATGTTATGGAGCAGTTCTTCCAGGGGAAGAAGTTTTATAATCCGTGATACAAACGCTCGCAGAACTATCTTTGTAGCTTAAATGACCTGTGACCCTGTAACAGAATGTCTGGAAGCAGTGTCGTGGGTATGGCTCGACATCAACAGATTCTGACAAATGGACGAACCAGCGTTCCATGAAGATACGGTAAGACCCGTAAGCAGTCACCGTAAAGATGTAAAATAAATAATCCGCCTCATTCGGTGTCGTTTAGGGACCAGAAATAACTCGATATCTCCTGGAAGTTCCTAATCGGTACTTAACGGGGGTTTAACTTGTCCACCCCGGCTGGGAGGAGGTAGACCAGGACTTAGGACTGATGTATGATGAGGGCTCGTTTAGTAATCCACTAAACTCTACCTTCGGAGAGTTATGCATTCTAAACCCCCGAATGAGGGCGTTAGTGTCATATTACGTACACATTACCGCATGTACGCGAGTAAATCTTACATATCGCTTTTCTGTGAGCAAAAATACCTTCTTTTGCGATATCATACAGTTTAACAGGAAAAAATAAACCACGTTTTCATATTCACGTATTTATTTCTATTAGACTATTGTTCGCATCCATCCGATGATGCTATCAAATATTAGCAAAATATTTGGAAGATAAGCGTTTCCTACTAACGAAGTTGTACAAGCAATCCGAGTCAGTATCTGGGGCAATTCTAAACTATTAATAAACGCATACTTTTTGGCAATTAGCGATTGTTTCTTATAGGTCTTGAGACAGCCGATTATTCTAAAATTATTACTGTGCATTATATGAAATGTCAATTATATATCCAGTAAGCAAAAATAAATAAATAAAATAAATCAGAAGGGCTTATATAATATTATAATAAATCTCTACAACAGTTATTTATTTGAGAAAATTGAGAATTATAAGGGTTGGTAGCAAGTGTTGACTTCCATGTTTAGACTCTCTCCCAGATAAAAATAATATGCAGACCAACACAAGAGCCTAAAAATATTAAAAAAAAAAAAAAAAAGAGAGACCAAATATTTTACTTTTTCGTTTTTATTTTTGCTAAAATATACGCCACCTATCCAGAAAATTACAAAAGATGACTCAGTATCTGTATATCGTTTGCACGGCTTAATTGGAACATTAATAACTCCAGTGTGATATGGGGATGTAGGGAACACATTTTTAATGCCACTTCTGTATCCTTCATTGATGAGGGTGGTAAATTCCTCATTCCAAATATTCGACTACATTAAGTTCTAAGGACTGGGAGAATTGTAAGATAACCACAGAAAAAATTTAATGGTACTAACATGTTCCTCAGCCTTCGGATCTGTCGCACTAGAAAGGTGCATCATCGGCCTTCAGGATAAAAATATAACATTGTAGGATTCACATGATTGAAATATTGCAACAAAGAATCAGTTAACTCAGCCTATATCATGTAAATATTCCTAGCACTGTAATACTACATTCTGCAACTTGTACAGTGGAGATTGCTTATGTTATTGAGTCTTCACATAGACCCTGTACAAAAGACAATTCATGAGTTACTTTAGCCAAAGTATTACTTTTCTAAAGCTCAGTAATTCAATTCTCTTGTCGATGCATGTACTGTATCCTTTAAATTCAATTTCTATTCGAAGCCAGCGGTTTATAGATATATAATTGCAAATCTGCGTATTTTTCGGAGTCTCTTGACCCAAGTTAAAAATAATTGCCGATGCGGGGGGGGACAATTGTGAAGATAGACTTGGACAATCTGATAATGTTTGTACACTAGCAGTATGATATTCTTGGACGTTAATTATATGACACATTTTGTCATTTCCAAGTGTGTCTAATGCAGATGATACTTGAAGGTATACCACGTACCATATCAGTAATCCTCAATTTACATAATTTTTCTTTCAAACACCGATGTAAATAGATGACGATGTGTCACCTTCTGTTTAGATTCAAGAGCATTTTCTTAGATTACAACTCATCTCGTCAGAAATTGCAGAAAGCATGTTACGGGATCAGGTGGCCAAATATAATAACTGCCTATAAAAAATCATCAGCTATAAATTATTTCTAATTTTTGTTCGTTTTTATCATTAAGGGATTATTACACATTGAGAAACGGTAGCTTAAAAATCCAAGCAACAGCCATATGAATGCCCTTGCAGTACAAAAATATTTGGTCGATTATGTGGCCACTGGTTAGTCCAGTTGTAAGTGATGTTGGATGGATGGGATGTCTGGAAATAGCTGTTCCAGATCAACAATTTTATCAAAATTGTTGAAAACTCGCTTAGCTGCTTAGGATCGTCTAACCTGCTTGAAAGACAAGCCTGCAAAGCATACAATATTCCCTTCTTAATTTTCCTTCTCTCTTTCTGGACAGAGACTTTAAACCATCTATTTCCTAACCAAGTGATATCTGACACTACCGTTGTCCTATAGGAGCATCTGTAGCATTAAAAATGTGACAAGAAGTTCTGTGTCCTGCAATTAGAATATCTCTCGACTATTCAATTAAACACAATCTACCTTTTGTATTTTAAGATTTATTAAAGATAGGTAATATCGCCGTCCTGGTTGGCCGAGTGGATAGGATATCCACTCTCCAACCATCAGGCTGTTGGTTAAAATTCCCCCTTTGGCATGGATGGTTGTAAAAACCCTTATAATTTGCGATGAACTAAAAAAAAAAATGGAACTCCTCTGTACTCATCACATTTTTCACAAAATGAAACTATATCGACAGAAAAGATGATGACTGCAATACATACCGTTGAGAATGCGTCAAAAGTTCTTTCCAAAATCGTTTCGAGTTTCTCTGTTTGCATTGGGAAAATAATAAAGGAAAAGAAAAACTAAAATATTTTGTATCGGGAAAAAAAAAAAAAAAAATTCTAATTCCTAAGGGACTCTTCAATTGAGTCATAATCACGGTTTCAATCCTATAACTTCATTATTGAAGTAATTTCCAACAAAAAAGTCCATCGTGATGCCAATCAGTCACCAGCATACTCTGATTACAGAATATGTGCTGTTGATACTTCATCCGCTGATGAAATTTGCAAAGTCCTGAGAATTTTACTAGCAGATGAAATCTGCAAGGTCCTTAGAAGTTACCAGCAAATGAAATCTACACAGTCCTGAGACTTTGCTAGTAAATGAAATCTGCAAAGTCAAGACTTCACTAACAGATGAAATTTAGCAAAGTCCTGAGACTTCACCAGCAGATGAAATCTACAAATATCCTGAAACATCAAACTGATGAACTCTGCAAACTCACGAGACTTTACTAGCACAAGTAAAATCTACAATGTCATGAGATTTTTACGCTATGAACAATTTTTAAGTAGGTATAGACATACTTAAATAAATATATTTTTTATTATTTCACATCAGGATTTTTTTTCTGAACATCTATCACTGCAAACACCTCAGGATAACTCTACAACTGACAATGTAGCATATGAGTTCAATGACACTATCAAATGGGGGACTTCATTCGTTATGTCTATTTATTGAAACCTAATTAACACCGTAACAATTGGTATCACGTTCGTGTCATAGCACTAATTGGTGCATTTCGGATATTACAAACTGTCAATTAAATATCTTCGAAAAAGCTCAAGTGAGATGGTGGGATTAAATTATACCTGAATAAGAGGGTACAAATTAAGTTAATAGATTTGGTTATTAACCTAATTGAATTAAGAACAAATAATCATATCGATAATACTAGAGAGAGAGAAAGAAAATTAGTTCTGTCGAAAACAAAGATTTTAGATTTGATCGAACTCATTTTGGCCTTCGGTAAGCCTTCCATAGTCAATGAAGGATGATTACCCTTAGCTTCAAAAAGTTTTGTGTTTTGCTGCAGCCCAAAAGTCTGCTTATTTTTAAGTTCGATACTTTAGCAGTTTGGACGAGTTCCGAAGATAGTTACTTCCCATGAATCTCTTCTTCATTGCCAGCCTCTGACAATCGTTTATTTTCTTCTCTAATTAAGTTCCATTAAAGAATCCTGGTACAAGACAGATGAAATTGGAAGGAATTTTAATTAGAGTGAAACATTGATCGGGTGCAGATTATTCATTCTACTTTTTTTTTATTTTTGAAAAGTAAAAAGTATTTACAACAGAGTCGCCTTTTCCCAAGAACCATTGGGATTTAGAGCTCAGCCCCAAAAGTTCGTTGTTATATTATATAATAGAAATATTATATATTATATTATATATAATATATTATATATATATATAATATAATATAATATATAATATAATATATATATAATATATTATATAATATAATATATATATATATATATATATAATATATTATATATATATATTATATTATATATAATATAATATATTATATATATATATATATATATATATATATATATATATATATATATATATATATATATTATATTATATATAATATATTATATATATATATATATATATATATATAATATATTATATTATATAATATATTATATATATATTATATTATATTATATATATAATATATTATATAATATAATATATATATATATATATATAATATATATATATATAATATAATATATAATATAATATAATATAATATATATTTATTAATAAATATTAATAAGTCCTAAAAAGGACTCTCCTTAAAAGTTGGTTGTTGAAGCATTTATGATGTACTTTCCTTAAATATAAAATATAAAGGTATATTAACATTATAAAGAAAAAAAAAGTAAATTTTAGATATATTTCTAAATATTTAAATGTTTAGATGTATTAATATTCTCACATTAATTTTCTATATTTATTTTTCTGTATTTATTCATTATGACTATCTTATTTATGTTAATAAATTTAATACCGTCGCATTATTTGGGTTTCTATTGTAATCGTATTAATTAGCATGATTATCTATAAATAAGTATAAATAACTCTAAAGCAAATATTCGTTTATTAGGATTACTTAATATTCTTTAGTAATCCTGAATGAGTGATTTTGGCACGTCAAGATAAGCGACAACTGTAAGATGAGGGCTCTAAGCATCGGTATATTTAGTCGTAAATGTAATAAAATATTATATAAAAGAACAAATTTATTAAGTATAATTTACAAAATATAAAACGTTTTATAAAATTATTATATATATATATATATGTGTGTGTGTGTGTACTTTAATATTTTTATGATTTTGGTAAACGTGAAGAGAATACACCATTTTTTTTATTCCATTGCTTATATAATTATAACTGTCCACATAAGAATGTTAAGCAAATTGAGGTGAGGATCGACCGTGATGTGCGGTGATTAATACCCTTGGAGGGTAAAATGGCAATGCTGCAGCCAATGTAGTCCTAACTGAGGCTTGGCTATTGCTGTTACCCTCCTGCCATGATCAGAGCTTTAATAGCTCAATAACACCTTATTCCTACACTGTCCTCTACAGATAACGGGGATGGTGAAAAGCAATCTTGCTTCGCCCCTTTAAGGCAATCCTTATATAAGTTAAGCAAATTGGCTTACAAATCCAGATTTTTATTAAGTTCAATAGAATTAGAATTATCGTAATGTATGAGATTTCCGCATGGTCCCTCCTCGCAAAGTTTTGTATTATAATATTATAATTCAAATCTCTCTCTTTCTTTCTCACTAAGAAGTTATCACTACAAAGTTTAATAGAGTAGATATCATTTATGCCACCATACAGGAAGGTGTTGAAGATGGCTAAAAATATTAGTAACCCCGGTAGTAATAAGCACAGAAACTTACTCTTAATTTTTTTTTCTGATGGGTTTACATATTAATTAATAAACCAATATGGATTAGAAGATCAGGATCCCATGGTCAAGATATTAATTATAAATTTAATGGTTATAGAATTGTTAAATAGAAAGAATCGTGAATTTCAAGTCTATGGGGAATATTCTCGCTATCTATCTATCAGATGGATAAAAAAAAAAATTGATTAATAACTCTGGTGACAGTTAGAACTATGTTTTAGCTTCTGCAGAACAGGAAAGAGAACTATTTGGATGAGAAAAGGAGTGATGGAATAATATTGGAAAGAGTTCCCCCTTTATAAATGGAATCGTTTACCCCTAGTAGACATACTGATAAGCCCCATAGATATACATGGACGTATTGATGTGATATGTGTGTGTGGACAAAGACTGCACATGGACGTTTTGTCGGCACGTTACATCACAATTTTGTACGTGCGTCGCATCGGTGTGTGCAGCTGATTTACGGCAGCCACCACTGTCTCGAGGACAGCATTCTTATAACGAGACTTGTAACAAAAGGAGCGTTGAAGCAAAACGCCAAGGAAGACACATGGAGACCGTAAAGTGTGCTTCGTATGATACCTGCTGCAGCCTCCCTGGGTCCGAGAATTTATTTCTTCAATCTTCCAAGGGTTCTTGACGATAACCTCGCTCCAAGAATATAGCACAGGGGACGGAAAAAAGACTCGAGAGGGGGGGGGGGGAGAGTGAAGAGAGAAGTTTATAAAATGTCTAGAGGTTCTCCACGGATTCTAATGATTTAAAATGTCGACGGCATGATGGCGACTGAAAACCGCTGCAATGACCTCCCTCTGGGGTCGAAGGGATGGGGAAAGATAAGAGTGATTGGACATGACGACAGGATCTGAGTTGGAGGGTATTTTCTGTTCTACAAGTTGTTAAAACACGCGGGGAATCGGTATGGTCATTCATCTCTTCCCCCCCCCCTCCCCCGACCTCGTAGCCTCTCTTTCTTCGTAACCACAGGGGGTGGGGGAGGGGGGGGATGATAACGTCCTCCTCCTTAGGGCATAAATCTTCGGGTAGCTCACGTAGAGGGGGTGGGGGCGGCATAACTTGACACCAGTATCGACAGCTCTCTACCAAAGACTCATGCTGACCGACACTCGGCCCTCGAGAAGCGATCGGACCAATTTTTCGGTGGTAATTACCCCCGCTCTGCTCACCAGCAGCGTGTAAAATTAAGTTGTCAAAAATATAAATTACGGGGCGATCGCGATCAATTCTTCTGTCTGCACTTCTCCGAGCGTTCAACAGAGCCTTGATCTGTGATGCATTAATTAGATAAATCAATAGCCAGTTGTTCGGCTGCCGCATGTAGTCTTGATTGATCTGGCGCGGAGTCCGTATTGTTCTGTGCCACTTTTATGTAATGGTATTATTCTTGACTGGTGAGCCTCTGGTAATGGGGCTGTGGGAAGGAGGTCACATGATCATTGACAAATGGCAGCAGTGATGGAGTGTCAGCTTGGTTAGGCCCTGACAGGACACGTTATTTTGGAGAGGTAATTATTTTTGACGAAATTTTCTTCCCCTTTATTTCCCCACCCCACCCCCTTTTGGGTCCCCCCCTACCCTCCCTTCCCAATCTCTCGACGATGCCCAGCTGCTGGTTTCTATGACTACCGTAAAGCTGTGCTACACCCCGGCGGTCAGCGATAGATTGTAAGACTAGGGCCATGTAAGAACCCACGGCTTTAGTAGTGAAAAAGACAAAATGCTCGGTTGATGTATCCCACCTTAGCAGTCAAACTCGGGATTACTCTTGGAGAAACACAGAAAAGGAAAGAAAATTCTCGGCTTCGTAGAGGATGATGAGAAAAACGGAGAGATGGTTGGATAAGTTAAGGATATTATTTCATGTTCCCTTGACAGTCTACTTAACAGAATTTTCAATATTTAATAGAAAACGTGAACGAATTTCGGACAAGAGTAGACAGTGGATCAGAGCCATTGAATTTTAAATAGTTCTTTATTTTTAAAAAATATTCTGTGAAGTAGCCAATTCCCAGTCAATCTTTATATGATTTTTTTTATATAAACTTACCCGATACATAATAATTTTTTCTATTTACATTACTGTAATCATAGCAGCCTTCTATGATGTTTTATTAAAATATCGTTTTTTATTATTATTTAGAAGATAGTGCTGGCTTAAGTCGGACTCGAAACCAATAGTAGCGACCATCGATATGATTTGGTTGAGATTGACTTTTTTTTTTAATTCAGAAGAATATTGTTGGCATAAGTCGGACTTCAAAGAATAATTTGACCAGAGAGGCGACTATCTTTATATTTAGTTAAGACTGGCTCGCCTATTTTGTTATTAACTACGAATGAACATCTTGAAGCAATTCCAGCACACCCATCTTTGTTACCAGCAGATGAAACTATTTGTTATATAGAGAGAGATTATATAATTACAAGAGTTATAGGTTCACCACTTGATCTACAGGTAACGTTGGGGATTTTTGTCAGCAATAAATTTTGTTTTCCTATTTAGAGAGAGAGAAAGAGAATGAAACTTGCTCTGATTCAAATAAAGAACAAACTGGAAAATATTTGTAAAATCTAATATTATTATTATTATTCGGTCAAGTAACAAAAGAAATGTCTGGGTATTTTTATTCAGCAATTGAACTAATTTGATAGTCAAAGATTTAGCCTTATCTTATCCTTATAAGGACTGGCTTAAAGGGGCGAAGCAAGAATGCTTTTCATCTTCCCCGTTATCTGTAGAAGACAGCGTAGGGATAAGTATGGTGTTATTGAGCTATTAAAGCTCTGATCATGGCAGGAGGGTGACAGCAATAGCCGAGCCTCAGTTAGAACTTCACTGGCTACAGCATTGCCATCCATTACCCTCCAAGGGAAAAGTCCAAGATTTAGCCTTATCCTTATAAGGACTGGCTTAAAGGGGCGAAGCAAGAATGCTTTTCATCTTCCCCGTTATCTGTAGAGGGCTGTGTAGGGATAAGGTGTTATTGAGCAATTAAAGCTCAGATCATGGCAGGAGGGTAACAGCAATAGCCGAGCCTCAGTTAGAACTTCACTGGCTACAGCATTGCCATCCATTACCCTCCAAGGGAAAATTCCAAGATTTAGCCGGGAAGTTTTAAATCTTTTATAAAAATTTATTAAATACAATTAATGGAGTATAATGAATTTGACATATTTTTTCCTAATATTTAAAAATTAACTAAATAAAATTCTTTATTTCATTTCATGATTCAGTTCCAATATTTTTATTTATTTTTTAAAACTAGTTTCAATTAAACAAGATTTTGTTTATTGAAATAATAGAAGCATATGTAGTATAACACTAAAGGAATATAAAATAAAAATGTTGTCTATTTATATCTGAGTAATCAAATTCAGTGCGCAGGATCATTTGTTTGGCACAGACAAAGGTGAAAATATGAGATTTTTATTAGTATGCAATACCAAAGCAAATTTTGAGCTCTCTCTCACTCTTGAAGAAGAAGACTTCGAAAATTCTATAAAATTGGATTAATTTCGGCTTCTACTATTTCAGTTAAAATTGTCCAAGTTTTGTCCATTTAATCAAACGAACCGATAAATTGAAATTAAGAAGCATAGGCTACCATTATTCATCAATATTGAAACGACTAAGAAAAAGATTTCATCCACTCAACCTTCGCTAATTTCGTCATGTAAAACATGATTTAGCGAGGTATCTTTTGTCCCTGTGGGAACCAGTGCACTATTAGGAAAATTTCGGATTACAACTTGAACTAGACGTTTAAGTACTCAATTTAGGACCTCCCACTTTGTTAGAGAAACTAGTGATGAAATTGTTGGTTGTCGAACCCCCAACCATACACACACGCTGTGTGTGTGTGTGTGTGTGTGTGTGTGTGTGTGTGTGTGTGTGTGTGTGTGTGTGTGTGTGTGTGTGTGTGTGTGTGTGTGTGTGTGTGTGTGTGTGTGTGTGTGTGAATGCCAGTATTAATACGTCAACTATTGCCAAAGCTTCTTCATTTTCCAGACCAGCGTATCTTCACAGGCCACACCGCCTTCTTCATGTCAATTCGGTTAAAGCAGCAAACCCACCCCAAGATTTAAAGAGTGACAATCTCTGAAACAGACGTGTCATTTATCCTTCCCCGCCATGACGACCCACGTCAAGCTACGACCAAAAGCTGTCAACCATACTTCTTGTCTTCACATCATTTACACGCCAATCGTTGTGTCCCTACCCAGTGTCTTTCCCTTATTACTACCCCTGTGGGGACGATGTCTCCTGTCCCTCACAATGACATCTTTTTCACGGACTGCCGCTAGCGGGGGTGCAGACAAAAAAATCCCCCTGTCATCATCACTTGATAGTAGCGTCCAGATAGAAAGAGAGAGAGAAAAAAAAAAAAAAAAGAACAGAAAGAAAAAAGTAATTTGAATTTGATTACAGTTTCAGATTAATGCGATGAATTTTAACGAGACTTGGTGAACATTCCTTTCCACCCGAGCAGGTCCCTTCGATGTGCGTTTCTCGCTCGCATTTCCCCGTCATTGCTCTCCGGCAGTCGCACTTGGACAGAACGACACCAATGGGTTATGATTTTTACGGCTTCATGGTCTATTAATTTTACTGGTCGTAAAAGTTTTACTGTCAATGCTAGAAGTGTTTTTACTTCCCGCTTTCCCCGCACTCTATACCAACCCTCTTGTCGACAAATGATAGCGCGCTGCCACTTGTTTCAGCTGCCGTAGCGACACCCCTTTTCCCCCTCTTTTGCTTGAAAATATTTTTTTTTCTCTTATTCTTCCCCTAGCATCATTAGATAAAACCGAAAACCTCCACGACTTCCTATAGAGGTACTTTTACTTATCAAGTGAAGTTGTTGGAAAGAATTCTCTCCTCCTCCTGTTCCTCCTCCCCTTCGTCTGCCCCCCCCCTTCTCTCTCACTTTGTGACTTGTATCCCTTTGAACTTTATTTAATTTAGTAGCACTACTGCACACCGCTGTAGCCCAACACTTTTATATTCTTTCCATCATGGAAATCAATTTTCTCTATTGAATGCCCAGAAAATGAAAAACCCAAGTTCTGAAGACAGTAGGAAGGAGGTGTTTCCGCCGACGTTGCGTTCGCTTTTACAGGCGAGATGCGGGATGGAGTGCATTTAATACGCAAGCACCTGAATCTTCGTCTTCTTCTTCTTCTTCTTCATTCATCCATTAAGTAAAGCGTGTAACTTAAAAACCATCGATTTTACATAATTTGTTCGAGTTTTCTTGTGTTAATCGTTCAGGAATTACTGCTTCTACCGGTTCTTAATAAAGACAATTTTTATCGCAAATTTAGCTACCTAAATAGTGAAGAAAAAATGCATTTCAAAAAGACGATCGAAGTTTGCAAGGTGAAAATAAAATCATCTCGAGTTACTGTGTAATGGCGTAGTTGACTTTATTCTCGGAATCTACTCGTCTGCATCCCGCACATTTAGAGAGTTCTTGATCCCAGAGAAATATTATTCTTAATGAAATATGATGCACGGTTATAACAATCCTTAATAATAAGATGAAGGATAATAACATCAGTTCTTAATAAAAAAAATATTATGGTTAATATTTTTTATTAACCATAATATCTGTATTGGTCCTTAATGAAAAGATGGGGGACTGAATTAGTCATTAATGAAAATAAAGGTGAAGGATTCAACAGTCCTTAATGAAAAGATGAACAATTATTGCATCAGTCAATGAAGAGATGAAAGATTAAAGTAGTCCTTAATGAAAATATGAGAATTGAATTAGTCCTGAAAGAAAAATAAAGAATTATTACGGTCTTAAATGAAAGATGATTGATGACTGTAGTCCTTAATAAAGAGATGAAGGATAATTATATCAGTCCTTAATGAGAATATGATAAATTATTTCATGAGTCCTTAATGAAAGGATGGATTATGATTTTTATTTGTCCTTAATGAAAAGTTGAAGGATAATTTAATCAATCCTTAATAAGCAGATGAATGAATTATTGCACTTGTCCTTAATGAAAAGATGAAGGATAATTGCATCGGTCCTTGATGAAGAAATTAGTGATACTAATAGAAATTCAAGGATAACTGAATCAGTCCTTAATGAGAATATGATAAATTATTTCATGAGTCCTTAATGAAAGGATGGATCATGATTGCATTTGTCCTTAATGAAAAAACGAATGAATTTATCAGTCCTTAATGAAAATAAGGAGGATACTGGCATCATTCCTTAAAGAAGAAATGGGGGATAATTAGATCCGTCCTTAATGAAGATGAATTAATGCACTAGTTCTTGATGAAGGATGACTATATTTATCCTTAATGAAAATAATAAGGATGGCTGCATCGATTTTTAATGAGGAAATGAAGGATAATTGCATCAGTCCTTAATGAAAAGAGGTACACTAATATCACACCTTGATTAAAGGCTGCATCATCACTTAATGAAAAGCCTCGTGATATCATCCTCCGCAAAGCCTGCTTAATGATAGTAATATCAATATGATCTGTGATTGTAATGTTTTAAAACCATCAAATTAGTAGAAGGAATTACTCACTACATTAGTGCTAGTTATAGGGGGCAGCACCACTGCAGATTGTACAAAGAGAGGCTTATGACTGCTTGCGCCGTGTAGATTCGACTCTCGGGTATCCTTAGTGAAACCAATGCGGAAAATTAGCTGTAGTTTAGTGGCACTTGAGTGGGTTGTAAATAGTCCACCTACTCCAGTGCGAGGTTATTTACTGCTCAGAGACTTTGCCTGCCTTCTCTTGTTTCGGTTTGGCCCGCTAATCTTCCTTATGTCGCTTTACTCCATTCTCTACACAGTTTTAGTCGTTTCCATGGTACGAAATAATAGCTGAGATACAGTTCGTTATTGCAAACATCTTCCGACATTACCGATAATGTTCTTTTTTTTTTTTTCTTATGTACTTTCTCTCGAAGAAAATAAGGGAGAAGTGTGCATTGGAAAGATGTGGCCCTTCATTCGAAATATTGCTGAAGACTTAATTCTCAAATATTGCCTAAAAACTACTCAAAAATGATATTTCAAATCTGCTCAAAAATTACTCCAACTATATCACTTTACTTTTACAAAGCAGCATCTCAAAAACATGTTGAAGAGTCTCAGTCACTTGTATATACTGCATAAATTTGAACCCAAAAATCTTTGTATGCTGATTCTCAAAATGTCATAACATTTTGATAAACAGCATGTTAATGACATCAATGTGATCAATCCAACATTGGAAGGTTTGGTCTTTAAGCCCGCTAAATTTGGGCAGGTTTGAAACTCTACTTTTCAACCCTGTTTTTGTCTCTGCACATACTAAAACAAGGTTTCATATGAGTGAAATGGATGTGACGTAATGTTTCCATGGCAACAGAAGGTTCGATTCTGCGTGGGGAGGGTAATTAGTGTACTTCGTCGGTTGCGTGTTGCACTTTTCAAAGGTTCTCAATTTGGATCACACAAATCTACTTTTAAAATGATAAAAAATAAAAATAAAAAATAGAAGGAAACTGTTTCATTAAAGTAGTTCAATTTAAAACAACTCTGTCAAAACAGCGCGAAGGCATTTGTTATCCAAAAAGAATGGTTCCAAATAAAGCCGAATCTTTTTTTTTTTTTGTTGAGAAGTGCTCAAAAAATCACCTCGAAATAGTTATCTAAAACAGTAGCGCACTCAGGGTTTAATCTGGGGAGGAGGGGCGAGTTGAGTAGACGATTTGAGAATACACACTACGCATCGTAGACGACCTATGACTGAGCATCTGCAATGATCGCTAATCCATAAGTAGTATAGAAATAGAAGACGCAACATAAATAAAAAAATGAATTTTATTAATTAGGAAAAGATTTTTTGGAAAATGTTCTAGTTTTTTCCCTTTTTCTTTGGGGGGGAGAGCCCCTTTTCCCACCCGATGAGTGCGCCACTGATCTAAAACAATCCAAAAAGACCTTCTTCCAGCTGATTTTGTGTCATCAACTTGAAATAATGATCAGCTACCAATCGTACCGTATCATAAAAAAAATTTCTTTATCAGGACTGACTGATTCTGCATTATGACATAAGACCCATATAAGGACATCGATCAAAATTAACTTAAAGTTCATTCGATCAAGAGATATTATGAGACCAAAATGGAGAGGGCCACCATTATCCAAAATATCAGAAACGCTGCTTATCAAACAAAAACTCACCCATCAGTTGCGCCCTCTATACAAGTTATACTCTATTAAACACTTCTTCAGATACGTATTTCTGTGCAGTTTATCGAGAACATTAAAAGCATTTGAGTGGTTCGATTTGTTGCCCAACCTTCCTTCAAGCTGTTCATGGCTTTCTTGCTCGCGAGGCTTGTATACCTATCTACCGTCTCGATCTTAATGTCATAGCAAGACTACCTGCCTAATGACAGCTCTACAAACTTTCTTCCAACTGTTTTCTTATCTTTTGCCCATTTACTATTGTGGTGAGGTCGTTTTGCAATGTCTTCCAAGAAATCTCAATGTTCACACTTCTCCCATTAACCAACGACAACTCTATCGATAGCCTTAAAGCAGTTAAATTCTACATTTTTGCCATCTTCGATGTGATTGTATGACCACTGGAGTCACGACCGCCCTGCAACCATGGAAAGATTGAAAAGTTTAGAATTCCTAAACACACACACACACACAAGCAAGGTACACGTTCTCGGTTGCATTTCACTTATCACTTTCATCTTATTCAAACTTACTTCTCAGGAATCTTTAATAATTTTTTTAAGTTGACTCAATGTTGATGTAAAGCAGACCACTTTAGCAACGACATTTGGCACAGTGATTTGAAAAGCACAAATGATATTTAATAAAAGTCCGCAGTGCCTAAACCCTAACGTCTTTATGTTTAATTGAAGTAAATACATCGCTATACAGGGATGGCATTCTGAACTACAATATCTTTGGATTTTCTTGGACCATTTTCATACTTGTTTCCTATATGACGCGAACTGTAGTGAATCGTAACTCTTATATCATTATAAACAATATCATCGAATAGAGTTTGTTCAAGTTTAAGAAATAGGGAAGATTATTTGCTCACAAGATCATTACGTCTCAGATAACGGATCCAAAACGGTAGCTTGAAAAGATGGGTTCGACTCCCATTCATTTTCTGCAAGGGAAAACACAAGTTTACCGAGAATTAAAACTCTCCCCCCACCGCATGAGAAAGGATAACCCACCTTCAGTTCAAAAACTTCTTATAAAAGTTATTGGCGTCCTAGACAGATTCGAACCTATGTCTTTCCAAAGATCATTACTTCTACCGACCAAGAGCCAGGATGGCTCAGATATGGTGGTAACAAATACCAGCATATTCGATGTGTAGAAACTCAGTTCTTTATGTATACTCAACCATTTCCGAAGTAACCGTAAGTAGAGCATCTTTTAAATGTTGCAGTGAATTTGGAAATTTTTCCTTTTATACTCAACTTCCCATTTTTGAGAAATATTTGGGCTTCCTGTAGACCTACCAAAATTCATTTGATAATCCTCCGACTGTACAGTAATGGATGCTACACGATATAGTGGAGACTGCAGTTTAGTGAGAAGTTATGTTGATCCTATATGCCCATCGAATGCCATTTTAGAGAAGATTTGCTCGTGTACAGCAGTTTGGTATTCGTAAGTCATCCATAGCTGGCAACGTACTAAAGAACACTGGAGTTCCACATTTGACGAACCCAAGATATTTCAAGGAGAATTTCAGGTAGACCTGAAATGCTCCTTTTGAAGGCCTGTTCTTTCATTTTACTATCTTTGAGAATGTGAGTTTGAAAATGTAAACAGCCATGTTTCCACAACACGGTGGAAGATCATCGTTAAGCAATAAGATACACACATACACATGCATCAACAATTTGGTTTGAAAAAATTTACATTTAAAATATGGAAATCCTATGTAAACATCTAAATTATTGGATGACATTATTTTAAACTTAAACCAAGGTATATAACCGTACGTTTTCTATTATTATTAGAACATTGGACATTATTAGAATTCGCGTTGGCAAAAGCAACGCCTCCGTTTGGTAGTCGCGAAGATCACTTAGCTACTACATCGGAACCTGTGGAACGCCAGGAATTTTTATAGTCTTTTCAACTGAAAGTGAGTTAGTTAATCTTATACAGAGGTGGAAGAGTTTCTCATAAAGTAGACAAGCTGACTAATCCATATCACCATACTTCGACTAATTCCAACAAACGAACCCGCTGCAAATGTTAATTGTGAGACTGTGAATTGTTTCTGGAATGTTTTGAGAATAAGGAAGTTCTTAAGGATCATTGACAGCTTCACTAGCTTTCGAATTCATTGCAGTGTTCTTGAAGTCTCAGATATTAATTGGGAAGACATTTCAGTCAAATATTTATGTCCTACACTCGTTGCATCTCTCCCTTTAACAGTGAAGAAGTATTTAGCAAAAGCGAAGCGATGTGATTGAACGAACAAAATACTTAATTTTATTTACAAAAATCATAAACACAAAAAGTTCATCTTTTTTTTTTTTTTACATCAGTATTGAATCGGTTTTCATTACACTAACTGAGAGATGTATGTAGAGACGAAAAACATAATATCTAAAGGGGGAAGGGGTAACTGAAAATAATTACACAAGGCTTAGTAACTTCTTTTAAATCCAGGCATTAATAGTTTTGTCAGTAGAATGCCTTTGTCTTTTATGCAGGCATAGGAAATGGAGAAACATTCAAACAGAATTTGGAGATAAACGAAAATTTATTCAGTTTCATAGTGGTTATTGTTTCTTCAGTTATGAATCCCTACTATTAGATTAATTTTCCCTCTGTGTGAGGGAGGGAGAGAGAGAGAGAGAGAGAATTGGAAGCTCAAACAAAATGTTATCATACTGCACTGAAAGAATGTGTGGAACGATAAATTCGTTCGATTTTCACCCCAAGGGCACAGCGGTTGTCATAGTAACCGGTTATCTTTCCAGCATTAGCTTGACATGAGGTCGTAGCCTGCTGGTCACACACGACCGATGATTAAATTTTGAGAATAATCTAGTGGTCATAACCCTTTGGTTACGCGTACGTTTATTTCGTGGTGGAGTGAAGGGGCTCTGCTATACATCGGTCTGTTAAAAAACAATCCGAAAATTGAACTTAGCCATCCCACAAAAGGCATCAATTTCATGCCAGAAAATTAGAGTCAGATGCTATTTCTATATTCTCCTTCTTTTCAAGCTCTCTCTCTCTCTCTCTCTCTCTCTCTCTCTCTCTCTCTCACACACACACACACACACACGCATACATACACAAGACCACTTCAACAATTGCCAACTGTTCAGTCTGAAAGGGGAAGAACTTCCTGCCTCAGGTCGCACTCCAGTTCTTGTCAAACTTCCTCCACATTTCTAACTCATCACCCGCTCTGCTTTTATAGCATTTTTGTGTTCTACCAAATCTTGCAATCATATCTAATCCATAAAGAATCCAAAGACCTTCCTTCACTCAAAGAGAAATAGTGATATTTAAGTCCAAATGCGTATATAATTTGAGAATGGACGGATTTGAATACTGGACATCATTTGTGACTCGATATGTATCTAATATTTATGTTTTATTGTGTGTTTTTGTTATCGTGAAAATATTTCAGCATAATTCTGTCGCTACAGTATTTATTGTACTAGTGTTCATCTGTGGTTTTTGATTATTGCTGTTATCTAAATAATACTCGGAGAATATTTGAACCAAGATGCAAAGTCAACAATTGTTGACTTTGTTAGAAAAAAAACTACAAAATTCATCGTTATTTTTGTAAAATACTATTCTACATACACACAAATGTTTTGCTGAATTTAAGTAGTTATTCAAATCCTAATCAAATCTAATTTATATGTTTATACTTTTTTGATAAACATAAAGACTTATACGGATTTTTTATAGGGTTAATTTAAAGATTTATGTGGTATTGATAAAAACTCCTACTCACACGGAACTTTTTCAAGCTGCTCTTCAGGCTTTCAGTAAGTAGGGTGATGGTGTTACTTCGGGTGATAAACTTTATCTGTTATTATTATTATTATTATTATTATTATTATTATTATTATTATTATTATTATTATTATTTGTCACACCTCCAGGAAGTCCAAAGACTCATCGATATAGGGTACCTACTCCACCAACTACAACCAACCGCAACTACTATCATCATCTACACCAACGCCATCTACCGCCCACCGTCCCGCGCGGTTAGCTTAGTGGCTATGCGCTTCGCAAACATATGCTTGGGGAAGCAGTGTCCTGGGTTCGATTCTCATCGCCGAAGTGAGGAACTTAAGGATCCTCCTCAGCCATAGCCAAGTTAGCCGGTCTTGGGCAGCAGGGTTTTTTTTCCCCAGCTTATCTGGGGTTTTTCATCCCGCAAGCAGGCAAACCGGCCTCGTGAACACACGGATCTAAAGCCATAAATATTTAACCCCCCCCCCATGAGGGGGATCAACTCGCCCCAATAGGGACGGGGGAGAAAAGGGAGGTAACTCCATATGAATAAATAAATAAACCGCCCACCAATTGCTTAAAGGCATTTCCAAATCTATACCTCCAGCGAAATAATTTCAACTTTTTTTTAAAAAATCTCTTTAAATATTTATATTTAGCCATTTTTAAATCGAAGTGTTACTGTTTCCTTCATTTTGTGTTGAATAAATATCTGCGCGTTGCTTTTTCTTTCTTTCATAGCTCATTTCACTGTGTTATGAAAAAGGTATTTTCCTTGCTTGAGGAACTTAAATATCCCAAAAATATTTAAAACAAGAATAAAATTTCTTGTCAATTATAATATACTAATTGAAAAAAATAAAATATTTGGTATATTTTTTAAAATTTTATTATTTAATGAAAACTATTTCATACATCTTTAAAAGGTTTGTATAGGTAAATTGATATTGATAGGCAGTTTGATGCAGTTAATTAGAGAAATTAACGGATTGATTCATTCATTTCAACATCCTTGGAGGGTAATGGATGGCAATGCATGTAGCCAATGAAGTTCTAACTGAGGTTCGGCTATTGCTGTTACCCTCCTACCATGATCAGAGCTTTAATCTAATAGCTCAATAACCTTATCCCTACACTGTCCTCTACAGATAACGGGGAAGATGAAAAGCATTCTTGCTTCGCCCCTTTAAGTCAGTCCTTATAAGGATAAAGGGCAGTTAATTAGATCCTAATAATGTATAATTTGTCACATCATTGAGGAACAAAACAATTTTTTTTTGTTTTGGAATGTTATATTAAATTAAACTTTTCAAAGTGTACCATCCAGGTCGAAATGTTTGTTGCTTCGATACCTGTGCACCGACTTTGCATTCAAATTAATATTGAGTTCGTGTTATGTTATATATATATATACTTAAAATAGAGACGAATCCCAGCTTGTCCAAGAACTATTAGATGACTATGTGATCCTGGCTATATGAAACCACAAAGATGCTAACTAGGCAGGATGGATACCAAATCCGATTTGCGCCGATTTTTTTTTCCCTCCTTCTTGCAGGGGTGGTTATTGTTGTGTTTTCATCCAGGCAGTGTGGTGTTATCAGCCCTGGCTCAGAGGCGCGTATTGTGAGTGCATGTACGTTCCCTTTGATTGATTAGCCAAGAGAGCCAGTAAACTTGGATGCTACAAAAGGGGCAGCCACAACCAAACATTAAATTTATCACCCGCCACATTATCGTCTTGAGGTCCACCCGTGTTATTTGTGATGTCCCAAATCTTTAAACACACCTTTCAACAAGAGGAAATTACTCCGACTCTATTTCTTGCCCAGAGCTTCTCCACCCCGGGGGCAGGACTGCTTCCACCATTCTACAATAGGCAATAATGCAATAGAGCTCTGCCGAGCACTAACGCATTAAACCACCTATAATTTTCCAGAGCCCAAAACTGCAAAAAAAAGAGAAGAGGGGGCCAGGTGCCGTAGCTCGCGGCGGAGGCTACGAAAAAAAAAAAAAAAAAAGATGGACGTCGCTGTCCACTGAAGCAGGAGTCTTCTTCCTCAAGATAGTCATAATTCACCCGCCATGGCACCGCCAAGGGCACGGGGAAGAGGTGGGGGGGGGACGTGTCGCCGCATGCCTGACGCTGACCTCGCGGCAGAGTTTCTAGCGAACGGGAAATGATAACGGCAGCCAGCGGAGCATTTGACAAGAACGAGCAGAGGAGCAGGCATTGACACCCGACAGTCATACGGGCACAATAGCCACATTCCCTCCAATGGGCTATTGTCGGAGGCGCCTCAACTTCGCTCGATGTCTTTTTTTTTTTTCTTGACTTTAATTCGCGACAAGCAGTAGGCAAAGTTATCTATCGACTCACTAGCAACCTTGATTACCACAGCAATGGCTCTGGACGAATATTCAGTGAGAGGTGGAAATGATTGGCTACCAGGAACCAGACCTCAGGATAGTAAAGAAGGATCCAGGGGATGCAGAATAGTACGAGACTCTCACTATTGTTATCTCCGTAGCAGGAACATTAATATTGAATGGCATGGAGTAGAGAACAGCATTGGGAGTTACAGGTGTCCGGAGTCATCTATCACAGACATCAAAAAGCAAGACTCTGTAATGTGTGTCATTCTCTCCCTGTCACTATCTATCACTCCATCCATCTCCATTCACCTCTGCTTTCTTTCTCTCTTACATCGCCCTCTACCACTTCTCTCCCTTCCATTTTCCTTTTTTTTTATCCTCCCCTTCTTTTTCACGTGCATATCTATCACCCCCTTACATCTACCTACTTCCTTGTGAATGTCTTAGCTTCCTCTTGACCACTTAAAAGTTTCTCGGTGTATTTCACACTCGCACTATTTTCAATGACAAATTTTCTGCTACGCGAATTCTCCTATGGATAAAAATACAATTAATGTTCGCTTTGAAGTGTGTGTGTGTGTGTGTATGAGGATGGAAATTTTTTCTTCAAGAAACTTTTCTATATTTGTTATATCTCGGTGCGTCATTATTTATAGATGTTTTAGAAACTGGGTGAATAGCTAAAAGTTTAGTTAGTAGTGAAGCTGTGCACTTTTGGGTTTTTAGTGTAATAAGCAAGTTTAACGTTGATAACATGTCTTTTGAATTTCTATGAAGCTGCAATCTTACACATCTGCATTATTTTGTTTTTAAAGATATTCCTTAAAACTTACCTTTTGGATGGAAAGACCCGGGTTCGGATCTCGTCTAGAATACAAAGAATCCTTATAACAGAATTTTCCCCTAAAGGTGAGTTTGCTAGCCTCATAAGAAGGTTGAAAGATTTCTTATCACTCAAAACACCCTCAATTTACAGACCCAATATGAACTTACATAGCTTTAGTTCCTTCTCTTTTTTTTTTCCCTGTTTTTTCACATGATTTGAGGACGTTCTGCATTATAATTTGAATTTCTGAAACCAAGATGGCGTCACTTCTTACATTATATTATTTGAAACCAAAATACTGTCGTGTTTTTTTTTTTTTTTTTAATGTGAATCCACCCGGGAAAAGCTATTGGCATATAGGATATTAGTATTATAACTTCTAGTGGGTTAAGAATTCGATAATCTAAAATTGATTATGATAGAAATAGATTGGAAAGAATTATGATTAGTATGGATGTTAACTTTCTGCAGAAGTATTCGTCTCAATATTTTTATAGAAATGAATACAAGGATCTCAGAATATCTTGTAGGATATAAAAATGGACGTAATGCTTATTAGCGAACTGGAATTTCAAGAAAAAAAAAAATTTAATTATTTACAACGACCTCATCCCTTCTTAACATGTAGGTTCGATAGTCTGAATGGCTTCATACAACTCTGATCAATACTATAAAATTGCACTTATTTCTATTTGCATCCTGATATCTAAAAATCTCCCAGAGAAGATTCAAACCCAAATCTTAGCTAAAGGATATCATGGATACCGGCGGAACCACAGAGGATTATTTAGAAAGACACGACATGTCTTTCTCAATAAGAAACATCTGACATTTCGGCTAGAAAACCCGGAAATTTTTTTTTTTTTTTTTTTTTTTTTTTTTGTAAGCGACCGCATAGCTAAAAGGAGCATTGAATATTTGACATGAGTCGCCTTGGTATTGTACCACTTCGATAAGACGATCTCTTGGGAGGGGGGGGGACATATTTTTTATTTTATTTGTTCTCATTTGATCTCCGTAGAAGGTCATATCTGAAAAGGCAAATATACATTCCTCTATCAGATCGTATCTTTAAGTATTCAATACCAAGGCAACTCATGCCATTGGTAATATACGCTTAACATAGGATAAAAGGTATCAATTTGTCTCTCTGGCTAAACTTGTGGAAAACGCACCGTTCTCTAGCCAACAAACTGTGGGTTCAGATCCCACGGTGAGCATGGATACGCTTTTAGGATGAAGATGTATTTCATTATCCATTGTGAGACACTTCCCTGCTTATTGGAGGCCTGAAGTGGCTTGAAAAAATTCATACGTTTTGCCTCTAAATCAGACTTGTCGAATTATCTCACTTTTAGCTTACTCATGTTATACCAATACACTACAGATTTTTAGCGTTTTGTGGGTTGGATTTACATTAATGATAAAATAAATAAATCAACCCTCGTTCAGAATTTCTTCCGAGTTTCTTGGCATAAAGATGACTATGATGCAATATATAATTCATCATCATCATCATGCTACAAAATCTACGATTATAAGTGAGGTCACAGTGGCTGTAACAATTTACTTCCGAATTTGAAGTCTTTCACTTAAAATAATTTGCATAAAACGGAACTCAACACTAAGATAATTATGTTTGAGAGAAAAATTAGAATTATGAGATGTCAGGGAGGCTGGTGAATAAAATAGACATCGTTATTTAATGAGATATCACATAATGAAAACTGATGTATGGGTGTTTGAGCTTAATTCGGATTTGAATTTCCAGGAAAATATAATAATAAGGAGATATTTCCTATTAAGAATAATTCGAAGAATATTGTCATGACAGTATCCGCTGTCATGCATTAGGGAATTCAATTAACTCATCATTATATGATGAGTTAATTAAACTCAAAACTCGCTGAATATGTTTACAAACAAGGAAAGATTGTAATCTGACGTCGTGTGAAATAATTCATGTTAGATATTAATTTACACGTGACATACCTTTATGAGCATTCACACAAGGAAAATGATATTTTCATACAAATGTTCCGATGATTTTTCTCTTTTGTGAGCAAAGTAATTCGATCGTATAGAATGAGAGCAAAATAGAAAAGGTAGTTCACCAAAGAATGTTTGAAAAACATTTTGTATTAAAATTTTTGAAAAACATTTTAATACAAAAGAGGATGTCAGGTTTAAAATTTGCTGTCATTTAAATTATATTATGTTCTACGAAGTGGCCGGTTTATTAGTGCACCCCCCCCCTCATAAATCATGATATTTACCCCATTTTCAGCGCAATGTCACTGGCCCTTCCAGGTTATATAAACTGACTGTGAGAGTGGCATGATAGTTGGCGACAGACTTGCCAGTGCAAATAAAGGAAATCGTCAACACTGAGATATTCATGCACTACAATATCCAGAGTATATGGAAAATGATCTAACAACCAGAAAATACCCTGACAACAGTACATCACTCCTACGACGGGGGGAGGGTTTGTTGATGTGAGAGGCCCACCGAAGGTAATACGAACGTACAGTTTTAACAGCCAGGTCACGATGATCAAATAACAGACCAATTCAACAGTGACCTCCAAAAGGGTATGGTAGAAGATTTCACCGAGTTCCACTCCTAAGTTGAAGACAAATAACAGTTGGGAAGAGTGGATAGCCGCTCCCTTATCCAACAAACAAGCTGTAAGTTCTAATTTATTTCATTTTTTTGGAAATGGATGTTTATAAATGTAGCTGATTTGCGTTGGTATTGTGCGATTCCATCTTGCTCGTTGGAATTTAAAGTACTTTGAAATTTCCGTAATCAGATTGTATACCATCGTTTCCGGATTATGCAACCTTTAGTTCAACGAAACAGGAACAAAATGAAGTACTGAATGAATACCAAGAGAAGAAAAGGTCGCGCGTGAAATATATTCACGTCTGAGCTACTTGTATATAAAGGCTAATGACTTCACATCCCTTGCCTTAGTATCCCATAATGCAAAGCACACGCCCATTCGGACGTGTAAAATGCTGTGCATAATAGGAAGGCACTACGCAAACGTTTCTACCTTTATTGAGATGAAAAAGTAAAGGGGTGCTCATCATAGGTCTAGAATAGTTAGTATAAGTGTGCAAAAGAAGCTGATAGTATTAGGAGAAAGAAAAGACAGATAGATAGCATGAGAGATAGAGAAAAGGCCTCAGCTCTTTTATATCATCATATAGCCAAAGTCTATCAGTTTTCCTTTTTCACCAATCTCAAATAGATGAACAACCAAAAGACCAATTGAAACTAAAGCGCAAAGATGACTGATACCCGGGTGGTTAGCTTTATCTGAGTTTACCCCCTTAAGTTGGCCTTCTCTACCATAACAGGATCTTACTTGGAGATCCTGTTAGGGTATCCTTGGATCTTCAATAAGTTATGAAACAAAATACAGCTTTGTTATCAGTACTCACCTGTGGAAGTTGGCGGCGAAAGAGATTAAAGATTTCTTTATACCAAATTTTACTCTTTTTTTTTTTTTTAATGGAAAGGATGTCAATGCCAGAGTGTTGTAATATTCAAGAACAATCTCAGCTTTTGGACCTGGGAGAGATACCAAGATTAACGATTAACATTTCTGACATAAAGGCTGAAGCACAATGCTTTTCATATTCCCCGCTATCTGATAGGGAAACAGTGAGTGGAAAAATTTATGAGCTAATTGCTTGCCCTGAGCGAGCTTGGAGATTAAACATCAGAATTGGAGTTTAAGATGGTTTTTGGTCTTTTATGTTTGAAGTAATCTGTTGCTTCGTAATTTGCAACTAGTTGCACCAATTTGTTGGGGTGTACAGATGCTTTTGAAAAGAACTTTGTTGCTACAGTTTGCAGGAAAGTGTAAATATAGGGGACATCTGTGTCCCGATGGAGTTGCATATTTCTGACGAACCATGGAGCGTTTAGGATCATTCATAGACATTAATTTTGCACTCGTTGTAACTTAAGAATATTAGTATCAGCGGTATGGCTCCAAACCGGAGAAGCGTAAGTGAGTATAGGATGAATCATCAGTTTGTATATAAGTAGTTTGATTCTGGTGTTTAGTTTACTGTTCCTATTGATTAGAGGATAGAGTTGAGCAATGGTTTTTGATGTCTTTATACAGAGATCCTTGGTATGGCAGCTGAACGTTAGCCTTCTGTACAGTAGTACAAGGTATTTTACTTCTGTTTGCCACTGGAGTTTTTTGTTAAACAGGAAGATGTCCCCTTTAGGAAGCATCAGTTTTCTGGTGAATAGCATAGCTATACTCTTCTGGGGGATTGATTTGCAGTCTCCATTTGGAGAACCATTTTTCAATCAGTAGTAGGTTTTCTTGCAATTTTTTGATAGCAAGATGTGGCTGTAGAGATCTGGCTAATATTGCTGCATCATCCGCATAGAGGGCATGATGGATGACAATGGATTGTGCAGGATATCAGACATATATATGGAAAACAGAAGCAGTGCTAGTAAGGATCGTTGTGGTACTCCAGCCAAGATATGTTTCTGTGCTGATACCGCACCATTGATCTTGACTTGCATACGCCTGTCAAAAAGGTATGATTTAATTAGATGAACTATTTCCAATGGTATTCCAGCTGAGATCATTTTATGCAATAATCCGAAATCTCAAATTTTATCAAATGCACTGGCTATGTCAAGGAAAACATCCCCAGTGCATTGATGCCAATTGTATCCAATGGAGATGTATTCGACTAGTTTATGTATCTGTTGTGTGGTACTATGGAATTGACGAAACCCGAACTGCTATTTAGGAAGAATGTTTAACTTTTGTATGGAGGCTTGGAGTCTGTTAAGAATAACCTTTTCTGCAATGTTACCCAAATTTGAGATGACACTGACTAGCCGATAATTTTTGAGGCAGGTTCCGGTCTTATCGATTGGAATTATATCCGCCACCTTCCAACAGGAAGGGAAATGTTAGAAACGGATGATGGAATTAATTATGTTGGTCAGATGTACAATAGCTATACGAGGCAGCAGCTTAATCACCATGTTGGTGATGCCATCAGGTCCAGGAGCCTTTTTGTTTTAAAATTTCTTGATTATATCATATATTTCTGCTGGTGATGTGGATGCAATTTGATTGGAGCAGGCTACAGAAGATTTTAATGAACATCTGACATGTCGATGGATCTTGTAGATGTGATTGAAGTCTATATGTTCATATGAGGGTTTACATTGCTTGTCTTAGTTTTCTTCTATTGCTTCGGCTTTATCTACATCGGTGTAGATGAGGCCCAGATCTGTTTGGAGAGGAGGAAGATTTTTGTTTTGGTTTTTGATCTTTCTGATTAGATTACAAATGAAGTGATTGTCAGGAGAGATAGAAGTCAATCTTTCTTCCCAAAGTTGACTTCTATGTGTTTAAAGGCATCTCTCACTGAAGAATTGAGCCTTTTCAGGATTTCGTTTGTCTTGTGGTGCGCGGATATATCATGATCCTTGATCAGGCTCATGATATCTTCTGGCAAGTGGTTGGGCCTGAGGGAAGTTGTAGATTCCAAGATTTACTTATAGTCCTTATAAGGATTGACTTAAAGGGGCGAAGCAAGAATGCTTTTCATATTCCCCGTTATCTGTAGAGGACAGTGTAGGGATAAGGTGTTATTGAGCTATTAAAGCTCTGATCATGGCAGGAGGATAACAGCAATAGCCGAACCTCAGTTAGAGCTTCATTGGCTACAGCATTGCCAACCATTACCCTCCAAGGGTATTAATCACCGCATCTCACGGTCGATTCTCTTCTTCTCCTTCACCATCAGATACCAAGATTGAAGTAATGCAGAAATCATATATATCACACATACAAATAGCCAAAAGGTGCTCGATCTTGTTAATAAAAAATCTCTGGATGAAAGAAAGATGTTGAAAATTTTTACTTCAATTTTATTATGTTAAAGATACCAAAAAATTATAATATATATATACAACAAACTAAAAACATTTAAAATGGAGAAATATTTAAAGTTAAAATAATGAAATATTTAGAATTTCTAAGAATTAATGGAAAATGTTTACACACCATATAAAAGAAATTAAAATAAATAATAAATAAAAATTCCTATAGTTGTTTCATTTAAGTTGGCGCTAATGTACTCAGAATTACTGGGTTTAATATAATTATTATAATATAATTATTATTTTTAATACCGTATTATTCTGTCAACGTAAGTGTCAATACTGATACAACCTAAATGAAGATTTAATTTTTCTGAATGAGTTTTAAGTCTAATTTTAGCAGTAATCACTCAAAGAAAAGCCGAAGGAAAAATGAGATTATCTCAATCACTTTTTCCATGGATCCAAAAATAAATAGGTAAACCGTAGTAAGTTTAAATTCTTGTCAGTCATTCCACATAATATTCTAGAGGTCAGAAATGATTGGCGGAGATAAGAGCTTGTTTCTTCGCAGAATACAAATGGCAAAGTTGGACTGAGGACAACGACGACAAAAAAGAGCGCTATCGAGCAATAACCACATAAATATCCCTCCACTGTCAACAGGAAAGAGCACCTCGAGAAAATCTTATAGCCACACAATCGGAATACTAGTGAGTCCTAGACGGTTTTTATTTCTTTATTTTTTTCCTTTAGTGTGCGTGGAACACTTCCGGCTGAGAAAATTTAAAATTATAGAAATTCACTTCTCAAACAGAACAATTCGGGTTCTTGGTAAAAACAAGCAAGCCTTCTGTGGATAACATAATTCTTACATTATCATGATCGGCATTTTCATGACTCTTATATAAACATTATTTTCATAATTCCTAATTATAATTCCATTCACTTAGTTATCATCATGATAATCATGATTAAAATTCATATATTATTATTATAATCATATGATCATCATAATGATCATAATAATAAAACTAGGATTTTACTCTCATAACTCAGAAATATTAACTGAAGAACACAGGTGCGTTACAAGTCGATGATGGCGGTGTCTGTAATCTTCTAGCCACTTTTTGCTTAACACGCTGTCAGTGGTGAAATGCGGAGCCCTTGGAAGTCTACCCGCTTCCAAAAAGAAGAGAATGGCTAAAATAGTACCGGTTTACACTCGCTGGAGAATAAAGAGTCATTTAGAGGATTTACAAATCTGATGTTTCATTAATAAGTCTTGTTTTTAAGACTTTTAGGCACCTGCTGGACTTCTTTTGTTGTGCCGGCCATATTCATATAAGAGAGCAACTCCACTGGACTCAGGACAAATTTTAATGAAATTTGTTATTTCAGATTTTATTCAAAGTTGTTAATCATCTCGATTCTTGGTTTAAATCAGATCATGTTTAGTAACAAATCATTAAGAAAAATTACTGCAAATTGCAACGTAATGTTACAAACTACAATAAAAACGAACTTAATGTATGATATGCATGGACAAATATTGGTTCTAGATTCAATTACTATGAAATGAAATAACTGCATTACAAGCATTTTTTTCTGTTTATGCGAAAGGTGCATTTTTACATGCTTTTTCAGATAATTTACAACTTATTATTAAAACTGAAGTCAAAATAGTCTTGGAATAATATGAACTCAAAAACCTTTTTTTTTTTTTTTTTTTTTATGTAACACACTATTAAAATGTACTCAAGTGTAGTTAACAATTGTGAAAGGAAACCAGAGCATCTGGTTCTGCCTTCTGAAAATCTGGCTAACTCAGGCTAAAAAAAAATAATAATAATAATAAATAAATAAATAAATCATAAAAAAAAATCATCAATATGGTCTCTGACGAAACCAATGCAGACAATACCAAATTTTTCTCCACTTATAAACAGTTTGTATATATTCACAAGCCCACGTTTCAGGTATTATCACGTGATCACTTAAGTATTCCTTATTAGTATAATTAATAATGTACTATCTCACATTTTTTTTTTACAAAGAACCCAATTCTAATCACTGATATTAACCTCTGGAGTTTATGTCTAATATTTCATTCACCTTTAATGTTAACAATAAAATGTTAAAATGCCTTTCTTTACAAAGGTCTACTGGGAGCGAATACTATGAAAGAATTGTTTTAAGTGTACTGCTTCTCTCTCTCCTTTCTTGTTTTTTGTATACAATCAGCACTACACATGTCATTACTCCTTCTAGACACGAGCGCCGTCTTTTCCTCCGAAAAACGGGACTTCTTGACGCCACTTAGATGGAATGCTTCTCTCCAAGCTCTATCGCCTTGACAATCGAACTCTGTTTCTGTTAGTGTCCAATCAACCAGCCAATTGGTTATCCACTTTGTAACAACACAGAATTTACTTAGCTTGTAGAACACAACGATAGCTAAATAGCTAACAATATATGCGCGAATACGCACGCACACACACAAAGTTTATGTCATATATTTGTGTGTGTGTGTGTGCACGCAAACACAATACATGTAAAAGATTATTTTAGTGATTTTTTGTTGTTGTTATGATCATTCATGTATTATCGTGATTATTGTTTTATTATTATTTATGCATTATCCTGATTATCATTTTATGATGACTTATATATTATCATGATAATAATTGCTATGATAGTTCATATATTATTACAATACCCATTGCTTTGCCCTAAATAACTCTAGCAATTCTGAATACCAGAATTATTTAAATGACAATGAAAATGATTATATCTGATCTAGTATGTTTAATAAATTACAGAGCAACAATCAATATTTAATAGATGATAGAACAGTAGATAAAAAAAATAAATAAACGTACATGATCAAAGAGAAACAATATTTACTATTGATAACCAGGTGAAAGTTGCACCTGTCATGTCCCAAGATGGTTCACCAAAATGATTCATGCCTATTTGTCGTTTCCACTCTTTTGCTCTTAGACGTCACAATCGCTTGATCAATGAACACGTGAGTCAACACAGGAAGTGGTATTGAAAACAGCCTTCCTGCTGGCAACTTATTGACAAGAGAACATCAACTACCACCCACTCACCTACCCACACAGAGCGAGTGGGTTTTTAAGGATCTGATTTGGTGAATATTTCATGAAATAATAAATAAAACTTTACTAAATCATCGATAAAGAGAAAAAATATGTACAAATTGCATTCAAAATCACTTTTAATTTTTAGTAAGTTTTAAATTTTTTTTTTTTTTTGTTATCCCAAAGGAAATATATCACTTAGAAAACTTTGAAGAAAGATGAAGAAATTATGAAAGAATTAAACCAGGAATCAGTAATAGAAAAAATTAAAAAAAAAGATAAACATAAGTGGATGGAACACTTTGAAAGAATGAAAACATAAAGATTACCAAAACAAGCCTTAAATTACAAATCACTAGGGAAAAGAAAACCAGGATGTCCTCTTAAGAGATTCAGCGATGACTTCTAAGGACGGAACAGGCCATTCTAAGCCTAAATCCTTGACAAGCATGATGAAGAAAACACTGTGACAAAATTACCAATAGGCGTCTACCACATTAGTGGAACAAAATTGACATCAGAGAAGCCTGCAAGATACACTGGCTATAATTTCAAAATTAATTCTCGTTGCATTTTTACAAGTAATAACAGAATCCTTACTTGTAATAGTAAATAATTAGTACAGAGTTTGTAATTATTTTTCTTTGTTGTTCCATTACAGTTTTACTAAAGTCCTTTATTTCATAATTTCGTTATCCCATCCATTCATAAATTATCGTGATAATAATTATCGCAGTCATATATAATGTATATAATATATACAAAAAAGGAAAACCATCCAGAATAGCACACTCAATTCAGAGAGATAATATATTGGCCTCACAGCCCAGTCACTTCGTTTGTGATAGAAAACAATCAAGCCGAAACACTCACAAATCTGTAGATCTTTGTGGACACCAAATTTCACCTCAATCACAGGCTTATTTCCATCCCCCCCTTACTTTTAGCTGTGCATTTAGTCCTATGGATTCGAAAACGTCCCCAGAAGTCGGGGGGAGAATATCACAAGTAATTTGTTCTCATCAAGATAAAACAGTTACGTATTTTTTGGATGTTACCAAGCAGTACTTATTATATCAGCACAGTCCCCATTCAACTAAAGAGGGGGAGATAGCTCTTGCCCCAAACGTCCTTATCTTTCGCAAGAGTCTCTTCAAGCACTCTATAAACATGAATTGCAAGAGGAGGAAAGGGGAGGAGGTTGTGAAAAAAAATTATCCATTAACGAAATATTATATCAGCTGTTACCTTTAGCGCTAACTCAATGACAAGCAAGAGCATGGATAGGAAGAAAGTATATTGAAAAGCTTTGTAGATATGGTAAAAGAAAGAAATCGTGAAGAAAATGCTGTGTGAAATAATTAAAGAGAGAGAGAGAGAGAGAGAGAGAGAGAGAGAGAGATGTGGCTGCAGTTATTTAGATATTCATCGGATAAGAAATCCGAACATGGGAGGCTAGCAGACTCATATTTCTTGACGGAAGACGCCACAGAACTTCATCGGATCATTTGCATATTAACTGGCAGGAAAAGCAAGCAGACGGAAAGTTCGTCTCTCCCCCCCCCCCCCCCACATACACTTTTTCTTCAAGAACCACTAAGATAAACTGTGTTTGTCGAAGCTGCCTTCAAATTAGAGATTTTAACAAATAACACAAACACACACGCTTATGACCGACACTCAGTGATATTAACGAGTATGCATCAGCTCTGCTTTGTAATTTGGAACTATCAGGAATCACCATAGGTTTAATAAGTCTATGTAAATCAAGCATTAGTTTCGGCAAGCTGCATTTTCCATATCTACAAGAAAAAAGCATAAAAAAATTCATCTATAAATTTAGTATTTTTTTTCATTTTTTTAAATATTCAAACATTGAAATACTTAAAATATAAACACACCATTTACTTTTTATTATTTCATTTCTATGTATAATCGATGTTCTTAAATATCCGAATTTCTTTATTTGACTTGGAAAATAGTAGTATAACAGATTACTGACAGTGAATTACGCTAGGTCCGGTTACTTTCACCATCTAACCCTTTGAGTACTATAATATAACCTATCGGTGTCCAGAGCGCCATCTGTATAATCCAATCTTTCCATTTAGTAAACAAATATGTAACATAAGATGCAAATTGAGGTGGTTTGGACCAGTACATCTTGCGTCAGTATGGAAAATAAACAAGGGCTATTAATTTTAAGTCAGTAGCAAGCAGGCGTCTTGTATTAATAATTTCTGGAGGTTGTATCCGCTCCAATAACGGCTAATCCGATAAACTCAGCAAGTAATATATTATTGAAAATCTTATTTTCTCCTTCTCTTCCTTGCCGAGCAGCCAGACTAGGAATCCTTGTAACCATCCACACACACACACACACACACACACACACGCACACACACACACACACACACCGAAGGCTCACATTCTACAAACACTAATTAATGAGATCCAGTTGAGGTTGGAAGAGGCACCATGCGAAAGCCGGGGGTTGTGTTAGAATAACCTGCGTCCGCATAAAAAAGACAACTCTGTTTCGTTGGGACATTAATTAGCTTCTATAATCACGCTGCTGGTCGAGAATCACGCTTGTCGGCCATCATAAAATACGTAGCTGCCTAATGAACAGCTCTACATATGAAACAGCCTTACGCGAATGAAATCAGAAAATATTGCTCCATTTTCCGCTTCTGACGGGGGGACGTTAATAAGGTCCCCAGCCGTAGTCCCCAACAAACGTTAATGCGTATAAATTTGGCAAGATTAAGAATCTTCGAGTGAAAAGTTAGATGGGGGGGAAACGCGGGGGGGGAGTAAAGAAAAGAAGAGTTCCCAGAAATGTGTAAATAGAAAAGTTGGTCATTGCTCCATCAGGTTGATTAATGCATGCGAATAATCCTTCTTCGAAATATAGAGAAAGTGTTGCTGATTATCCCGTTTGGAAGGAACTCGTATGGCGCATCGGATGCCGAAATGGGTACTTGAACGGTGGGAAAACAGCTAGAGTTTTTTATTTATTTATTTATTATTATTATTTTTTTTATTTTTATTTATTTTTTGCTTCTCTGATTCGATAATTGTGGAGTATCCATAACACGTATACAACAGTAAATAACTTTTTGATTATGTAAATATTTCGTCTTATGTATCATAAAACATCATCAATACAATGATCGAACAACAATAGGAATTCAATTAAAAACCAGTAGTGCGTATGCTTAGATTGGAATCCCTCTACATCATCGGTTCCCAACCGATGGTACGCGTACCCCCAGGGGTACGTGCTGGGCCGTTCAGGGATACATGAAAAATAATCAGTAATGGCGGAAAAACAAATAAAGCAAACAAAATGCAAAACGTTAGTTATTGAACAATAAATGTTAAGTTTTAAAAACAGCTTTTTTAAAAACAAGGGGTACAATTTATAGAAAAATTGGGTTTAAAAGGGGTACACAAGTGAAAAAGGTTGGGAATCACTGTCCTACATAATACAGTCGCATGTTCATGGCTTAAAACTAATGGGCTGAAATTAAAACTAATTAAATTGAAATATAACAGCTAAATTTATTTAATACAACTGAGGATAACAATTTCTCAAACTTTTGGAATAGTGAGACAGTCATTTCGATTAAGATTCGGTCTATGAAGTAAGACGTCAGCACTTTCTTTATATAACCGTTCATGTTTATACGTGGATCTATGTAGTAGCTTAGCGTTTTGCCATTTGATCCTGTGGTCAGCGTTTTCGATTCCATTTTGTGCAAGCTAGGTTTATGAGGTTTGATGAGACGGGTGGTCTTGATGTTCAGAGATACGTTTATTTATAGATCTTCCTTTTTGTCCATAATAAGACAAGTTGCACGAACATGGTACTTCATATACGCCAGGTGACATCATAATAAGATTTGACATTGTCTCTCTCTCTTCACTAATCACAAAGAGACTATAGAAATTCTAATCCAATAATTTCCATCGGACATAGTGGAATTATTCAAATTTGCAATCCCATCAGGCTACATCACATGGAAAATATATAAACAAGAGGAAAGAATAGCAATGGGTTCGCCCTTATCATCTAATCTAGCCAACTTTTTTTCCTTGAACACCCAAAAGAAAGAATTCTCGACACCCAAAACGAACTATTTAGAATCGAAAAAGCTAGCCACAGGATCCAATGGCAAAACGCTAAGCTGCTACATAGATCACATATAAACATGGACGCCTTACTTCTTAGACCTAATCTTAATCGAAACGACTGTCTCACTATTCCTAAAGTTTGATAAACTCTTATCCTCAATTGTATTAAACAAATGTAGCTGTTATATTTTAATTTTAATTTAATTAATTTTAAACCATGAACATGCAGCTGTATACGTAGAGGGATTCCAATCTAAGCATGCGCACTACTGTTTTTTGAATTTAATTCCTATTGTTGTTCGTTAGTTGTACTGATGTGTTATGATACATAAGACGAAATATTTACATCATAAAAAAAAAGTTATTTACTGGGGCATACGTGTTACTTTATAGTCTTATAGGATAGTGTTTCACATTAAATCTGTCTTGTCAACCTTTTATACACTAAGTCGAAATAAGTACTGAATCACCGCACCCATTTTTTTTTTTTTTTTTGCTTTATAAAGATCAATCAGACAAGTTTTTAAAGTTTTTCCAATATGTTACAGTGCACAATCTCATAGTCGTTTTACTTGAATAAAGCACAATAAAAGAAAATAAAATTAAAGATATTCTTTTATTAATTCTTAATCCCTTACGAGTAATACAAATAAATTACGGATAAAATTAATTGCTATAGTGCAATTGCAAAATGAGAAGTAAGGAAAAAAACATAGAGAAAGATGGAACAATTTCGTAACAGAACTAGAAAAGGATTTATTTAAGCCACAACCCAAAACCTATAAAGTAATAAAATACATGAATAAAGAAATAAAATAAAAGATAAAAATACAAAAAATAGATTTAGAAAAATGGGTGACCTATTTCCAAAATCTCTGGACAAATGAGAACAATGAAATAATTTTATAAGACAAAGAATGACCTAACAGAAAATATCGTAATCCTAGAACTGAAAAATATAATAAAGAAGATGAAAAATAGGAAAACACGAAGAGAAGACGATATAAATATAGAACTATACAAAACTGCAGGTGAAAAATTTAATGAAAGACTTCTGAAATTTTTTAATACGGTTTGGATGTCCAGAAAAACCCCTAACTCTTAGAAAAAAGCGCTGGTTATCCCAATCTATAAAAAAGGAAATAAAGACATTTGCAATAATTATAGGGGAATTATCCTGCTAAATACAGGATATAAAATATATGCAGGAATATTAAAAGAGAAGCTAAATAGTATTATAGAGGACAAACTACTAAAAGAACAAAATGGTTTCCGAAAAGGCCGACCCTGCTTAAATCCAATTTTTACTTTAAAATTATTAATAGAAAAGAGAAGAGAATTTCAAAGAGAAACACACGTGGCCTTTATTGATTATGAAAAAGCCTTTGACAAAATTAGTAGACAAAAATTGTTTAAAATATTAACCGATTTAAACATACCAAACCAACTTTTACAATCTATTCGAGAAATATATACAGGAAATAAAATAGCAGTTAAATTAGAACACATCTCAGAATAGAAAGATATATCAAGAGGAGTACGACAAGGATGTACCCTCTCACCTCTGCTTTTCAATATATATATATAAATGAAATATTAACAATCTAGAAACAGCATAACCCATTTGGTATACAAATGACCCCGCAAATGAAGATAGATACACTACTATTTGCAGATGATCAAATAATATTAGCTACATCAGAAGATTACGTACAAAGATCATTAAAATCATTAAATGATATCTCAAAGCAATATAATATGACAATATCTAACGAAAAAACAAAAACAATGGCATTCACAGGAGAAAACCCAATAAGAAGTAAAATAGTGATAGATAATAAAATACTAGAACAAGTAAACACTTTCAGATACTTGGGATGTGATCTATCATACGAAGAAGAAAAAGACATAGACACTAAAATATCAACCTTTGTCAAAGTAAATGGCATAATAAATAATATATTTAAGCCATCCCTAGTACAAAAACACGCTAGAATCAGACTATATAATGTCTTGTCAAAATCAACTTTACTATACGGAAGCGAAACATGGACCATGAAAAGGAAAGATGAAAAACGAATTCAAACACAGAAATGAAGTTCCTCAGAAAAACAGCTGGATATACCAAGTGGGACCACAAAACAAATGAAGAAATCTTACAATCCCTGAAAATAAAGCCAATTAATTTCTACATAAGACAGCATAAACAAAAATTATAGAACATTTAAATCGAATGGACAACAGCAGACTACCAAAAATATTATACAGATACCAGATAAGTGGAAAAAGAAGAATCGGAAGACCAAGAAAGAGATGGCATGAGACCGGAACAGGCCACTTGGCCTAAATTCCATGTTAGGAGGAAGAAGAAGAAGAAGAAGAAGAAGACCTACATAATATATTAAAGAGAAATTAATCTTTAGAGCTCCGTGACGAAGCCCTTCCGTCGGAAAGACGTGGGTTCGATTCTCAGTGGCGTGAGAAACCTTTATGTGGTCTCTTTCGACGAAAGGTGAATTAACCGGTCTCATACGAGGTAGGGTTTTTTCTTCTTCTTTCACCCAGGTTTTTCGTCCCCCAGAACAGGCAAACCGGTCCCATGAACACACACACACACACACACACACACACACACGCATTTACAGATATAGGACACACCGTGAGGTAAAGGATTGACCTTAGCAGAAAACATCAAATCAAAACTAGAGAAAGAAAAATAGTGGACGTTTTATTTATTTAGCATGAATGATGACAGATAATTTATATCAGGTTTATATTTTGTAACCTTTAGAGATATACATGCGCTACTGGTTTCATCTGTGAGACTACTCCTATTACGAGACTTTATAAAGTTCATCACCGAGAACAATTATTGACAAGAAAATGTTGATCTTCTTGTAATAACATTGCAGTGATCACACGTAGACTCTACAGTTATATAAAACAAACGGTTAAAATCTTTAAAAGCAAGTGTACGTTCAGTGTACATTTTGTAACAGTCTACGACTACAGTAACATTATCGTCGTGTAGATGCGAGGATGCTATCCCAGCCAAATAATGCAAAAGAAGCCCGGAAGACACAGGATATTAACACCAAAGAGACCAAACATTGTGTGAAAAAAACTAGAAGGTCAGAGCATTTGAAAGTGCTTGTTTTGTCGAAGCATATTATTATCATCATCATCATTCAGGCTATAAAGTTTGTTTGTTGTCTGGAAGGATGACTGTAGCCATCAAATCATATAGATGATTTGAAATAACACACACATCAAACTCTCTCTCTCTCTCTCTCTCTCTCTCTCTCTCTCTCCCTCCCCTTCAGAAAGAGGAAAAAAAAGCAACAAGATGGTCTATCGTTTCGTTTTTTTAATTGTTTTCTTCACCTCTAAGTTCCCGTACAAGTTCACGTATGTTTTTGTTAGTTCCATCGTGCCAGACTTTCGAGGGTTTTTTTCCCCTCTGTTTTGTTGTTGTTGCTAACCAGTGACTTGCTGTCTTTCTCTCTCTCTCTCTCTCTCTCTCTCCCACTAGAGTTGCGACACTCGTCGCACCTTAATCTGCAGTCTAACTAAAAATTCATGAGTTCATTAATATGCACACAAGACTTTCCCTGCTTATCACAGTTAACGAAAGAAAGGAAAAAAGAAAGAATTATCACTTAAATGCATTCTGTTAATTTTCAGAGACAGACACGTTGGTTCTTAAGTCCCTAAGCATACGCTACAACACACACACACACACACACACACACACACACACACACACACTGCACGATTCTTGTTACTTTACCGTCGAACTTTTCAAATACACAAAAAAACCTTAAATTTGTTAAAGAAAAACATCACTCGGACGTGTTGATGTTCTCATGAATGAAAAAAAAACTGTCAGTATAGGATTCCGTTCTGCCTAAGGTTATTTAAAGGAATCTCAATTATCACGAGATATCGCATGCACTTCAACAAACATCTGTAAAACGTACATCTCAATTTGTACTTTCTTTTGGGTAATGCATTAGAAGAAATCACGTGGCCTGTTTGTGTAAAAAAAAATAATAATAAGTGGACTTGACTTTAGCGGTGATAATAGCTGTCTGTATCTGTCATTTGTTTCTTTCTTCGTCTCTCTCTCTCTCTCTCTCTCTCTCTCTCACTCTGTGTGTGTGTGTGTGTGTGTGTGTGTGTGTGTGTGTGTGTGTGTGTGTGTGTGTGTGTGTGTGTGTGTGTGTGTGTGTGTGTGTGAACAGTGATATCGTCGCATTTTATTTCTAACACACCACGAAGTGGATAATTCTCGTGATCTTCTGTTAGCAGTAACTGTAAAATTGTAGGAATTAATTTTGTGAATAAAATGCCTTTTTGTTTCTAACTCAATCCACAAGCGCATGTAAACAGGAAAATACAACACGATCTCCAAAGTGGCACAATTGCCATTCTGGTTGGTCTAATAAGTACCAGTTCTCCAACAAAAAGAGAATCGGGGTTGGAATCCTGCATTGGACAAGGATGTTTGCAGATGTACCTTTAGATGATAGACGATGTTCAACTGCCGATGTAAGACTATCACCTTGCTTCTTGGAGGACTGAAGTGATTTGAAAAACATTCATGTTTGGTCTCTGAGCAGGGTTTCCGGGATTATTAAACTAAGTTCTAGAGACCAAACATGCTATTACTAATGTGCTGCAGTTTACAAATTTCGTGGATAGGATTCATGAAAAAAAAAAAAAAAAAACTCTTTTCTATCGTTTTCTTCTTTGCTGGAAAATATTTTCAAAAATATTCCATTCCTGTTTCTTTCGTTTCTATCTCGTCATTGTCTTGTTTTTCTTTTCCCCACCTCTCTGGCTGTCTTATCTATGGATTTTATTTGAAAGTGATGTCTTTGCCGTTTACTCTGTATTGTTTAAGTGACTTCCTTGTGCTGTCAACCGTACTGACTTATGACATGTGTCTATATTTGCTGTATATATTGATGGTTTGTTACGCTAAACATAATGCTAGGACAGTCTTCGTAAATACTGACAAGTTTACCGGTTATTTGTTTTATTTTATTTATTTTTTTCCTGTACGACTTCTGATTCTCTTCTCCTAAAGCGAATCATCATTTTGGATACAAGAGAAACAAAATTTAATAATATCAGTTGACTGCAAAGAAAGTACCTGAAAATTCAGAATGGGTTCAGAAGTGTTGAGAAATACAAACCATGAATTCGAGTGACCAACAGATTTACGAGAAGAGAGTTCTCTCGCCTGCCCTCGAGAGTAGTAGTTCTGACCTATTTAATTTTGTCTTGTACTGTACTTGTGTCCATAAATTAATTTTTTTTTTTTTTTTTTTTGTTCCAAGTCTTAGCGTAATATGTGGTTGCTTTTAGGATGCTGTTCTAAGTGCTGCACCAATGTTCGCTAAATTAGGAAAGACTGGACTCGATAAAAGATGAAGATAACTTTGATTGTTTGAAAAACTAAATTATTTCGTCTAGGGTTGGCATGGAAGTTTTTTCTGCAAATTACCCTCATTTCTGTGCTGCTGTGCTGTGCTGTGTTGTGTGTGTGTGTGTGTGTGTGTGTGTGTGTGTGTGTGTGTGTGTGTGTGTGTGTGTGTGTGTGTGTGTGTGTGTGTGTGTGTGTGTGTGTGTGTGTGTGTGTGTGTGTTCTCTTTTAGTACTGTTCACTGGAATGTCAGTCTTGAGAGTGGATTCAATTTGCAGCAGGACAGACTCTAACATACCCAGAAGGTAAATTTAATAATAAAAATAGTTCCCTATTGCTGGGTGGTACTTTTTTATATATATATATATATATTTCTCCTTCCAATGTGAATTGGCATTACTGGAAGTGCGGGGAGTTGTTCATTTAGCGGCTAGTGGACTTTCCTTGTTTCAAACAATACGCTTAATATTAAACCTCAGTTGCATTACAAGGTGTCTACTTGAAACTTAACATGCTACTTCAGTGAGAAGATTCGCCTTTTACGGCCCTAAACTAAATATATCCGATAAAAACATTATTGCAATGTATAGAAATTATCATTATCACAACAGCAATGGTACTGCATGTGAGAATTTGAATTTTGTCTCACTCCAGTGCTAAAGGTTAAAAAAAATATGCATTTACCCCTGCACATTATAGCAGAAATAAATTATATATATTCCGTTAAAAAAAAAATAAAATTAAAATTAAATTGTTGTTGTTTTTTTAAATCACGTTTTATAAAACCTGCTAACTAGCCCGCTTGTACTAAAACAGCATACTTCCAAGTTGTTCGCCAGAGGGAGCTCGAACCCACATTATTATAACGAAAGGCATTGGCGTGACTGATAGCTCTGGAAACTATATAATAAAATGTTAATATTATATTTAACATGAATTATTATTCTAGTGTTCATTAACAAAAATCACTGCTTAAAAGGAATTATTTCCAATAACTTTTTAATAATTTTTGGTTGAAAATATTGTTAAAAAATATCAAAAAATATTGCAGACTAATAGCCACACAGAAGTCTGTCTTATTCCTAAAAATTGTTCAAAATGAATTCTAGGCAATAAAATCACTGGTAAAGAAGGTTTCTCCATAAATGAAAACTTTTGTTTGATTGGTTGATTACTTGAGTATGACGTCAAGTATGTACCTCTTGTATAGTTTATACATCTCATCAAAATAATTTCATATTTAATATTTAATTTAATGTTTTTAGAAGTAATAGTGTAACTTATATTTAATTTTAATATTTTTAAATAATCTTTAAATTATTAAAAATGTTATCAATTTCAAAGAACTTATATAATACACCTTTAAATTTTTCATATTAAAAAAATACACCTTTAAATTATTCCTATTAAAATGTGACACGAAGGTTCATGTTTGTGTTATTGATAAGTACAGAACATCGTTAGTTTCTGTTTCGATTTGGTAACGATAATGATATGGAAGAAAGAAATTCAGGTTATGTTTATGAAATGAAATAAATAATGTTATTTATCACATATGTTTGTTACTAATATATTTCAGATATGTTATGTGTCATTATTAAATTATTGATATGAATTAATTTTCATTAAATGTATGATCAAAAATTAATACTTTCTTACTTCAGAAATCTCGAAAAATTCCGATTCTTCTCAAACATCAAATTTTATATTTTTAAACATTTTTTTTTCTGTCCTTTAACAACATAAAATATTTAATTTCCGTTTTTATGTTTAAATTTACTCCTTAAGATTTCTTTCAAGATTTCTTCATTGTGTTTCTGTACAGCTGTGTTTTATTTATTTTTTTCTTTCTGTTTCTTATATTTGCTCTTTCTTACCTCTGACACTTTCTAACTTTCGTGCTTATGTTTCGTTCTCTCATTTTAACATCTTTATTAATTTCTAAGGATTTCTTTTCATTCTTCTAGCGTTACTTGCTTAATTTTCCTCTGCTTCAAACGCCAATTGTTTCCTCTTCCTCTCCTTGTTTGTCTCTGGGTTTGGTTGTTTTTAATTTTTCATTCAATCTTTTTTTTATTATTTTTTTTCTTTCTCTCTCTCTTGTGGTTTTCTGCCACTTCCTAATTTACCGCCTGCCGTCTTCTAGGAGCAGTCTTATTTCTTTTAATTAAAAAACTCATTATTCTCCTTCCGTGTATCTCTTGTTTTTTTTTTCTTTCCTTCCACTGTGTGCTTATGATGATCTAGGATTTCATTTCTTTTAATCTTTTTTAATTTCTCAGATATCCTCCGGCTACTTTCTCTCTCTCTCTCTCTCTCTCTCTCTCTCTCTCTCTCTTGTTATGTGTTTTTCTTTTAAGAAAACCAAAAGTGTCCACTCATTCTATTAAATGATTTAATCTGCCACTGACGATATTCCTAATTCATTCATTCTATTGTTGCGGTCATCAAGAATTGGGTTCGTTTTCGGTATATATTTTTTTCTATTTCGCCCCCCTTGTGTTTTTTTTTTTTTTAACTTTCTCTCTCTCTCTCTCTGTCGCTGTGAATTCCAGATGATTTATGCGCACGTCACTTACGAGAAGGGTATATCATCCTTCAGGTTTAATTTTATAGCTCCTCAAGACTTGAAAACCGGTTGGATGATATCAGGAAGTTCCGTTCACATCCCAATTAATCATGGACAACAAAAGAATCTTTCTCCTTCTGTTCGAGTTACAAATGTCAGAAAAACAGACGGAAAAAAGTCCATTGGAGAGATAGATTGTTCCTTTCTTTTAATTAGTGCATGAGAGTGCGTTATCTTCGTTGTCTTAAACAGATTCGAGATCCAGACAACGAGCCTTACTGACAAATGTCCGGTAATGCCAAAAGTGATCGATCCAAGAGGGGGAAGTCTTAGACAAGGACGTCAGACTTCCAGCATCCCTTCATCCAGATATCAACTAGAAAAATGATCATTATTTCTCTAATGGGACTTATCTCCACCAGTAAAAACCACGAGTAATGGTTTATAACTTATTTACATGAATCCTATTAAGTACAAGTGTTGAGCTGTATCAAATAGTCTTACAGAACGCCCCACCTTCTTTCCCCCCATTACTTCTCCCCCTTGACATTTTTTTTGTAGAGGTTTATTTGCCCGATTTAATTTATGACCATCAGCAACAATTATGTCTGGCGATAACTCTCTTTACTCCAACATTTAATGTCGCAGTTTAAAGTGAGCATGTTTGAGAATTAAAATCCTGAGATATGCCTTGGTGAACTTCATTTTTAATACGTCTCTCTGTCTGAAGTCTTTCTTAACGGTTTTTTTTTTTTTTTATGTTTAACGTCATCTGTTTAATTTGGCTTTAAAAACTGAGGATGTTGTAGAAGGTTATTGGAAAATAATTTATAATAATCAGTCAGTTAATTATTTAATATTCTTTGCCTCATATAAACACTAATCAAAAAGTGCTGAAATAATTATCTTTTTCTTCAGGTAAATTTCAAACCAATATACATTATTATTATTATTATTATTATTATTATTAACGTTTAGCTATTATTACGTTTTACCATACACTATCATCATCATCATACTCAGTTTTATTAGCTTATCCGTGTAAGGCCTACGCGATCTTTGAACACACTAGCTAAGTCAAATACTTTTAAGCTAATGTAATGTTTAATATTAATAATTAACACCATTAGTATTAAGGAATTAATTAACACAAAATTATTCCGTAATGCTAATCGTGTTTTGAATGAAGCAGTGGATTTCATCTATGAAATCCAATGCTTCGTTCAAAGATAGTGACACCTGTTTCCAGGCTATATAAAGCAGGTAGGCAATTAACTAAGCTAGTACTATATACCACTTACCACATATTTACGAATTTTAGGACTAGTATATTTTATTAACTAATCAGTTGTGCAATCTAATTTATTATTTTAATGTAATATTTTGTAATTTATACAGGCAGCTTTCGCAATGTTATTTAACCTCAAATGTGATTTGTTATAGAAGGATTTGTTTAAAACTGCAGGTATTTAAAAACTGAATTCTGCACTCGTGATTAAAATGTAATCAATCCAAAAAAGAAAAAAATCTTTAAAAAATAACATTTAAAAAATTACAATATAAAAGAGAATTTTAGAAATTTAGTAGATTGCGTAAATAATAATTAAAAAAAAAAGTTCTGAAAATCTGCTCAAAAATATATATTATGAAATAACTTCGAAGTTTTTTTTTTTCTTTTTCTATTACAAAATATCCTTTATCCTTGAACTAAAGCTTTCTATCAGACTTCACATTCCTTACACCATTATGGCGAGGGGAGAATGATTGTTAAATCATTGCTCCTCTAAAAGAGCCAAACGAGTCTCTTCCCTATTAAAACCGGGTTTACGAATTATTCAGGCTCGTTTCTATGAACATTACAGGAAGCTGCTAACAAGACACAATATCTTCTTACATATTTCATGACTCCCAGCAAAGAAGTATCGGGATGGGTGATGTAGTGGTTTGGTGTGGTCGAGTGTCTCAGGGCTCATAAACTAGTATTATCCCCGTCGAAGAAGTTGAAACGTAAGGTGGTAAGAGCGAGATGACGGGCCATTTTATCGGACTACTGACATGATAAAGCATTAGGGTCGCCTTATACCCCGGAATATGTCTCCCAGCGTCCATTTATAAACTGTGCCGTACTTCGCTATTTCTTCTGACCCCTGGAATCAGATATGCAACTCGGCAAAGAGAGAGCTAAGGGACAAAGGGAGCTGGAGATGGAATATGTACATTTACCAGCGCTCCGGGAACGTCTCAAGAAATAGGGATGCGACACCTGAGAGAGGAAATTATGGACTTTTAAAACCGGAAGTGAGTAATGACGTCATTTGGTCAAGATAAAATGCAGTGGTATTATTAACAAATATTAATGTAGTCTGTCGTCTTATCTTGTGGGTCCCTTAAGTATACGGGGGGGGGGGAGATTAAAAGACTCATTTCCAGTAGTTTTAATATGATAGCATAAGAATCCGGTGTTGTCTTAATATTTTCTTAGTATTCTTGCATTTGATGGGCAGTTTATTTTTCTCACATTTGTGAAAGGGCTTTGTGATGTCGGTAAGTATAATAGTTTTAATAATAATAAGAGTTCGGAATGATTGCGAATACAAAACAAGAACGAGATTACCCATTTTCCTCTTCCCTTTATTAAATATTAGGGAATTCTTATCGAAGTCAGCCACCTAATTTCGGCGTTGCTATGGTAACCGAATGAGGATTCATTTTATCTTGTTCGTGGCCTGAATCTTATTATTTGGGTTAAATGATTGCGTAATCATTTACGGAAAGAGGTAGTATGGAATATATTTGTGGAAGCGGAGTCCAAAATGGTGTTTTAAAAATAAAATCGAAAATTTTTTGAATCACATCCTTTTCATAGATGGTCGGATAAATTGTAAAAGAATACGCTTATTAAAAACATTAGTTACAAAATAATAATGTATTTAAAACAAAGCCCATAAATAACTCTCTGAAAAACTAATTGAAAAATTGTTAGACCATTTTAACTAAATGTGCCTGATATAAATAGGAAACGACGCTTTGTCTGGGAGAATCCTTTATTCACGTACACCATAATGCAAAAGGCATGGACGGGCACCTCAATAGCAAACAAAGACACACACACACACACACACACACATACAGCTGGCCATCCATGGCGTTCAACAAACCATCGACTCGCCACAGTGGTAGCAAGAGTGAGCCTACCAGTACGTGTCAAACTGACATTAAAACTGTCGCGTCCTTAACCCACCACTGTTTCCCACTGAAACACACCACTGTACTTGGCTTCACCTAAATGGCTCCCAGGTTGGCGGCACTAGCACGAAAGATCGACGTCTTGTTTTCCTCAGGTATAGATTTCCTGTCCCAGCGCCTGACTCCGGACATCAATGTACAATTTTGATAGAATGTTTGTGTGACCAACTCCATTCTCTGGACCACGAGCACCGTTCGGGCCTGACGAGGAACGCAGCAACCAGAATAAATAACCTCCCGTCTCCGGCGGTACACGGTCGCCTTTATTGCGGCATGACATGCAACGTCTCTACCTGGCACTTGCAGTCCATGTAGCAGAACACTGCAAATGTACATGTGTGTGTGTGTTCTACTATTCTTACCACCCTCCTTGTCACAGTGTCAATGTCTTCACATAGAGGATCAGGGAACCTGTTGGTGGCTTTCCCCTTAATTGGAAACTCCTCCCTCCCACCCTAGCACTGCTTGGATACTTCGAGAGATAGTAAATGAATCACATAAACGGCATTTCCTTCAGTTAAATGAACCTCAAACACCAATTTCTTATTTTTCCCTTTAGCAATTCCAAGTTGTGGGAACTAAGGACATTTTATCAGTTACTGGAAAAGACAAAACAGCTTTTCTTTCTTTTTTTTTTTACTGTATATTTATTTATGCATAAACGTCATTAACCCTAACAAAAACCAGGCAATCTGATGACCCCTGGAAAACTAAGAATTAAGTCCTTATACTTATAAGGACTGGCTTAAAGGGGCGAAGCAAGAATGCTTTTCATCTTCCCCGTTATCTGTACAGGACAGTGTAGGGATAAGGTTATTGAGCTATTAAATTAAAGCTCTGATCATGGCAGGAGGGTAACAGCAATAACCAAGCCTCATTTAGAACTTCATTAGCTACAGCATTGCCATCCATTACCCTCCAAGGGTATTAATGAAGCATCCAAAAAATACAAACCGATTTCATATTATTATATATAGAAAAATTAGCAAAATAAAAAAATGGTGTAACAAAATAATCAGTAGAATATATAAATAATTAATATTAATATTTATTTTTATTAGGTATAATTAAATTTTTATAAATATATAATGTTTTTATATTTTAATAAATTATAAATATAGTTACATTTATATATAACTATGCGTATTTAGTGATAGCAACTTATGCTGATTGTCTTCTGTGGACGGTCATCCATAGTGATCCGCTAGATGTCGCTACACATCAGCTAGGATACGAACTCCTGTAACTTGGGATAAGATTTAGGATTCTGTGCTTTTACGACATTTATGTTGCCAATAAATTCTTTCCCTCCATTTAGATGCCTATCCGAGCCTATATTTGGGCAATATTTTCCTGGAATGTATATCACTGTTGAGTTTACAGTCTGTACAATATCTTATTAGTGTCATATGATGATTGGACTAACAAAACAGGGGGATCAAGTGAAATAAAACAGCAAAATAAAACAGGCATTTCTCGTAAACGTTAATAAACTGATGTAGTTGAATGAAAAATACGTGCATGACTTAGCGTATCATCTTGAAGTAATGTTTCATAGTGGAATTAATTGTCATTATTTCAATATTGTGTACATCATGGGAGTTGGCTATTTCATTATATTGTACCCACGCGATGATTTCATTACTTAAGTATTTAACTTCGAATTTTCCTGAATATATATGCATTTATTTTAAGAAATACATTAGATTTCGAAAGTCGATTTTCATGACAAAAATCAGCTGACTTTTATCAGAAGCCTTTTAACATTCCCCTTAATAGAATCTATTACGTCATGAAATAGAAAATGAAGACATGAATTAATTTTACGTTTAAATAATACCTAATATATATCCCAGTATTTTCTAAATTAAACACATCACTAAGTGAGTATGATCTTTATATATAAATTTAATTTTCGGTTTATTAAGTGCTAAAATAATAATCACTCAACCTTTCATTGTATAACTACCACTGTTTTACTTTTTTTTCGCTTTTTTTTTTTTTCCCCCATAACTGCTGACAAGAGCTTATTTTGATGAAATATCGCTAAACGATCGAAGCCAAAAAATAAATAAAGAAAGTCTCCTCTTAGATTTCATGTATTGCATTCTGTATTTCACTATGAATTGCACATTTCTATTGATATACATTTCGTGAATGTGTTTTTATTTATTTATTTATATACTTCATCAGAAATAGACTGCGTTTGAAATAGACTACATTCATCATGAATGTGCATTTTTGTTGATTTATTTTTATATTTCATTGATGTATCGATATGATAGAAATGTGCAATTCATTTTTTTTTTAAATTCATTTAGTCTATATGAATGAATCTTATGAATTGCACTCATATATGATTTTATCATGAAAAAAATCATTATAATTGATTCTATATTGATTTCATCCCAAACATATATTCCTTTGCAGCGCGTTTGATACAATATGTTGCATGTATAGTAATCATACAAAAACTGTAAATAACGCTGATATATGCTTGAATAAAATTGGTCTAAAATAATTTATATCCTTCTAATATTGGTAAGTTTCATACCCAGGTAATGGGGCCGTGAGTTCCAGTCGGTGAATTCTTATAAAAATATTTCTCAGATAAATAAAGTAGCCTTCTTTCCTCTCTCTCTCCCACATACACCTCTAGCTGCGTTGCTACCTTCATATATTCGCACCTATTTGGATCTATTCGAAGATATTTTTCACAGTCGATCCTTTGACAACAGAAAAAGCCATTTGGTTGCTACGATGCGATATTTCAAGCCAGACTCCGATAACGCCTTATGTTTGCGTGTTTATCATTCATATACATTCCGCCTCTTGAGGCAGGGTAAATGCGCGTTGCAGTTAAAGGCATTCACGCGCTGTGTAGCCTACCAACAGTGTCGGTGGAGGCTCGTAGTCAAACACAGGTGGCTGCTAGAGGCGTAGCCCTGGAAAGACTTGAATGCACCTCACAGAACAACCCTGGGGGGTGTACAAAAGTAGTGATAATCCAACCACAGCGTAAACTTCAGTTGATGAGGGTTATATATACCGCTATAAAGAGGGGGGGAGGACGACGGGGGTTAAAATGAAAGATTATTTCTATTTCGTGGATGCAAAGTCACCTTTTTACAACACTGCTTAATCCAGAAGATGTTATTAATATCCTGATCACTTTATTCCATACATAACCTATTATAAAGACGGAGGTTTTTTTTTTTTTGTTTTTTTGTTAGATGGACCCTGCTGGGAGAAGTTAAGATCAAATAGACCTTTCTGTAGGAAGAAAAACTGAAAAGTGATGTAAGTTTGTGAAGGGAACCTGTAGTGATACATTGCTGCATTTTGAACACCATGAAAAGAGATAAAATATCGATGGTTATAGCGTTTAGATAACATTTACTGTAAGCAAAAGGGGAGGGTTAATTTGGGGGGGAGAGGGTATGTCATCAGAGAAAATATCAAGCAACTTTTGTTACTTTTTTTGTAGAAGAAACTGATGAAAAATCGAGAAAAAGTATATTAGGCTATTAAAAAAAGATACAGTAGAATTTATCACCTGACGATTATCATTATTATTATTATTCCATGTATTCCTTGAACTACTACCAAATACGTTCATGATCAGTTTTGTGTTTGTGAGGAGGAAACCGGAGCACCCAGAGGAAAACCAATCCTATAGTCACATTCTGAGTTTATTTATACAATATGGTCTTTCGTTCCTTAGTTTTAACTAAACTCACTAAGTGGACTAAGATTTTAATATTGTTTTAAAATGTGCTCATCAACTTCCGCACTCATAATTTTTCAGAACATCTTTATAGAAATAAAAAGCTTAGAAGATCGAGTACTTTGAAATTCTGAAGATTGTGTGTCGCCTGCCAGAATCCTAAGTTAAAGGACTTTTGCGACATTGCTTCCAATTGGAAATCTATTGTCCGATATCTGGGCTATCATAAATTCATTTCCATGCACATGTATAATTGATTTTCTCCATCAGTGCTACGTGAATTAATACACTCAACTCTTTATTTCATTTGTTACACTTGGTTCTCTGCTCCGAGAATTTCACCGCTAGTTCGACTTCGATCTCCTATTCGTCTTTCGATAAATATGTCCATCGTTCTCGGCAATGACAAGCGATAAGTGTTACAAGCGGATGGCGTCTCGAAACCACACCAATTGTAATCGTAAAGGAAAGTTCAATTGGTTGACGCACTTGTAAAATCTTTTGGCTAGTATAGTATTAAACTAGTATAGACTTGATATCGTTAAATAAATCTCGATAAAATATCACATAAAATGAATTGTTTGTTTATTTAACAATTTATATACACTTATTTTGTCTATCTTAAGATGCACATCATCTGAAAAATGGTAAAAATAGTTACTATGGCAACTATACAATAATACATTTATTTTCTATCTTGAAATGTACATCATCTGAAAAACAGCTACAATGGCAACAATACTGATTTAGTAATAAAATGTAATCAAGACATTAATTAAACCAAAATTAGTTCTATATAAAACATTACAATAGTTCATATGTAGGATTCTGTGAAAAATGTTTGACGTTGTCAATAACAATAGTAATCATGTAAACGTGGGTGTGCTTAAATGACGTCACGTAGCTTTAAAAAATTGCGTTTATTCAACAATCATTATATACACTTATTTTGTCTATCTTAAGATGCACATCATCTGAAAAATGGTTATTATGGCAAAAAATTGCGCACCTAGAAAGAGATATCTAGAATAATCTCACATAATAAAGAAGTTAAAGCATTCACCTATGAAATTTTTTAATGTTTCAATTAGGAACAGGATACCACATAATAATAATAAAAAAAAAAACCTTTAAAGCGAAAAATACTGAGAATCTAATTATTAATCTTTCTAATAATTTCAAATTATGATTGTATGAAAATTATAAAAATAGTAATAAATTAATGTTGAAAATTTAAAGGCAAAACTGAATATATGCATATAATTTCCTTTATTTGTTGAAAATTTTCTCTCATAGTTTCAAACGGAAGTGTCAACATACCAATACATACTTCTTTTATACCACTTTGTAACTAAACTTTAACTAAATTTTTATTAGAAATAATAATACAACTTATATTTAAAATTTAAATTTGGATTAAATTTTAAATTTATTTATAGATTTTATTTTAAAGTATCAAAATATATTTAACACCTTAAATTTTTTAATATCTGATTATATAAGGATATCTTATATAATATAATATGATATGATACAGATTCCCGTGTGGTTGCCGGAATAAGAATAGCACCAACGTAGCTAATGCATGTCGTACGAGGCGACTAAAATTAGTACCCTTGTAGGTACTAATTATGAGGGTTAATTTAATAATATGAGGGTTAAATTAATAAATGAGGGTAATGGATGGCAATGCTGTAGCCAATGAAGTTCTAACTGAGGTTCGGCTATTGCTGTTACCCTCCTGCCATGATCAGAGCTTATTAAATAGTGCAATAACACCTTATCCCTACACTGTTCTCTACAGATAACGGGGAAGATGAAAAGCATTCTTGCTTCGCCCCTTTAATCCAGTCCTTATAAGGACTATATAATATAATATAATATGATACAGCTTTGAATTCGGATAAGATCAATCGACCGTGAGATGCGGTGATTGATTTTATACCCTTGGAGGTAATGAATGGCAATGCAATGCTGTACCAATGAAGTTTAACTGAGGTTCGGCTGTTGCTGTTACCCCCTTGGGCGATGAGTTTTTGAGTTCGCTCTCTTAAGGTTTTTGCCTTAAGGGAGCACTTTGAGTCTCCGGGGAAAGTGTTCTCCGGTACGGCCCGCTGAGGAGCTTTGTCGGTGAATTATTTTCTTCGGAATTTGAGCGGTTCTGCTCGGTGGTCGGGGAGCCCGTCACTGAGTGGAACCAACGCTGAGATAAAGACCGTCTTTCGCCCACTATGGAGTGGCCTAGGGATCGTCCGTATTTTTGAGATTTCACCTTTACTTACATAGTCGGTGATTGATTTTATACCTTTGGAGGTAATGAATGGCAATGCAATGCTGTACCAATGAAGTTTAACTGAGGTTCGGCTTTTGCTGTTACCCCCTTGGGTGATGAGTTTTTGAGTTCGCTCTCTTAAGGTTTTTGTCCTTAAGGGAGCACTTTGAGTCTCCGGGGAAGGTGTTCTCCGGCACGGCCCGCTGAGGGGCTTTGTCGGTGAATTATTTTCCTCGGAATTTGAGCGGTTCTGCTCAGTGGTCGGGGAGCCCGTTGCTGAGTGGAACCAACGCTGAGATATGGACGGTCTTTCGCTCACTATGGAGTGGCCTAGAGATAGTCCGATTTTTTGAGATGTCACCTTTACTTACATAGTCGGTGATTGATTCATTCAATTCAATACCCTTGGAGGGTAATGGATGGCAATGCTGTAGCCAATGAAGTTCTAACTGAGGCTTGGCTATTGCTGTTATTCTTCTGCCATGATCAGAGCTTTAATTGCTCAATAGCGCATTATCCATACACTGTCCTCTACAGATAACGGGGAAGATGAAAAGCATTCTTGCTTCGCCCCTTTAAGCCAGTCCTTATAAGGATACAGCTTTGCATAGTAGCAAGACTGATGTTTATTTTCTAGACATCATTTTATGACAAATCGTCTATCTAAAATTCAGGGAAAGTGATCATTGTGAATTCATTAATCTTTAACTTTCTTTCTATTGTGGTCCCAACATCGAAACTATTCATGTTGGAATTATTAATACCTTATCTCTAGAAAATGTTTCAACCTATGGGACAAAGAAAATGTGTAATAGTGGCTGTATCAATATTGGTTACAGTTCTTAGATATTTGCCTCTCGTAGGAATCCCACCTAATTAGAATTTCTTCCTTAGGGAGCAATATATAATGAACCTTAATGACTGGGGTGCCCTTGTTAGTTTCTTATCACGTTACTCATCGTCTGCACCACTTTATCCTACCAGTGTATTTCGCCATGCAACATTAGACTCGGTTTGTATCTATTAGCTCCACACACGCGCTCTGTTGTCAGAAATTTCGATGAAGATTTATGAAATTATAACCCCACTTATGACAATATTATCAAGAAACAGGTTAAAATAATATAATATAACATAATTGCAATGTTACATTTCTAATTTAATCAATTATTTCCATATTCCCAATTTTAACCGGTTTTTAGATTAAAAAGATTTTAAAAAAATATCCAATCGGTGATTTCCATATTAAATGAGATAACGTCTCATTAGAATAATTCCACACGTGTTCAGAAGATTCTAAATCACCTAGGTTTTGTATTCTTATCCATATTTGATAAATATATAACCTGTTCTATTCTGACCTTTATAAAAATATACAGTTGCAGAACTAGTTCAAAACTCACTTAATGAGAGGTGACAAACATGTAAATCATCAGATTTACAGTACGTGTATGTTTTTACAAAATGGTTTCCACAATGTTATGTTCATTCCCCTCCTTATGTGTGTTCAATTAAGACAATGAAATCTATAAATTCCCTCTTCTAAATCTGAAATGTTCTTATATATTGGTAACTTCGTAAAAAGTTGCCTCGGTATCTTATAATATGTTATCTTTCATTGTAAACAAACGGCCTGCAATAATAAGAAAAGAAAGGATATTTATTTATAATTATAATGCAGTACTGAATCAATCCATTGAGAAATTAATCCGGGGTGGTATGTGAAACGATATATGAATTCCCGTTTGTTGATTGGTTGTAAATAAGTATTTTTTTATGCAGTTTAACTAAAATATATTTAACATTATTCCCAAATATAGATTACTTATATGGTTTGCCTCATTTAAATTGAGTTGAAAAACAAATTTAAGGTTGTATTATATTGTGAGTTGAAGACACAGCGGTACTTCTGTGCTTTCTTTACGTATTTGGATAATTGGACTACCCTCTGTAAATCATACAAAGCAGCCTTCGAACACACAGTTTCAACATACACAACTGACCTCTCCAAAACGGAAGCGCAGTTTATATCAGTGCTTCCTCCTTAAAATAAAAATAAAAAAAACGAAGATAACTTCCAATAGTATATTTCAACTGTACTTCATCTGCGCCACCTGGCGACTAATTGGAGCATAATGTGCTCTTGCGATTTGGAAAAATCTCGAAAAGTTGGGTTTTCAACAATTAAACTATTCTAACTATTTCGCGTCATTTTTCACCTCACAGCTTCCAGCAGGCATACAATTTAACAGTGCCGAGTGGCTTATTTAGTTTGCCACTGTAAATTTACTGCCGCACCGGGCAGCTGTCGGGAGACAATATTGCCACGTCACAGTCAGAAAGCAGCGAAGTCACATCTGCGTTAAGCCTTGCATGCCATGCCCTCATCCGATGCTGTGGAGCTGGCAGAGTCTAATAAATAATTTTAACAGAGCCGCGCTTTTCAAAAAACTTAATTGTTTAATGCACAGGAGCCGCTGGTGTCTTTATTGACATTTCCGTAAATGACATCAGCGCACTCCGGTTCGATTAGCTCACTTATAATCACGCCATATAACGTTATTGTCGCTGCGATCGTTTTTGTTGTTTAACGAAATCAATATCACGTGCTTCTAAACAAGGCCCTTTTCTACTGGCAGAGAAATGGCTTTTGGGAGAATTTTTTTTTTTTTTTTCTTTTTCGAACTCTTCTGTCGGCTTTAACACGTGCGACATAGAGATAAACAGACACACGCACATACTGACTGTTTCTCTCTCTCTCTCTCTCTCTCTCTCTCTCTCTCTCTTTCTATCGCCTCTCTCTCTTTCTCGTTTGCAGTCAGAGATTAACTAATAAAGAAACTTTTGTACGAAAAATGTTTGGAAACATCTCTAGTTTGTTAAAGGCAGATGCACCGATAACGTTATTTCGATGCTCTGAATCTGAATTTAATTATAAAACTTTTTTTTTTTTTCTGTTGATCTGGAGCGAAATGTAGTCTATAGAATCTTTTAAAATCTGTATGTTCATTTCTACTCATGCGCAGAAGGAGTGTTATGATATACATGGATGCTGAACTTGGTATACTACCATGATAACTGCTCGGACTATGATTACAAATTTGAAAGAAAAAAAAGGTAAATTTATACACTGCCCCGCCAAAAGTTTGAAAGACCTCATCTATTAGTTAGTTTCATTAGTGAAAGTGAATCGATAGCAATTCCGATTAACCGACTATGGAAATATTTGTAGACAATTCAAACAGCAGAAATTGAACGTCTGTATAAAAGAGTATGAGTGGTGAGAGACAGAGTGCAGTATTTATATCGAGATCTAAGAAACACTACCACCATCCCAAATACTAGAAGAGTATTCAATTTGCGAATTGGAGCGAAAGAGTTTGAAAAAATGAACAACTAAACTAATAAATAAATAATGTAATGTCTCCTCAATGTGTGACATTACATTAAGTAATGTCACACTGACATTACTTAATGTCACAGTCTGTGACAGTCTTTTAACCCTAACGTAAAAATGTAGACAACCGATCCTCTCATCCAGTCATCACTAGTAGTCGAGTTCACCTCTCTTGACAATTTGTAGGCTTATGGAATGAGATTACATACACAGAAAACGGCAGCCATCTACTGATGTTCCTAATCCCTAAATAGTATTATTGTATGAATCTGCGGTCAATTTTTCTAAAGTTGCTGATTTAAAAACTAGAGTTCCTGGAGATGGACCCCACTCACGAGAGCCAACATGAAATATGAGTGAACTAATAAAAAAAATTCTCTAGCAACCAATAATAACCACAGTTGGATTACCTACCTACACACAACCAGCAATATCTCTGGCGATCAGATTTAATAAACTAAAATTATTGAAATAAATAATTACTATGCTAAAGATTATCACTAATGAACTGATAATAATAAAAAAAAATCTCCAGCAACCAATAATAACCACAGTTGGATTACTTACCTACACACAACCAACAATATATCTGGCAATCAGATTTTATAAACTGAAATTATTGAAATAAATAATTACTATGCTAAAGGTTATCACTATTACTAAACATAACTGAATTAAATTTATTTCTTTTTTCAAAAATATTTTAATAATAATAATAATTACAAATTTTTATTTTTAAATAAAATAATTTTGTTTAATTTTTTTAATCCTAAAAACCAAGAATTTTAAATAGAGTGATTTTTTTTATGACAGTTCATTGGAAAAGTGCCTGTTTATTATATTATTACGATTTTTATGATGGGAAAGGTTATCATGTGTGACTGTTGCCTGAGGGAACGAGAATTTTCTTTATCCTGAAAGCAACATTACGTAATTTATGAACAAGACATTTCATTTCACTGTAATTTGTCTACCTATTTTATTTAAAATAAGTTTATTTCATAGACTTGTATATACTGCATATATGAGAAGTAAAGACACGGTGGTTAAAATATAGTTTGTTTGTTCGTTCGTTTTACGGTTGAAGTAACTCAGGCAATGAGGCCAGTATATTATGCATGTAATTTGCGTGTGTTCTTCTGGCCGATTTTTCTGTTTTGACAAATTCTTTGTTTGTCAAAACAGATTATTTTCACACCCAGTATGTCTCCTAAGCGATAGAGAGAGAGAGAGAGAGAGAGAGAGAGAGAGAGAGAGAGAGAGAGAAATCCTGCCTCAAAAGACTAATGTCGTACCTCCATTTCATATTTGATGTTGAATTCCGATTTCCCAGGACAAAACTACTCAGCTATGGCAATATCATCTCTTCTTTTGTGATTGTTCTTATTGTAATATTTTGAACTTTTTGGCATCTGCCAGTCTGAATAGTCGGGTTCACTGCAACCGCCCATTTCCCTTCTGCTATTATGTGTGCACTGAATAATAATAAAATTGTCTTGTTCTTGTCATCAGCGTAGAACATGTATGATCATTCGATTTTAGAGTAAACAATTTCTTCGCATTATGCACTTATATTGTGCATTCATGCATGCGCGCGCGCGCACACACACACACACACACACACACACACACACACACACACACACACACACACACACACACACACACACACACACACACACACACACACACACACACACACACACACACACATTGTGTGCATAATATAAAGAAATTTATTCTATTCCTTAATCGTTGAAAATCTTATATTATAAAGAGCACAAACCTGCTGTTTGATTTCTTATTTTTTATTTGTAGTTATTTTATGCGAATACCGTCCAAGAAAAAATTTAAGTCTATCTAAAGTGAACTAAAGAGTGAGATAATCCAATTCTCTGCTGTCAAGACCATTTTTTTTTTTTTTTTAATTTTAGGCTTCCAATAATCAGGGTGGTGGTATCACACCGACAGGTGAAAATCACATCTAAAAACATTCACATTCAACGCCAGAGTAGAATTTATGATTTTTTTTCAATCTTTTATTCTACTTTCTTTCACACTTTAAACTCCATAAACTAGGATGGATTTTTCTTAAGAAGAACAACCACTGTTTGGTACAAAGAAATACATAAATAGGGAAAGAATAAATAAATAAACAGCAGATAATTTTTTTAGCCACAAAAATCAACTTGAACCAAGTTCTAGTACCTTTCATATTCAAGTATATTTGAAATATTCAAACAATATCAAATTTCACAGATAATCTTGGCAGATGTTGCTAATGCTGTTATTAGACTAGTTGCTGTCGTTTTTTTTTTTTCTCCTCTTCCTCGATGATGTTAAATTATTCTAATATGTCTCTATAACGTTTCTATGGAAATATTATATATGATTCGATAAGTTATACATTGCTTAGAGTTGTCACATTAGAGAATTTTTGATTTGTGTTCTATTTCATACACCAGTGAGAATATTTGATAAATGAAACGAAATAACTGCATTACAAGCATTTTTTTCTGTTTATGCGAAATGTGCATTTTTACATGCTTTTTCAGATAATTTACAACTTATTATTAAAACTAAAGTCAAAATAGTCTTGGAATAATGTGAACTCAAAAATCTTTTTTTTTTTTTTTTTTTTTTTTTTATGTAACACACTATTAAAATGTACTCAAGTGCAGTTAATAATTGTGAAAGGAAACCAGAGCATCTGGTTCTGCCTGCTGAAAAACTGGCTAACTCAGGCTAAAAACGCCTAAACGCTAAACCAGTCACTTGTTTAACTTTCTTTCTTTTTTCTATATTTACTGAATTATTGTCAATTCGCTCCATTATACTTTTCCTTCACTCACCGATTATTCAGGATCTGCTGTAGTGCGCGCTATTTTAAGCAAACAAAGAATAAAATGACAGTGTATGAAGAACTGATAAGAAAATGACTGTTTACTGGTGATTCTTGCTATTACTTCGCACATTATTGTTGGCATAGAACAGACTCATTTCATAGAGGGAAAAGATATTAGAAGCCTTTTTTGTACTCTGTTTTTTAGGACACATTAAATGGTTTCTCTGGTAGTTTGATCAATGATGTCATGCATACTACTTTTACATAGTTTAATTCATTTTAATATATTCAGAAATAAGTAATATTTATAATTACTTAAAAATAATGGAGAAAAATTATAAATAAATAAATAATATTTTTTAAAATATAAAATTCATGAATACACCTTTAAAAATATTTTATCATCATATTATAATTAAAGTTCTTTGCAATGTAATTGTGATTGATTTGGTACGAAAACAAAAAAGTCCTTTTGAACCATTTCAGGTTGGATTAATACACTTGGAGGGTAATGGATGGCAATATTGTAGTCAATGAAGTTCTAACTGAGGCTCGGCTATTGCTGCTTCCCTCCTGCCATGATCAGAGCTTTAATAGCCAGATAACACCTTATCCCTACACTGTCCTTTACAGATAACGGAGAATATGAAAAGCATTCTTGCTTCGCCCCTTTAAGCCAGTCCTTATATGAGGACTATAATTATGACTGTATTATTGGAGAGGAATAATTAAAAGTCCTCTTTAGGACTTCCAGGGTAACAAATGGCAATTCTGTAGCCAATGGAGTTTTAATGAGGCTCGGTTATTGCCATTACCCAGCCATGACTAGAGCTTTTTAGCTTAATAACCCTCCATCCACACAGATTTTCTTCATTCAGATGACGGGATAAAGAGTCAAGGACTCAGTCTATCGCCCATTTCTTTTAAGATAATTATGACTGAGAATTTCAGTAATTTCTTTCTATAAGCTGGTGTGAATTTGTTTGGCGCGTTGAGTGATCATTGTGTAAGACGGATTATGGAAATTGAAATTCAGTTTTGGAATTGTGGTGCGTTTATTATACTATGTGTCTTGAAGATCATGCAATTTTTGATTCAGTGCCCTTGCCAAAATAGTGCAGAGTCCTTTGTTATATAGCAGTGCCGGTAAGACTATAACTGCACGGTAAGCGTTTTTTTTTTTCTTCTTTCTTTTTTAAGATACTTCACACTGATAATCATAGAAAAACAGCCAAATGAGACACTATTCGACGAGGTATATAAAGAATTTATAAGACTAGGTGAACTACTTAACAACAATTGGTCGGGAAAAGTGAAACTTTATGATACGTTTCCCCCTGAAAGTGTCACAGACGTTGTCTCAGAAGATCAATTAGAATCGGTGCCTTCTACTCCTTCACACTTTGTAGAAGTGCGCGCACGCAAAAAATAAAGAACAACTGAAGAACCGCACAATGACAATAATGAAATGGAACAGGATTCTCAGGGTTCGGACGCTGCTATTTCTCCCAAAGAAAAGGTGCCTCCGATCATCCTCAGAGAAAAGCAGAAGTAGGCAGCTTTAAGATCCACAATGTTCAATCTGCACATTGGCTTCATTAAGGCCAAAAACATGGATGAAGGCATAAAGATCCAGCCAGCAACAGTGACAGACTATAGAAGGTTGACCAAAGAACTGGACGACAGAGGCATCCAGTATCATACCTTTGCGCTCAGCTCCGAAAAAATACTTAAATGTGGTCCTTCGTGGTGTCTGTGAAGACACTGACACAGCAGAAAAGCTGCTGACCTGAATTTTCAAGGTCAGAAGAATGTATAAAGCAGACAAGACTCCCATGCCATCAGTCCTAGTAGAGATTCATATAATATACAAGGATATCTACAACTTAAAAAGAGTCTGTGGTCTCATCGTCACACCAGAACCACTCCGGAAAAGATCATCTTTTGGGCAGTGCCACAGGTGCCAGAAGTTTGGCCATGCCCAGAATCTATGTAGAGCTGAATATAGATGTTTGAAATGTGGGGAAAGCCACCCAACCAATACCTGCACAAAGCCAAGGACCACCTCAGCCAAATGTGCCAACTGCGGTGGCCCTCATCCTGCGAACTACAAAGGATGCACTCAGCACCCAAAGAACAGACGGATGGAGGCAGTCAATCAGCCCTCCTCCTACAGTATAAGAACACCAGAGGCTCAGGCATCAAAACCGGAGACTCAGCAGCCACAATCAGAGATCTCCCAAAATAGAGACACCCAAAAGCAAACAAGAAGTTATGCCGATGTGACCCATACAAATAGACCAATACCAGAACAAAATCAACCAACAGCACCTAAAAATCTAACAGCTGTTATTACGGCCTCACTAACAAACATGCTACAGAATTTCAGCCTATCAACCCCTACTGAAACCTCCACTAAAAGATTTCTTCGTGAAACGCAGGTCATCCTCACAGCTCTCATAAATGAATAGCAACAAACTCATTCCAGCATCTCTTCAGATCGTTGCTTGGAATGCAAATGGCCTCAAAAACAAAATTCTGGAACTCCGAGATTTCACATATAGGTATCAACCAAATGTTTTATTAATCAGTGAAACTCATTTAAGATCCTCAGACAATCCTAAAATAAGGGGTTATCGCCTATACAGAAATGATAGATTACTCTACAGAGGCGGCGGCACTGCCATCGTCATTAAAAATTATATTAAGCACCACTCTGTGAGCAGCCCTTCAACCACTAACCTTGAGATTACAGGCGTGGAAGTAGTCACCAGCTCCACTGGCAAACTGAAAATCTACTCAGCTTACAACCCTCCCCAAAAATCTCTACTTCACTCTGACCTAAATGCCATCTTATGCGTCAGAGAGACGACCATTATAGCCGGGGATCTGAACTCCAAGCACCCTGCGTGGAATTGCTCAACCACCAACAAGAATGGTTGCATCCTTTCCAATTACTTAGGATCAGGCAACGCTGTTGTGGAAGGCCCCACCGAACCAACTCATCTCAGTACGTCTGGCACTGCTGACATCTTGGATATAGCTATCCTGCAGGATATCAATCTTCAATACAACATTATATCTATGGATGAACTATCATCCGATCACAACCCAATTCTACTATAGCTGGGAAAACAAGAATACCTGTCGCCTCCTTCTCACTCCTATATAGCATGGGAAAGACTGTCATAAGCACTGAAGTATTATATTGGACCTGTTCTGCACAAAAAAAGAAGTAGAAACTGCAGTTAAAAATCTCACACAACAAATTAATTCTGCTATAACTGTAGCTACCGCCTACAAATCTGCCCGCAAGCCAGATCGTTTGCCTGAAGACATCATGAACTTGATCACAGAAAAAAACAGAGCTAGGAAAAGATTCCGTAACACGTGTGCACCACAAGATAAAAGAAATCTAAACAGATTAAATGGGGCAGTAAGAGATGCGCTCAGAGCTCATAGAGACCAAATATGGGAGGAAAAGTTAACCTCCACTTCACCTACTGATCACTCCATCTGGGGACTACTAAAAAATATCAAAAACAAAGACAGATCCTTAGCCCTAATATTCTCTGACCAGGGCCTTGCTCACACAGATGTAGACAAAGCAGAAGTTATAGCATACAATGTGAAGGAGCAATGCAGGCCTTCGTATGGAAACCTTGACTTTGACCACATATATAAGATTTACAGCAAGGTTAGACATTCACTCAAACTTCCTATCACCAGCACTGACCATATTGCACCAACATCACCTGCTGAGATATATAACATTATTAAAAAATTAAAGAACAAAAAAGCTCCTGGGCAAGACGGCATTACTAATCAGGTGATCAAACTTCTGCCCCGAAAAGCAGTAGTGCACCTGACCAGTCTAATAAATGCAATTTTAAGATTTCACTATTTTCCTTCCACCTGGAAACTGGCTGATGTAATTCCTATACATAAGCCAGGCAAAGACCCACACCTACCGCAAAATTGTCGTACAATCAGTCTCATCTCCAATCTGGGTTAGGTTGCGGAGAAGGTCATCCTCTCACGACTCCAAACCTCAGTAAATGACCTAAACATCCTCACTAAAGACCAGTTTGGTTTTCTGCAAAACCATAGTACTACTCAGCAAATCCACAGAATTGTTGAATACATCACCACCAGCTACAACTGGCGCCAGTGCACAGGAGCTGTTTTCCTAGACCTATCCAAAGAATTTGACAAAATCTGGCATTTTGGACTCCTGAATAAACTTATCTCAGCCGGTACCTCGCTAAAAATGGTTCATCTAATCCACTCATATCTTCAGAATAGATCAATGCAAGTTAAAATCAATGGTTCTACATCGTCCCAGCGCCATATCTTTGCTGGAGTACCGCAGGGATCTCTACAGGCCCCATTGCTGTTTTCTGTATACATGTCAGACATTCCGCACAATCCGATGACTTCCATTTTGGCCCTGTATGCGGACGATACGGCAATACTAATCAGATCTCTCAGACTCCATTTCATTACCAGAAAGCTTCAAGAAAACCTTCTAAAGCTGGAGGGTTGGTTCTCCAAGTGGAGATTGGAAGTCAACCCCCAGAAAAGCTCAGCCGTTTTTTTCTCAAAAAGGCCAATGTCTCCTGCAGGAGATGTGTTACTATTCAATACTAAAATTCCCTGGCAGACAGAAACAAATTACCTCGGTGTAATTCTCGACAAAAAGCTATCTTTCAACCAACACATCAAGTCTACGTGCGCAAAGGCATCTAAAGCCATAGCTCAAATCTATCCGCTCGTTAATAGAAATAGCAAGCTCAGCAACAGAATCCAATTGCAACTATACCAGATGACGATTCGTCCTATAATCACCTATGCCTCTCCAGCTGGAGCCACACCTCTAATACTAACATTATCAAGATGCAATGAGTGCAGAACAAGTGCTTGAGAATGATTCTAAACGCCCCATGGTATGTTAGAAACAATCAACTTCATAGAGATAGAAATATTCCTATATTTTCTCTTTTCTACAATCCTTAGCATCCAAGTTTTTTCCTAAAGACGTCCATACACACCAACGATTTGGTTCAGCAAGCTGCAGCATACGAGGCAACGGACATATTCAAATATAGAAGACCAAAAGCTATATTAACCTTCTTTAGCGATGCATAATCTCCATGCCCATTCAGGGCGAGAAAACTGCTCATAAACTTTACCCTCACTGTAACCACAACAGATAGCTGGAAATATGAAAAGCACCTTGCTTCACCCCTAAAGACATAAATGTCAATTGTCAATAATTATGACTGGCAATGGTAATGAACAGGAAAGTCCTTTTTAGGACTTCCAGGGTAACAAATGGTAATGCTGTAGCCAATGAAATTTTAACTGAAGCTCGGCTATTGCCGTAACCCAGCCATGACTAGAGCTTTTAGCTCAATAACACATTATCCACACAGATTTTCTTCATTCAGATGACGGGATAAGAGTCAAAGACTCAGTCCATCGTCCAGTTCTTTTAAGACCTTTAATTATGTCTCGGAGGGGAGAGAGGAAAAATTGACCGTGAGATGCGGTGATTAATACTCCTTGGAGGGTAATGGATGGCAATGCTGTAGCCAACTGAGACAACTGAGACTTGGCTATTGCTGTTATCCTCCTGCCATGATCAGAGCTTTAATAGCTCAATAACAACTTATCCCTACACTGTCCTCTACAGATAACAGGGAAGATGAAAAGCATTCTTGCTTCGCCCCTTCAAGCCAGTCCTTATAAGGACTATAAGGATAAGGATATTTTTATAGGGGATTGATACTCTTGGAGGGTAAGGGATGACAATGCTGTAGCCAATGAAGTTCTAACTGAGACTTGGCTATTGCTGTTATCCTCCTGCCATGATCACAGCTTTAATAGCTCAATAACACCTTATCCCTACACTGTCCTCTACAGATAACGGGGAAGATGAAAAGCATTCTTGCTTCGCCCCTTTAAGCCAGTCCTTATAAGGACAACTATGACAAAAAAATGGGCTAAATTGTTTCTGAGTTTTGGTATTTTTAAAACAGACATTGAAATGAGAATGAAGTAACTTCGACTTTCTTCTCTAGCCAGTCATTCGTGGATCCCTCATTTAGATGTCTTGACGTTCGAACTCGGATACAGCATGAATTTAGTGTAGTATGCGAGACATAGTTCCCTCCCTTTTTTTCATAACTTAATTAATTTTACTTTCCTCTTTTTAAATTACACGCCAATTCAGTTAAATAACCTAATAGGCTATTTTTCTGAAAGCAACCATTCGGGTATAGTCTATAATCGACAGAGTCTAGACATCTGGGATCATTTGGACGTGTCTCTTATAAATTAATTGCAGTGACAACACGTATGAAGACACGATGCATACTCTACTTGAAAGGCTTTTAGGTAAAGTTAGTTTTTTCGAATACTGTATTTAAAAAAAAATGAAATCAAACAGAAAAATCTCTGTTTTTCATTCATAATAATAATTAGTTACTTCTAGCTCTAATAGATCTTAATGATCATAATTGCTTAATAACAATTTCCTACGAATATTAATTCAAATTGAATTTAATAAATAAAATATAACAAATTAATTTTATATTTTCCTAATTGTATTTATTTGTTTATTTCTAATTTTAAAAAATAAAGAAAAATAATTTAATATAATGCAATAATCATCTAATTCATGGTAGACACCATTATTTATTAAATATAAAGTAAAATATAGAGTGATTGAAATTATAGAAAAACTAAAGTGCTAAGCCTATTTAAGCACATGCTTACTGCGGTTGTGAATACTTCGAAAGGGTGTGCTGTAAAGGGGAAAGAAAACAAGAACACCGACTATCCTTTGCCACCTTGTTTTAATTTACGACTTCATTTCGAAATAGTTTCTCCCCAAAGAAATACCAATTCACTCACATAAATGTCCCGATGCCAGTTAAGGATCGACTCGACGAATTTATTCTTGTCAACTGCTGCGTAGTTATTCTTAATGAACCAAGGATGCGATAATAGGGGTAGCTTGAGAGTTAGGAGACAGTGTAAGATTTAAGACAAGCTACTTTCATAGGATTTACAATGAGTATATACAATTTATAGGATCGCACCGTCATGAATTTCCAGAAAACACCCGTTTGAAACTTGTGAGAGAGACAGAGAGGAAAGAGGCGACTCGAAGGGTCGGAAGTTTATGAATATTGGAGGAGGTCGTATTAGAGAATTTTCCATTAGAATGACGAGATTTCAGATTATTGGATTCCTATAAAGTATTTCTTATTTATTTTATTTTTTTTTTGACTATTTTATTTAGTTTAAATAATTGTAAATGTTGCCTTTTAGACTGAATAACTTGTTATAAATTCTGAAAGTGAAGTAGGCGAAACTACGATATGTAATATAAAAAATTTTCTTGCTTATTTGCCTTATTATTACTATATATGAACAAAAGATGGTGTCATTTTAAATCGTCCTTTAAATGTACACAGTTTTTAAATGTCAAGTTTAAAACCATCACTTTTATAAACAACTGGTTTCGGCAACAATCTGCGATAAATAAATCCCATTTCAGACAGAGAAAACAATTACAATAGAATATTTAAAAAAAAAAAATGACCAAAAAAATAAAAATAAAAAATACATGATATAAATCAGCATTTAAAATATCACAAAACAAGCACAGTCACAATTTAAAAACACAAAAGTAAAATAAAATAGAGTATCAAATCATCATCATAATAATAATAATCCAATCGAATGAATATTTAGTGGCTCGGAACATGCTCACAACAACTTGGCTCTGCACCATACAGAAGTGTCCTTGCATTGAATTAAATTAGACTTGAACCGGAACTGAACTAATGAAAGCAGAGAGTGGTGTTATCAAAGGTCTTGGAAGCGACGAAAAAATATATAAATAAATAGAGAGAGAGAGAGAGAAACCGCCGAAGAGAATCATACAGTAAGAATATGATGTTAATTATTGTTCAGCATGGAATACGGAAGTCGGAAACGGTTATTATGTTGTGAATCGTTTTTCATGACAGCGATCGAGCAATTTCTAAATCAAACATTGGAAAAATCATTAAGGCTCGAAATTATTCAATATAAAATAACGTCACTAGAATTAATAACCAAAATAATATTAAATAAATATTCAGAATAAAATCGAAATACAAATAATAAGTAAAATAATACAAAAGTATAAATTACATTAGTCGTGAAGTCAAAAAGAAATTGTATAAAACCGATCGATATTAAATCGATAGATCATTAAGTAAATCGATTTAAATCAACAAATCACGTGATGTTAAATCAACAAAATACTGAACTGCGTTATGTGTGTTTCTGCCACTCCACATTATCCACAAGATTTTGTTTTTCAGTCTACATTAAAAAAAAAAAAAAAAAACTTGACGCTAAAAATTGTCTGCATTATTAGTAGATGATGTTTTAATTTTCGATCCCGTGATATGCAAAAACAATAGAACAACACAATCAGAACAACAAAGTTATGTTTGTTTGTTTTTAATTTCTGAGATTATCTATGAGTTTTTTTTTTTTTTTCTTTTAAGCCATGAATATATGTTTCAAGTAGCCGTCCTGACAAGAATTAAAACCTGTCTTGACATCTTTGCGCATTAACGATAAAGGAGAGAAAGAACGAAAAAAAAAAACTTTCATTTTTTTTTTTCTTTCGATTTCTGCGGTTATTCTGAGAGGTGGAATGCGAAGGACAGATTATAATCTTCGCGTCACGAACGTCATTGAACAAAGTAGTGAGAATGCGTGAAAATGTGCCATCTAACTGTGATCAGAACTCGTGTACGCTTCTAAGAATATGCCACTAAGAGGCAATTTTTTCCCTTTTAGTAGAACTCTCACCCTTTTGTGTATTTGGGTCACGACGCCACTTAGAGGTAACTACATTAAATGAGACAAAAGTTCACACGTGGATTAATAGCGACATCCATGCTGTAATAGCTCGGTTATTAGAAATAATTATTCAAATGTGTAGGAAACGGAAAGGATATTTTAAAAGGCGCTTACTTGAATAAAATGTCACTCTGCTTATCTATCTACATTAAAATTTCCGATCCTTTCTTCCTTGACTTGTTTACATAAATTAATTTCTGTTTTTCTTCCCCCCCCCTTAGTTTACCTTGTAATCGTTTTCTTTTTGGTTGATTGTTTACGTTTAATAAAATTATAAAGTTTTATTATATTAATTTTCCGATTAGCCTGTATAAAGAATAGTTTTTTTTTTTCTGTTTTATTAAGACAAGCCAAAATCTATACATATCGGCTGAGAAAAAAAGAATGAAATGAAAATGTCCCCATTGCCATTATTCCATATCTATTTAATTTCAGAAATAAGAGTTTTGTAATTTTTAAGTTCTTATTTTATCAAGACTGTTATAATACATACAGAATATACTCCTAAGTGTAATATTTTCAGAAATTTCTTAAAGATTTTTGAGTTAATTTGAAACTATTAATATAATTTTAAGTTTATTTATATATTGTATTATTTATCCTAAATCTGAATAATATTAAAAATTGTACAAATGATTTCTGTTGCTTGAATCTAGTAATGCGATAATGAATACCATTGGAGGGTAATGGATGGCAATGCTGTACCAATGGAAGTTTAACTGAGGTTCGGCTGTTGCTGTTACCCTGATGAGTTTCGAGAGTTCGCTCTCTTAAGGTTTTTGCCTTAAGGGAGCAATTTGAGTCTCCGGGGAAAGTGTTCTCCGGCACGACCCGCTGAGGGGGTCTTGTCGGTGAATTATTTTCTTCGGAATGAGCGGTTCTGCTCGGTGGTCGGTTTCACTGAGTGGAACCAACGCGGAGATTTGGACGGTCTTTCGCCCACTATGGAGTGGCCTAGAGATCGTCCGATTTTTTGAGATTTTACTCCTTTACTTAAACAGAGAGTAATGGATGGCAATGCTGTACCAATGAAGTTTAACTGAGGTTCGGCTGTTGCTGTTACCCCCTTGGGCGCTGAGATTCGAGAGTTTTGAGTACGCTCTCTTAAGGTTTTTGCCTTAAGGGAGCAATTTGAGTCTCCAGGGAAAGTGTTCTCCGGCACGGCCCGCTGAAGGGCTTTGTCGGTGAATGCTTTTCTTCGGAATTTGAGCGGTTCTGCTCGGTGGTGGCGTGTGGGTGGAAGGCTATCACTGAGTAAAGCCAATGCTGAGATGGACGGTCTTTCGCCCACGATTGAGTGGCCTAGGGATCGTCCGAATTTTTAGAGACGGCCTTACCTTTAAATATGGCAATGCTGTAGCCAATGAAGTTCTAACTCAGGTTCGGCTATTGCTGTTACCCTCCTGCCATGATCAGAGCTTTAATAGCTCAATAACACCTTATCCCTACACTGTCCTCTACAGATAACGGGGAAGATGAAAAGCATTCTTGCTTCGCTCCTTTAAGCCAGTCCTTATAAGGACTCTGTTCCGCCATCAGATTGTGATAACAAAAATAGATAAATATGGAAGGTAATATAACAAATTAAAAATATATATATTTATATATATATATATTCGTTCAAGATCCAAGCTATTTTTAACCTGGTTTTATTCCATTTCCCAAGTAAGCAAACAGACAAACAAGCCAAGTTTGAGCCTGCGAGGGTGTTGCAAGTCTAGCTGATCCTGCACGTAGTGCAAGACTAAGGCAACCCATGGTAAAAGTAGAATAAGCTCTGATCATTAATCTTAATATTTACCCTTAATGCAAAGCACATCTCCTGGAGGAGATGTATGAGGCTTTGTATTAAAGGCAAGGGGCCACTACCCAGACCGGTTTCGACCTTTATTGAGGTCTCATCAGTTCGTATATATATATATATATATATATATATATATATATATATATATATATATATATATATATATATATATATGTAGAAAGTTAAAAATCTCATCCTGAGATTTTTAACTTGTTTTGGTAAAATACTTATAAGCTCTTTATTGCTTAACCTTGGTATTTCTAAACCTGGCTCCCACTGATGAGACCTCAATAAAGGTCGAAATCGGTCTGGGTAGTGGTCCCTTGCTTTAATGCATAACATCATACATCTCCTCAAGGAGATGGGCTTTGCATTAAGGGTAAATATTAAGAATAGCGATCAGAGCTTATTCAACCTTTACCACGAGTTGCATAGACTTGCACTACTTTATATATATATATATATATGAACATACTACTAGTATATTCGTTCTTGTGGTTATATCAGTTGCTTTAATATCATTTTTGTTCTAGGTGTTTATCAGAACTTTCCAGACCCCCCATCGTATATAAAACATTTCGATATGTGTATAGAACAGTGTAAGCTGAAAGGAATATTCATAAGCTAGAGATTTCTCTCTAGCTAATGAATATCCTTACGAAGCATCAATAATAAACACTATTATTCAGAGACAGAGAGAAAAAGCAAATAAAGTTTTGGATACTCTTACAAAACACAAGTTTAAAATACACCCAACACGAAGACCAAAACAAACATGGAAGGAACAGTTATATTTCTAACTGATATCCTTCTGAGTTCTCCCAAAGAACTTTAAGGAGGTAAATGTATTGTGTATTTTCATCTGGACCAGGAATTATTACCTTGCAAGCAATCCTCGAAAGTTCATTTTAGATTGTTACGAGCAAACAAAGTCCTATATTGTAAATCCAATACTAAGGCATTCATAAATTAAATATTCTTTTACTTTTATTTAGTTTATTATTGTACTAAGGTGATGATGCTCTATCTGTAGCATCACTTGGATTATTAAAAGAATTTTCACAACAGATCGTAGCGCCGTCTTAGTTTATGCTATTAATGCGCCCTTAAGCAAACAAAGAAACAAAAAAGGCCCATAATCGTAAAAAAAAAATTGATTTGAGATCCTTGGAATAATAATGTAATAACAGTTAATGTAATAAATAATAATAATACATGTAATAAATAATTATGTAATAACAGTTAGGTAACTCAACAGTAGTTTGTTGCTTTTGTATTCGGTGTTTAAAATAATCATACTGCGACGAAGACAATGCAGTACTATTTAAAACAGCAGGAGAGAAAGACGACGCAGTTACTATACTATAGAGAAGCATAGTATATATATATTTCGAAATGTAAATGTGCCATGTTGATATTGGTATCATATGATATTTAAATATTGGTGTCAAAATAAATAACTATATCAAACTATCAAGTATGTAGAAGATAAATAAATTCTAACTATTCTTAACCAATTTTATTTTTAATTAATAATAATAAATCAAAAATACAATATTTCTTAAGTTTTAATTCCTGAACTGAAGAAATTATCTTCATTTTATAGTTGCTGTGACATTTTGTAACTTTATTAAGTATTGTACGTTAAAACTAGAGCCTTAGTTAAAATATAGAATAATCACACGTGGCGGCCTCTGATGGAATTTTGGAAACTCTTAAATAATTCACACGAGAAATTTAGTTAAAAAAATTATATAAAATGCTGGAGGAAGTTGTAAAGTTAAGTCAGTTATATTGTATTTGAACTTTTAATTTTATATTTTTGGTTTATTTTAAAAATTATGCAAGTCAAGATAGTGGTAGACATACAACTAGCTAAAAAGTAAAGGTCTCTTTATTAGCTTAATCTCTTGTCTACCGTCAGACAATCAATGTAGAGGATATTTTTACTTCAGCTATACTTAGATTGTATCGTCTGCTTGAAAGGTGTCAATTACGGCGTTTCAGAATAGACTTCAACGACCATGAAAAAACAAAAAAAAAAGGCGAAATTCATTTGATTAAAATCTCCACTAACTATAAAGTTAGTTTGTAAGTCTTTCAAATTATCTGCACTTACGTACAAACTAAAATTTAAAACCGCACACATTTTAGCCAGCTTAGGCAACAATTTCTGATTTCTCACGGTACGCTATTGATGTGGAAGTGCATGGGAAGACAGCGCCATCTATCACTAGTTGGAGAAACAATTTTAACATTTATCTTGCGACCGGAGCATTATCTTGAGGGGCATGTTTATCGATAGAAAGTCATGCCGTGTCCCGTATAATGGTCAAAAGATAAAAACCTTATCTTTGCATGTCTCTGTGATTGTGGTTGTATATAAATAGAGTCAGGATTTATCTCGTAGACCTAACTCGTTATGGTCATTGATTTGCAGATGATTTGGGGATATGTGTTGTGACATACGGGAGAAAATTATTAATGGATCCATCACGTAATTGGCGTAAATATGAAATATCATGGTGGTGTGAACAGTCACATTACACGGCTCATAATTCTTTACATTTAATGATATCAATATGACGAGAAACAGCCCTGGGGGATAGCGAAGCGTTGGTTGTCAACGCGCTTATAGCACGAATAAGCCGAATGTTTGGTAGAATATCTCCTCCCTCCCTCACCCGTATGTTTTAATCTTCTTGATTAATAACCAGGTTTTAGGCTTGCCGTCCTTGCTTTGGCTTTGCTTCCTTGAAAAGTTTCCTTGCTGTTTGCATAGACGTAATGATTCTCAATTAATTAGAAAGTTGTCAAGAATAAATGCCAACGATGTGGGACTGAAGAAAGCTTAGAAATAATTTCCATTAATATTATTCCCCCCCCCCCAGCACACACGCACATTTATTGGTAAAAATCGTATTCTTAGGCCTTCTGTACCTCTGAAATGTCGCATTATAAATGATATGTCCCATCACCATCATAGGTAATTTGGCAGTTCTATTTTTGCTGAATCTAAAATTGTAGTCGTTAAATAACAACACACTATATAAGATTTGAGATTCTACGAATTTTTATAAATTAATATATATATATAATATAATATAAATAAAGATAAATAAAGAATTAATACCTTAAATTAACTTATTCGATTTGTTCATTATTTTTTTTGCTAGATGAGTGAAGCAAAAATGCTTTTCATAGTCCCCGTTATGTATAAAGAAAATGTATGGATGGAGTAATGTTGAGCTATAAGCTCTGATCATGGCAGGAGGGTAACAGCATAGCCGAGCATCAGTTAAAAATTCCTTGGCTACAGCATTGCCAACCATTACCCTCCCTGGATGCCCATTTTAGTCTCCTCGTACGACATGCATGGACTATAGTGGGGTTATTCTTATCCCGGCCACGGGGACGATTTGTTCATTTTCCTTGACTCTTTATCCCCTCATCTGATTGAAGAAAATCTATGTGAATGGGGTGTTATTGAACTAAAAGCTCTAGTCATGGTTGGGTACGATTTGTTCATCTTGACTTGACAATTGACATTAATGTCTTTAGGGGTAAAGCAAGAAGCTTTTCATATTCCCCGCTATCTATTACGGCTACAGTGAGGGTAAATTTTTATGAGCAGTTTGCTCGCCCTGGATGGGCGTGGAGATTATGCATTGCTACTGGAGGTTAAAATGGATTTTGGTCTTTTATATTTGAATATAGCTGTGGCCTCGTATGGTACAGCTTGGTGAACTAGATCGTTGGGGTATATGGATGTCTTTAAGAATAACTTTGTTGCTAAAGATTGTAGGAAAGAGAAAATATAAGGAATATTTGTATCTCGATGAAGTTGATTGTTTCTGGCGAACCATGGGGCGTTCAGGATCATTCGCAAGCATTTGTTTGGCACACGTTGCAGTTTGATAATATTTGTAGAGGAGGTGTAGCTCTAGACTGGAGAAGCGTAAGTGGCTATAGGACGAATCATCAGCTGGTATAAAAGCAATTTGATTCCGATATTTATCTTGCTGTTCCTATTAATTAGGGGGTAGTTCTGGGCGATGGCTTTAGATACCTTTGCACACGTAGCCTTGATGTGTTGGTTAAAAGTTAATTTTTTGTCGAGGATGACACCAAGGTATTTTGTTTCTGTTTGCCAGGGAATTTTGGTATTGAATAGTATGACGTCTCTTGCAAGAGATATCGACCTTTTCGTGAAGAGAATGGCTGAGCTTTTTTGGGGATTTAATTCCAATCTCCATTTGGAGAAAACCATCTCTCTAATTTTAAGTTTTCTTGCAGTTTTCTAGTAATCAATTGCGGTCGGAGAGATCTGGCTAACAATGCTGTGTCATCCGCATATAGGGCCATGATGGATGTCATTGGGTTGTGTGGGATATCTGACATGTATATAGAGAACAGTAATGGAGCCAGTACGGATCCCTGCGGTACTCCGGCCAAGATATGGCGCTGAGATGAGGTAGTACCATTGATCTTGACTTGCACGGTTCTGTTCTGTAGATATGATCTAACTAAATGTACCATTTTCAGTAAGATACCGGCTGAGATAAGTTTATATAGCAATCCGAAGTGCCATATTTTGTAAAATGCTCTGGATAGATCAAGATAAACAGCTCCCGTGTATTGATGCCAGTTGTAGCTGCTGGTAATATATTCCACAATTCTGTGGATTTGCTGGGTAGTACTATGGTGTTGCCGAAAACCGAACTGTTCTTTAGAAAGGATGTCTAGTTCATTTACTGAGGCTTGAAGTCGTGAGAGGATGACCTTACCCAGGTTGGAGATGAGACTGATTGGACGATAATTTTGAGGTAGGTGTGGGTCCTTTCCTGGCTTATGTATAGGGATTACATCATCCAGTTTCCAGGTGGAAGAAAAATAGTGAAATCTTAAGATTGAATTTATTATAATGGTCAGATGCATTACAGTTAAAATTATTTTAATAAAGTAAAAAAAAAAATAATATATTAAAATAAATATTATGGTATGTTTAATATTAATTTTAAGGCAAAATAGTATGCTAAAATAAGAAACATTGCATTAAAAAAGATATGTTCGGTTTTATTATTAATGCTGAGGAAAAATTGGATTAACGAATGGATATTATATAAATATGTGTGTGTGTGTGTGTGTGTGTGTGTGTGACAAAAATATTAATAAAGACATGCTATTTTATCAAGCCTTTTATTTAGAAATATTTAATAAAGACTATATTATATTAAAGTAAAGGTAAAAATATTATATCAATGTAAAAAATAATAATATTATAGTAAAACTATTATATCAAAGTAAATGTTATATTAAGCATTGAAATAAATATTATATTAAATTTTAATTTAATTTAAAAAACATTAAAATTAAAATTCAATTACTGGCTAGATTGGATGAAGCAAATATGCTTTTCATATTTCCCTTTATCTGTATAAGGAAACTTTGTGGGGGAGGGGGGGAGGGTCAATACGCTCGTTCTTTGAGGGACTGTGGAGTTGGCTGTGTTCAGCTGGGAACAGGATTGTCTTGGGTCTTTTGTGTTTGCAGTGTTTGGATTCATTGTAGTTGGCAGCTTGTCTGACTATTGGGTTTGGGTGCGTGCTTGTCTTTGAGAAGAACTTTTCAGCTAGGTCATGAAGGAGCCGAAGGACGTATGGGATTCTGGTCTCTCGGTGGATCTGGGTGTTTCTAATAAACCACGGGTCGTCCAGTATCATCCGCAGGCATTTATTCTGCATTCGCTGCAATTTTAGAATGTTTGAGTTCGAGGTATGGGCCACGCTGGGGAGGCGTATATGATTACAGGACGTATCACCATAATAGTGGCTTGTTTCGTGTAGTTTGCTGCGGCGGTTGATCATAGGGAAGAGTTGAGCTATGGCTTGTCTTTGCACCTATGAGTTTAATATGACTGTTAAATTGGAGTATTTTGTCAAGTTGTACTCCGAGATATTTGGTTTCTGTCTGCCATGGAATATTTTATCCGAAGAGCTTGATGTCATTTTGGATGGAGGCTTTCCTTCTTGAGAACGTTATGGCTGTGCTTTGGTTTACTTGGATCCTCCAGTCAGATAGTATAGTGTAGTGATACTATCCTGGGATCGTCGGATTGCCAGGTGGGGGCGGAGAGATCTTACTAGTATTGCCTTGTCGTCTGCGTATACGACACACACAAAACCTGATTGTCCTCAGGTTTTGTGGGATGTCTGCGATGTATATTGCAAATAGTAGGGGAGTGTGGGTCAGCAGGGGAGCCCTGTGGAATTCCTGCTAGGATTTTGCACCTGGTTGAGACTGTTCCATTGATTTTTACCTGCATGGTTCTTTCGCAGAGGTATGTTTTTATTAACTTTATTTGATTTATTGGCATGGTTGCTTTTATGAGTTTATAGAGAAGGACTTGGTGCCAGGTCTTGTCAAAGGCCTTTGCGAAGTCTAGGAATACCGCGCCGGTGTGCAGATTCCAATTATATCAAAACCAATTATATAGGTTTTGATGTGAATTTGCTGAGCTGTGCTGAACAATGAACAATCAATTCGTCGGAAGCCGAATTATTCATTTGATATGATTCCTAGTTTATCTGTTGTTTCTTATAATCATGAGAAGATGACTTTTTCCATGACTTCTCCTAGGTTGGATAGTAGACTAATGGAACGGTAACTCTAGGGGAGTTGGGGTTATTGCCTGGCTTCTTTATGGATATGATGTCGACGGTTTTCCATGCTGCGGGAAAGTGCTGCATTCTTCATATTGCATTTGTTATGTTGACTAGGTGCACTACAGCCATTTGTGGAAGCAGCTTTATTATTTTGTTGGTGATGCCATCTGGATCTGGTTTGATTTTGTTGTTGAGATGCTTCATGATGTTGATTATTTCTGCTGGAATAGTGGGCGGGGGATGCGTTCTGAGTTGTCCTTGGACGGCCTTAACGTGCGTCTAATCTGTTGATGAACTTTGTAGATGAGGTTAATGTTTATGTTTTCATGTGATAGTCTACATTGTTTTTTCCAGATTGCCCATGACAGTTTCGGCTTTTTCCATATCAGTGTGTGCAATACCATGTTTGGCCTGCATGGGGGGTAACATGTTTGGTACGAAGTGTTCTCAGGAATTTCCTGATTGTATGATCCTGTGGGTTGAGTGCTGTTAGCTTGTTTTTCCCATTCCTGATTTCTGTGGTTTTGAAGTGCTTCTCTGACTTGGCTGCTCATATTGTTTAGAATTTTTTTGTCTTGTGGGGCTCTTATGTTGTGATATGACTTTCTGGCTTTGTTTTTTGTTCTGATTAGCTCCATGATATCCTCTGGGAGACGGCTGGTCGTGTGGGCGATTGTGGTTTAGGTGACTGCTGCTAGCACTTTGTTGATTTGATTTGTTAAGTTATTTACAGCTTCATCTATCTTTTCTCTTTTGTGGATGATGGGTGCTGGGCCGATGTATTCTGGGAGAATTTTGGATAGCTTGTCCCATGCTATGAAGAAGTGCGGTGGGGGGGGGGAGTTGATCTTGGGTGCCTAGTTTAAGCAGGATGGGGTTGTAGTCTGACGATAGCTCGTTGATCGTCTCTAGTTGATATTGATATCTGAAGATAACAATGTCTAGTACATCTGATCTGCCATGAGGGGCTGTCATGAGTGAATTCGGGAAGGGGGGATCCTGCCTACTACAACTGAGTTGTGTGTTGTATAGTTGTTTAGTGTGCGACCGTTTTTGTTGATTGTGGTGCTGAACCATGCAGTGTGCTTGGCGTTTAAGTCTTCTGCTATGATGGTGGAATCTGTGTAGCCGAGGAAGACTTCCAAGTCTGACATCAGTAGGGGTTTACTTGGTGAGTTGTAGGCTGCGTATACCTTGAGTCTGCTCAGCATTGTTGGTGTGCACCTCTATGCCTGTTACCTCCAGGTTGATGGTTTGTGGGTTGGTTATGCCTTGTGCCTTAGATAGGTTTTGATGTAGATGGCGGTACCTCCGCCTCTGGTACCGAGTCTGTCCTTTCGGTACATAGAGTATCCTCTTAGTTTTGAGTCATTTGCAGGTCGGAGTTGCGTGTCGTTGATTAATATTATGTCTAATATTATGCATGTCGTGAATGCGTCTGTGCGCAAACTCTTGTACTTCTAGTTTCTTGTTGGTAAGACCGTTGGCATTCTAGGTAGGAATCAGGAGAGAGTTCGGTTGGATTTTTTTCTTTATTCATGAATGAGGGCTGTCAGAATGGAGTTAGTTCTTTGTAGGAATCTCTTTGTGGAAGATTGCTGCAATGTTGAGGCTTGTTTGGTCGTTAAGTGCTGTATTCTTTGAGCGCACTGCTTCCGCGTAGGTTTTGGTTGGGGATTGGATTCTTTCCTGAGTTATCAAGTTTGGATTTCTTTGTGTTGGGGGGGGGATGATCACCCTAGTTGCTTCGAATGGCATTGGGGGGGGGGTAGTTCTTAACGCCTCGCGATTTTTCGGATGGAGGCTGCAACCTTTATAATTGGCAGGATAAGGCCCCACAGCTGGCACATCTGGCCGGTCTGGTTCTATACTTGGTGCAGGTGATAGTTTTCACTGCATTTTAGGCATCTGTATTCTTCTTTGCATAGCTTTTGGGCATGGCTAAATTTTTGGTATCTATGGCATTGCTTTGCTGAAGCTCTTTTTCTGAGTGGCTCTGTGGTGATCCTGAGGCCGTAGACTGCGGTTAGCTCGTAAATCTGTTTTGGGGTGTTGTTAATTTCGACCAGCACTAGTGACATTGGTTTTTTGTCTGTTCTGTACATCCTTGATTGGAGTCTGGACCTGGTTGATAAGGTCTGAGTGGTTATAAAGTCATCTGTTTGCGATCAGCAACAGTGTTAGGTTGGAGTTTTACCTCTCATCTGTATTTTTAGCCCAGGAGTAGGCGATATTTTGTTCCCTGAGGATCAGTGAGATTGAGATATATTTTTCATTGTCTCTTAGAATTACTGAGGGGGACACCTTTTTTTTGTTGTTGTTGATTAGGACGTCTTGTGCAATCAGTCCTGCTCCATGTGGTCATCTTCGGTTCTGTCTTTTGTTGGTATGTTCTTCCTGGGAGTCCATCTGCCGGGGCTCCTTAGGTGAAGAGACAGTTGTGTTTTCGCCTTCTGTATCCTCATCTTTACCTTCAGATCATTTGTTTGTGATTATAGGGTTAGGAAACCTGGCCACTCGGTCTCAACCTTCTTGAATAGGTCAATAGCTTGATCTCTGTTCAAGTGTTGTATTAAATCGTTTAAGTTCTCCTTACTAAGCTGGCTGGTTAGGGCTATTGCTGGCCTTGGAAACGCTTAAGTTGCTTTGGTTCAGAAATGTTATCCACAGATTTTAAAATAAAATTAATATTAGAAAAACACCAATTTTGCACACCCAGAGAGCTGAGTCAATCAATAATAGATAATTATCATTCACAATATCAGGAAACACGAATTACCTGAACAGCCGGGTAAATTAAATCGCCTCTCAATTACCCTAATCCATTCACTGTATCAGTCTTTTCACAATTTACACTACTCATTAATAACAGCTCTTGACTCTATTTCCATTCATTTTCATTTCACACGTCGTACATCCAATTTGTCCACAATTCGTCAATAGCGACTCATAGAAGACGAAAAATTATTTGGTTTATTATTATATTTTTATTTAAAAAAATAAAAGGTGTATAAAAATAAATAAAGTTAAAATTATTTTAATTCTCTAAACCTAAATAGGTAAATCTGTAAAAATTTATAAAAATAAAAATAAAAAATCTTTAATATAAATGTGTAAAGAATATGGCAGACTGTTTGATTAGAATACGCGAGGAAATATTTAATTTTGAGATGGAATTGGTTACAAGATTATTTAGTTTAAATTTGACTCATTACTTTTAGTGTGTGTTCAAGTGAATTCAAGGTCAAAACTGACAGGTGAAAGACAATTCATAGTTACTTTAATTAATGTTAATTATTTAATTAACATACTAGTATATAAGAGAACATTCAGTTTAATTATTTTTATCTTATTATTTAATTCTAAAATTTTACTATATTTTAAAACTTTACATTAATTTATATCTATGTTTCAAAAAATGCGAACAGAATAGAAATAAAATTATTCGTGGAGACTTGATTACAATGTATTGATTTAATATATCACTTTCTATTTTACTTTAGGATCCTCACCTGGCTAATTACCAATCAGAAAGAAGACCAATGGTAGTCCCTAAATATACATCAGTTCAATTTATCGCCTTTTCGGTTATAACACTTAATTCTATAGCACTGGAAGATGGAGGGAAAGATTAAAAGTAAAACATTTTATCGTTAAATGGCTAATCAAAACATTGGATGCCTTGTATATTAAAAAATTTTCTTTTTATGTCTCTCTTAAAGCGATTCTTGCACAGTTTTTTTTTTTTTTCCATACCCATTTTCTATGTTTCTCATCTCCTTCTGAGCATCATATCTGTAAATAAACCCACGGTTGCTTATCTAGGCGACAATTTTCTGTTGACTCAGTAAACCTACACCCCCTCCGTCCATCAGAGGTCACAGCCTGGTCGCTAGCGTCCGTAATTAGATTGAGCTGTCTCCTAAGACTTGGCGGCATCGTGTCAAATTAGGAAGTCTGTGAGTTTCCACATCGGAGGTGCCGTATCGTTTTTCCTAATTAGCGCGTGGCTATTTAGAGGAGAAAAGATGGGGGGTCGGAACGTAGGAAGACATCTAAGTTAAGGGGCCATAAATTTTGGCCAAAGTAATGATCCAAACTCGAGTCCGATCTCGGTGTCTGAACTAATCATGTGACCTGCTAGTTGGGAAATGCGATGTGACATGAAATGCATTCTCCAGCACACCTGAAGCGCATAGGGACCGACCTCACCCTTGTCATGAGTCGTGTGTTGTATCCAGTTTTACTGGAAGCAGTTAATAAATAAATGATCTACTGCTTGACCTGCTCTGACGAACTCTGCTAGATAATAAGTGCTATGATACTGGCCTAAATTGGTTTGGTTTCCTTTGATAGTTTAGCTGGTTTGTGATATGACGATGGACTTCATGCTGTAGAATATCTTTTTAGGTTTTTCTACTCTTCTTTTAACCCCTAAAGTTACAATCTTTATTTGACATATTTTATCTGATTTGATTCTATTCCAGTTGTTTTTCATAATGATTCATGACATTTCTGTACATGGTTTAATGTCTAGTTTAAAATAATATCGTTGAAGAGAACAACAGTTTTTTTTTAAAGATTTTTTTAATAATTAATTTTTATAAACCCGATATATGCCCCAAAACTCAACTCCAGCGTTTCTTTTGCGCGTTGGTGCGTTGGTTCTTAAGGGGTCAAATGTGAGAACATTTGCTGTGACATGGATTCTTCTATTTTAGTGGACTAGAGCGCGAGTTTTTTCCATGTATTATCAGAGAGGCATCAGCATCATATTAAAATGATATGTGTGTGTGTGTGTGTGTGTGTGTGTGTGTGTGTGTGTGTGTGTGTGTGTGTGTGTGTGTGTGTGTGTGTGTGTGTGTGTGTGTGTGTGTGTGTGTGTGTGTGTGTGTGTGTGTGTGTGGAACCGACCCTAGGGCTTCTGATCAAATGTTCAATCCTCACCTTATCGCAATGCATTTTGCTAGTGGGTATTTACCTGAATGCTGAATGAACAAAGATGGACTAGTAATTTGGAGTTTAGCTTTCAAAAGTGCATTTATATCATCTGTAGTATCTCTGAATCCTTTTACAGTACTCTTCCCTCCTTTTACAAGAACCTCCAGAACAATTTTGTCACCTTCCTGATATTTATTTTCTAAACTAAAAGCTTCTCATGACCTTTGTTGAGCTACTTTTTACGCTATTCGAAAAAGCTTATAAATTGCGAGGAAAAAATGTATTATGAAAGGAATCAGAGATGATAAAAGTGACATGAAAATTGAAGATAAAGATATTCTAGATGTCCAGAGTAACTACTTTGGAAGGTTGATAAATGAAAAAAGCAGTGACAAAACAGAAAATATTGAAGACGAATGCGGTTAGGAGTACATATCAATACTTGAAGTAGATGATATTCGAACAGAAAAACTCAATTATGGAGGTGTAAAAGTTTTAGGGTTGTTACCCGGTATAATTCAGAAGGCAAAGTCAGAAGGTCAAATTCTGGTTGATTGTAGTAGGACATTCGTAGTATCCATCTATAAAGAAAAGAAATAAAACGCGACGAGAGAATTACAGACTTGGGAGCGTGTTCTTCAAAAAATGCTAAAAAAGTTGTTGTAGGGAAATTTCGAAAAGACAATGCTAGGTTCAGGGCAAGCAGGGATTGTCAAAATAGATTTTCGCTTAGAGTTGAGAAATCATGAGAACACTAAAAGAATCTATATAATCTATTGGCCTGATTTCAAAATTGTACATGTTCTACTCAGCTGTTTACTTTATGTAGATGACTTTACAGTCTTAAATAATCGAGTACAAGTCTGTAGAATTCCATAACTGTTGTAACAAGTATGGTATGAAAATCAACAACAACAAGACAGTTATTGATGATTGAAGTGATTGAAAGTTAAAGTTCCTGTCTGTGAAAATAGGTAAGAACTTGAAACACATCCTGAATGAGAAACCTAGAAAACAAATAAAATACGAAATACTTATTTAGACCCACGCTTTTAGTGAAGATGAAAAATTAAACATGGAAATAGACAACAGAATCAACAAAGCTGGTATGGAGGAAGTCAATTAAATAAATGTATGTGGAATAAGAGAGAGAAATTAGTCACAACATTAAAGTAGCATCATACAAGATGGTGTTATAACTAGTTTTAAGTTATGGATCGGGGAGTTGTTTAGAAATAAGACATTTGACCAAAGACTAGAGATCAGAGAGATCTGAGTAAAATTAGGGGAATGAACTTCATGCATTCAAGAAAGAATTTGTGAACAGAACTAATGCAAGGTGGTTTTGGTCACTGAGTGTAGCATAAACAGGTATTTGATGTCAGAATGGAAAAAAAAGAAGAAGAAAAAAAAAAAGGGAGCATTTTCACATTTGTATTCCAAATTATACAATTAATATTTACAAGTATTAAAAGTAAAATTGTCAGTTTTTAATAGTTGAAAAGATGTTATCGTACATTTACAGTATTTAATGTATGTACATATATACAATTAACAAGTGATATTTTCAGATTAGTAAAAACATGCAGTTCAAAGTACCTTCATTATTTGGATAAATCTACTGGAAACGGTAGAAGTATTAATATGAATAATTTATTATTTTTTAAGTGAATAAAGGAAGGGAAAGTATATATTTATGAGATGAGTTGGGTGCTAATATTAGCAGTAAAAGGATAGTTAGGCGGATATATTAAATGATATAAAATGGTTTTTCTTCACAGGGTTTGTTTCCAAGTTTTAGGTTTTTGAAAGACGATACAAGAATCACTCTTTGATTTCAGCACCCTGATATCTTAAAATAACTCCGCTTGTAGTATTCGATGGGTGGATTGAGTCTCATCGATACTGTTGCCGGTTCCAAGCCCCTGTAAAGGAGAAGGGTTTGGCAATGGGCTAACAAACAACCCATTCCTAGAAAAGATATTTTGTTGAGAAGGCTAAAACCGAACTGACTACGGGAATAATGTATGCAAAGGAAAAGGTTAACGAGAAATATTACGAAATACGGAAATTTCATAATATTCGGTATTAACGTCATGGAATGTCATGACGTTAATACCGAATGGTAAAATGCAAAATGTAGCAGAAGAATTATTGAAATATGGTATGTATATCATAGCCTTACAGGAAATAAGAGGAAAGGACAAGGAGTATTTATTAAAAAAAAAGATTATCAGTTATACTTTAGTGGCCCTATAAAACAAGGAAAACATGGAGTTGGTTTTATTATAACAAAAAAGGTCTACAAATCAAAATTAGGATTTAGCATGTGAAGGCATACCAAAAAACGATGCTATGATTCTGTTAGGAGACTTTAATGCTAAATTAGGGACGGAAGATATTTATAAAGAGGTGTTTGGAAGATATAGTCTACATGAAGAAATAAATAATAATGGTAATAGAGTTGGTCAAAGAAAAAAAAATTATTTTTATTTATTTATTATTATTATTATTTTTTTTTTTTTTTTGGCTAGATGGGCGAAGCAAGAATGCTTTTCATATTTCCCGTTATCTGTAGAGGACAATGTAAGGATAGAGTGTTATTGAGCTATATAAAGCTCTAATCATGGCAGGAGGGTAACAGCAATAGCCGATCCTCTGTTAAAACTTCATTTGCTGCAGCATTGCCATCCATTATCCTCACTGGGTACCCATTTTATTCGAGGCGAATAAAATGGGTACCCAGCCATACCCATCCACTGTAGCCGCCATGCGTGGGCTACAGTGGAGCTATTCTTATCCAGGCCAACACATGGGATTGTAGAGTTAATAGAAGATATCCTAAAATATTAAGCATTTGTTCTTGTTTTTTAATAAAAGGTGTGTTATGCAATTTAAATGCTTTTAAATATTAAATAGTGACTTTAGTTTAATTTTAATTTTAATTTCTATCTTAACTTTAATATAAAGCTATATTTTAAATGTATTAAATATCAAATGTGTTCTTAAAGTGGTATTAAAGATTACTATTTAATAATGTGCTTTATTTATTTACATATATTTTACATATATTACATATATTTACATGTAGTTGGAAGGGGATCAATCGTTCGATGCTGTTGGCACACTCTCCTTCGATGAGTCTTTGGACTCCCTGGAGGTGTCATATAATAATAATAAGAATAATAATAATAATAACATATCCTTCATATTTGTGTAGTCTTTTCAAAGTAGTGCTTGTCGAGGCAACTCATTGTAAAGGTGGCTGAAGTTTTCAAAATAAGAATGCTTTGAAATGATTCTAGATATGAAAAAAAAGAAAAAAAGTGTCCTTCACGATTACATTTTAGATAGTGGAATCATTATTTATCGCAGTGTTTTTTTTTTTTATTATTTTAGCGGTGTTTTTCAAAATTAATAAGCAGCAACTATTTTGTCGTTCTCACCCATATTATTTTTCAGTTTTGGCTTGGCAAGTTTTATTGAAAGTTAGTATTTGGAATCCTTAAGAAAAAAATTTTGCAGTCATATCAATTTTGGCCTATTTGGATTATTTTCAAGGGCAAATTCTACAAGCGTATCGTAATCATGCAATGTAAAAAATATTCGGATTTGAAGAAATAAAATGTATTACATGCCTACGTAGACATGTATCATTACTCCCTTACTTGCAGGGTTTATGCAATAGACTGTTGAATTATCATAATCAAATTCCTGCCATGTACCCTCAAGGGGTGTACAGGATATGATAGTACTACATGAAAAATTTACATCATTACTAACTTCCTATCTACAATTTTCCTCTAAATCAATCTGTTACTTGTCAAGACTCCAATATTATCAGATCTTATATTACTATCGTCTAAGGCACTTTGTACCGTATCAATCCACCTATATCTTGGTCTTCCTCTGGGTCGTTTTGCTGCCAACCTGGCAGAGAACACTTGTTTTGCTAATCTTTCTTCGCCCATTCTGTTTAAGTGACCATACCACCTGAGATTAGCTCTGCTAACGCATTCCTGGATGCCGACAATGTCAAGTTCCTTCCAAATATCCTCATTTTTAATATGATATTGCCATTGATGCCATCTGTTCACGCCTATAATCTTTCTCAGGACTCTCATATCTGCGGTCTCTAGTCTTAGATCAAGTGTTTTACTTCTGACCCAGCTCTCAGATCCATAAGTTAAAACTGGTTTGAACATTGTCTTGTATCCAGCTAATTTAATGTTCCGACTAATTTCTCTCTTATTCCATATGAATTTATTCAATTGATTTCCCACCATACCAGCTTTGCTGATTCTGTTGTTTATTTCCATATTTAATTTACCATCTTCAGTAAAAATCGTGCCTAAGTAGCTGAAATGTTTTACTTGTTTCACTGGTTCTCCATTCACAACACAGTTGACATTTTCAATTATTTTGCCTATTTTCATTGCCTTTGTCTTTTTATTGCTGAACTTCATGCCATATCTATTACAACAGTTATTCGATTTAATCAGAGAATCTTGCAGACTTGTAGCGGATTTATTTAGAAGTATAACATCACCCACATAAAGCAAAGAGCTGACATTAACATCTCCAATTTTGATATCATGTTTAATACCACTTTCCTTCATAATGTGATCCATATAGATAATGAATAACAGAGGGGATAATGTAAATTCTTGTCTCACACCAGATTTAACATTAAACTATCTTCCTGTACTTCCTTCAATTCTAACTGTTGACTTACAACTCAAATAAAGACTAAGTATTGCTTGATATAATGCCCCATTGACATCATATAACTGTAGCATTTTGAATAGCTTCTCTCTTGGCACCTTGTCATATGCCTTTTACAAATCGACAAAACTTAAATACAGATCTTTGTTATATTCCCATTCTTTCTCGACTATTTGTCGTAAAGTGAAGATTTGATCCTGGCCTCTGTTTGGCCTGAATCCAGCTTGTTCTTCACCCAGCTTTTCTTCCACAATTGTTCTCAACGTTTCTCAAGTATACTTGCATAGATCTTGCCAGGAACACTCAGTAGGGAAATACCTCTGTAATTCTCACATTCAGTTTTATTTCCCTTTTTATATATGGGTACTATTAGAGCTCTACTCCAATCATCGGGAATTCGTCCCTCTGTCCAGGCTTTCTGAACTATGCAGTGCAGCCACTGTGAGACTTTTATACCACCATACTTCAGCATTTCTGGTCGAATATCATCTACTCCTGTTGCTTTTCCACATTTCAAGCCTTTGATGGCTTTTTCTACTTCAAGTATGGATATGTATTCCTGACTGCATGCCAGGTCAGTGTTTATTACCACTGTGCTGTCATCATTGCTTGTTTCATTTAGCAGTTTTTCAAAGTAATTACTCCATACTTCAAGGATATCTTTTTCTCCGTTTTCATGTCACCTTTATCATCTCTAACTCCTTTTACTTCTTCAACAACCGCCAGAATATTTTGTCACCTTCTTGATATTTATTTTCTATATTCTTGCCAATAGTCCTCCCATGACTTTTGTTTAGATAGTTTTACACAGTGTTTAGCATTCTTGCATTTGTCTCTGTATTCTCTAAGAGCACAAGCTGACTTATTTGCCAGGAACTTTTGATATGCTTTCTTCTTTTCCTTCACTGCCTCTTTAACTTCCTGTGTCCACCATGGAGTTCTAATTTTTCTATCCTTGCAGACAACTTCATCACATGCCTCTCTAGCTGAATCAATCAGTGCTTTCTTCAAGGCTTGTCACTGAATCTCCAAGGTAGGTTTGATTCCTGTTCTCAAACTCTTTCATTTTTTCTTCAATAATTTTTGTGTATTTTAGTCTACAGGTCACATCTGAGAGCTGTTCAACTTTTATTCGCTTTAAAACTTTCTTATATGTTATTCTTTTCAATATGAAATTCAATTTTATCCTGTTCAAGGCTAAATAGTGATCACTTCCAATTTCAAATCCTCTGTACACTCTGGTGTCCTGCACCAGTGAGAAAACATCACTATCAACAATAACATAGTCAATGAGACTTTTCTTATTCCTTGCCTCTTCTCTCTATGTGAATTTGTGCACATTTTTATGTTGGAACGTGGTATTGCTAACACCATGTTGGAACATGGTGTTAGTAATAACCAGTCCATGTCCTGAGCAGAAATCGAACAGATATTTGCCATTATTATTAGCTTTGCTCTTTTCTCCAAATTTTCCCAAAATATTTTTGTATGTCTCACAATCATTTCCTACTCTGCTATTTAGATCCCCAACAAGGACCAACTTTTCCTTTTTCATTGTGTGAGTTGCTTTTTCTAAAGCTTCAAAAAATTCCTCCACTTCTACCTTAGTAGAACCTTCTGTGGGACCATAGACACAAATAAGTGTCATTGTCCAGTTCCCCATTCTCATCTTTGCCCACATTACTCTACTTGAGACTGACTGCCATTCAAGAAGATTAGCCTCGTATTTTGTGTTGAATACTATGGGCACTCATTCTTTTCCTTGATTGTCATTGCCTGAATATAACATTTTGTATTTATTGCTCAGAAAGATCACCAGTTTTTGTCTTTTTTGTTTCAGTCACCCCTATTATGTCGATCTGGTACTTATCTAATTCCTCAGCTAGCTCCATTTCTTTGCCATTCAGGCTTCTTACGTTGATAGTACCGATCTTTAACTCTGGTGATGTTGAGTTGGGGTGTGTTTTCAGATTTGTTCCAGTAGCTGACTTTTCGCTGTTCGCCCTGGTTCCCTGGCAAAAACAACGGGACCCTTGTTTAACCGGGCGACGTTCCAGCCGGCATGAAATTTTGTCATGTTGTACTACCATCATTTTGTATTTTGGTTTTAACCAATAAGAATACAATTTGTTCGGCTAAATCCCAAATTGCCAGCCCATCCTCGTTCTTCAGTATCCAAGTAGATACCCAACAGGGTGCACCACGAGAGGGTGAGGATTGGATATTAGGTCAGAAGCCCTGGTCGGTTCTCCACATTCCTTTAAAGGCTATGTAGAGGTCTGCTCTCAGTTATACAGCTTTGACCCTTAAGCACCCCTACAGTTGAATTATTAAATTTGTCATTTGGAATATATGATTTATAATTCGACTGTATAATTTACAATCTGATTGTAAATCTCAGTTAAATAAATAATAAATAAAAGAAAGAATATATAAAATTAGACAAAATGCACTGGTTCAAAGCCTTAGTTCCCTGAACCTTTACTCCGAACAACAACTACATGTAGAGGATGTCGAAAGAATTTTATCGACGAGATTTTTTTTTTAATTTCGCAAGTTTAACGCAAAATTTTACATTCACATTCTTTCTTCTATTCTTAAGGCGATCAAACACAATCATACAGAAAGATGCTAAAACACAAAATAGTTTCGAAAGATGGATGAAGTTTATAGCGATATTCAAAGTCCACAGCTAACTATGATACTGTTAAACATATAAACATATACCAATGCTGGAGTCATCGTGGTTAATAATGATTTATTGTAAAATACAACTAAAGGTGTAAGAAATAATATTTGATTTTATTCAAAAAATATGAAATATTTTTTAAAAAATTTGTTTGTTTTTAAATAATAATTATTTTTTCAAAGTTTTTATAGAATTATTTTCAATAAAATTTATAAATTTCGTTGGTTCAGGAAAAGAGTACACAGAGGATTGGAAATTGGAAGTGAGCATCACTTAGGTTTGAGAAGAACAAAAGTAAATATGTTATGGAAAAGAAAAATATGTATCGGAGTTTTAAAAACGAATCAAAGTCTAGAAACTTTCGGATCTGAAATGTAGACTCGAATATTATTGAAAAAAAGATGAAAGAATTTAAAAACAAGAACCAAACCTAATGGAAAAATCTGAAGAAAACATTGATTGAGTCTTTTAAGGAGTTATGTGGTGAATTTATCTACGAGGTGTAGAAAAATCCACTTTATGGTGAACTTAAGTTAATGCGGGATTCCTCGAAAAGAAGAAATCGCATCGAAGAGTCTGGCAAGCAAATGAGAATTTGCTTGCTGAAATGAAAAATTTATATTGCCTTAACACAAAGATAAATATAAGAAAGCAAAACTATATGTAAAAGTTGCTAAACAAAATTCATGGAAAGAACTTCGTGAAGAATTTGATGAAAGTCGATTTAGTTATTGGTTCATTAAGAATTATCACTAACCTTTTTTTTTTTTTTTTATACTAAACTTTGTATGCCAATTTGCTTCTGGAAGACTTTGATGAGACAAAACTAACATGGAGTTGAGTAAGATCTAATGGAATCCTAAGGCAACAAAGCATTAATAGTTGTCTTTTCACAAAACTAATAAAAATAAAATAAATATGTAAATAAATAAATGAAATAAAATAAATATATTATCTTTTTTTTTAATTTCCAAAAAGAAATTTATAAATCCCATTATACACCTTTTTTTATTTTAACACTGCTAATTTATAAAAATTTGCGATTTTTTTTTTTTTTTTATTCTCAGCTGAAAACAACTTCTCAAATCTCCTAATAACAACTTGTTAAGCTGGTCAGAGTATAGTGACGTTCTCCCCTCTATAACCCCTTACAGTAAACACCACGTGGGTTTAGGTACACACTTCTATAATCACCCTTGCCAGTAGCGTGCATTGGCACATGAGAGAGCCTGCGAAGTCACGCATACATTCACCAAACCTTTGTTATCTTAATCGCTTCCCCTTGGGCGTTCATCTGCTGAGTCACCTCAAGCAAAGGAAGGTCACGACTTTTGTACCTGCCTCTTTTATCCTCCCGGTTGTGTCAAATGTCGAACGAAATAGCTACACTGTATGCATTGCCCTCTCATGGTACGTTATTATTCCTCGAGTTAATGAACTAAACAAAAATAGCTGTCAGTTAAATGTCCTGCGCCAACCAGATGTTCGCCTCTTGTTGCCATTCTCTTTTCACTTTCCATCTGTTTGAGAACCATCCCCGATATTAAAGTAGCAAATTTCTATTATTTTTAAAGAGAAGGTTGCTGTTTTTTTTTTTATTTCCTTTTCAAGGAAAGTTATTTTAAATTATAAATTTTCTTTTCAAGGAAAGTTATTTTAAATTATAAATGTCTAAGAAGTTCATTTTTTATGTATATAATTAAATTATAAATCTTAAAATATCATGTTAAGGTTTAATCGAATGAAACAACAAAATGAAAAAAATCATAGGGATCCAATATTTCGTCTCTGTTACAGAGACATCATCTGAGATACAATATGAGAATTGTAATATCGCACACAAACAACACGAAATACGTTAGACGTGGCTCTTATCACGACAATGATAACCATGGGCGTCCGCAGAGGAGGCAAAAGGGGACTTTTCCCCCTCTCCCACTGGGGATCTACTTGTGAAAAAAAAATCAAAAAACTAAATGATTAAATAAAATTTTATTGATGTAATTATTTGTCTCCAAGTTCCCCCCCCTGGGAAATTTTGCTTCCCCCCCTGAAAATTTTCTGCGGACGCCCATGATGATAACATAATGTTGAGGATGGGGGGGAGGGGGGGGGAGGAGTTGTGAATGGATCTACCTGCGTGGGTGATGTAGTAATGTTTCTGAAGATATTAGCCTGTAAGTTTAAAGTTCTAAATGGAGCGCCCTCTGTGGGCTTTAGTGGGTAGGATCGGTTTTCCGAATATTGTAAAGTTACATATAGACATATTTATTAAGAATTTTTTTATCTGATCATACGTCAAAAAAGAAAGGGGTGTCATGTTTGTATTTGTTAGTTAAATGCAGTAGGTTTTTTTCATTTGCCTCTAGACAAGTTTAGGCATCATTTAGACTTGACTGACCATAATTGCAGGTGAATATATTTCTTCACGACGAAGTTACAAATTTTCTAGTTTGACCACAAACTGGAAATGAAAAGTGAAGGAGAGGATCTTTAGGAGAGAGAGTAAAGGCATCTTGCTTCTATAAGGTTTGAAAACAATGTAGAGATTATATTTCTTTAAATTTCTTTATCTATTTTTTATTGGGTGTCCCTGATATTGGGGATGATAATAGTATTTACTGTAATCTCTATATTGAGAGGAATATGGGGTGACAAGAGCAATTATTTTATTTTTATTTATTTATTTATTTTGCCATTGTAGACATTGGATAGGAAAGCCAGACACATAAAGGAGATTTCAGCTATCAAGGAAGCCTGGTTGGAACAGAGGTTTGACTCTATTGACACGGGGTTTTATGAAACCATAATGTTGGAAGGGGGCGGGGGGAGGTTTGTGAATGGATCTACCTACATGAGTGATGTGGTAATGTGTTTGAGTCATGTGACCAAATGGAGAACACATCATCGCCAATATTTTAGCCACATAGGTTTGAGATCTGCAGTATCAAGAGTGTTTTTCAAAATTCTCCATATAGAAATCAGCTATTGGGAAGAGAAGGAACTCCATTCTGTACCCGCTATCTGTTTATATATATATATATATATATATATGGCGTTCGGCAGGAATATCAGAAATAAAGAGATCAGTGATGTCCAGGAGGAGACCTTTCTTAAGCAAAGTTAAGCTGTCGGGAAGAGGGGATAAGTGACATCAAAAGAAATTAAATTCTAGATCTGAAGTTGGAAAATTTTTTTCATAAGGTTTAGTATGACCATTAAACCTATATTTCAAACTAGGAAAATTGAAGCCGTACATAATTACTCAAAAATTTAGCTAGTTCTCTATTTTCAATAAAAATTATTTTAAATTGTAAAAGGTGTATCAATAAATTTGATTTTTTTAAAAGAAATTTTGTTAAATTTAGTTAATTTTTATATTTTGAAATATTATAATTATTTATACTATTGTTTAAAAGGAATTTAGAAAAAAATATTACTTTTTTTGCACATAATTTTATTTTATTTATATACAGATGCAACAACGAACAATTCACAATTTTATCCTTGTTGCCTTAGCAACACATTCATAAACCAATTGCATGCTTGGTGTCGCACGGGTGCAGTATCTAATAATGGCAAAAATAATATTCACAAAAACATGTAAACAAAACAGGCCTGGTCGGAACTCTGACAGAATTACGATAATGGTCGAAGTTCAAGTCATATTTTCAAAAATGGAAGAGTTTGCAATGTCTGATACCAGCAGATGAGATGAATTGCCGTGGCTAAACGACAGAAATCGGTTTGTTGAGTTTCGGACAGCCTGGCGCCATCTAGCTTTATTTTAAGACAGCGGCAGTGACATATGGGAATTTCTAGTTTCACTCGTACTGTTTTCATTCTTTTCTGTGGGAGTCTGTTGCTAAAGTTTAGTGACACAGAAACGTGATGAGGACACACACAAACACAGTAAATAAATAAGTAAATAAATAAAATAAAAAAAAGGAAAAAGACTATAATAATTATTTATTGTAGAGTCTTTAGAACACAAAATAAATACAGAATTATTTTCATGAAGAAATGCTCTCAAAGATCTCAACTTGGAAATGAAAGCAAAATAAAAAAAAGGAAGTGATAAATACTGGTTATTATTTTATACTACGTAGGTAATCAACGGTTGCACATTGAAACTATAAACGTTTCAAAGATGATCGCGTATTTGAGAAATTACAAATTTTCAGCAGGAGTTGCCTTAGTATTGCACTACTTAGACTCGAACTGCCAAAAAGTTCTGTACATTTACGATAAGTGTTTTTGGTTAACGACCTTAATGAGAGGGTCGGGTCTGAAAATGTATTCTTAAAGGAAACATCTAAAAAAAATAATAAATCGCATTCAGATCAAATATTTTGCCTAAATGATATCCAACTTTGCAATGTACTAATAAACCTATTCACAGAGCCCACATGATCGGTAATCCAAAGAGGAAAAGAAGAAGAAAAAAAATACTAAAAAATAATAACAAGAAAAACCTCGAAAAACAACAATGTATTTTCCCGGTTTTTTCTAGGAAAAAAACCTAGAAAATCACATTGTGACTTCATAGAAGACAATTCTTTAACGATGTTCTTAGAGTTGGGAACAAAGAAATAAAGAAATACTTCATTCTACCTTCTCTCATTTATACTTCTGAAAGAATAATATTATTGAACCTCCGTATAATGATCTTTCTCCACCTCTCTATAATAGTTGGGTGGATGCAGTAAGACTTGAGATGCAAGTCTTGGACTCTTCGAAAGCTTACGTGATTCTTTCAGTTATGCAAAAGATTTTTTTTTTTTTTTTTCATTTATGAAATCTTTAAGAATGGCTTATTCCCAGAACGGTAAATTGTATTCATGCAGTTGAACGACTACTATGTTCAACATAGTCGTTCAACCTGTGTTTTGTTAGGACTGGCACAATAAGTCCACAAATCAGGCTGAACTGTTCGAATTCATCAAAGTAAACATAAATGGAGCCCATAATCTCTAAAAGTGGATAAAATCTAATCAGAATATAATTACATGTTTGGCTTGTCTGGACATTTAGTTATATCCTCTTACTGCATACGACTCGTTAATCTAATGCAAGAAATATTCAACCAAAAGTAATCGAAGACTTCCCAAGATATATATATTCATCACAAGGTTTCTTTAGGTCTTCAGAAAATTAATGATAGTAACACATTACTCTTCGCCTAAGAAACTGGGTTAGGATGTGGTCCGCCTGGTTAACACCTCGCTATCTGGAAAACTAGCCGAAAATATTTGCCTCCTCAGAAAAACTGTGGATCTCCCCTTCCGATATTCTCTCTCTCTCTCTCTCTCTCTCTCTTACTATGGATTGTAAACTAACTTGATTCAGTGATTTTCAATTTGTGTGGAAGTTTCCAGAATGTCAAACCCGTCTTCATAAAAATTCAAATAAAATGTCAATCTGAAAGAGGCCATCCGTTCGAAGAAATAGTTCACTCATCTGCCACTGGGAACCATTTCTACAGTAGTATTGAGAATTCATCAGGCATACGTGCACATTAGCTAACATATGACAGTTCCTTGGGAAATTTGCTTAATAAAATAAATAAACTATTAATATAGTTAAGATATTGACTCTGAAAAGGAAACATAACCTCCTTAAGTGACGTGTGCAACTAGCCCAACAGCTGATCCCCTTTACAATCTGAAGTGAACCAGGAGATTCTTGTAGAGCAATTTTTTCCCATAAGATTTTGTGGCAAATGCCATGCTACATGCCTGATGCTGAGTCATCTACCAACGATTAGGGATATCCTTGAAATTACAGTCAAAACAACTAAAGCTATGATACCATGTGCTATTTTTATTAACGATATATGTTCTTTGGCTGGTTTGTTTGTTTGTTTTGCGGTAAGGGAAAAAAAAAAACGCTAGTTTCCTGAAGGAAAATCCTGCCACCACCATATAATGCGGTTCAACTGAAAAACCTTATAAAGATTCTCATCCAGACGGGATTCAAACTGGATTCTTTCCAACTGATCTTTTATTAAGACTATTCTCTGGTCTCTATAATGGAATTCTGTAGGGACAGAGGCCACTAATACTGTACTTAAACAAAAAGGGCTATAGATAGCAGAGACAAAATCTAATTATCTATAATACAACAATCGACGTTCTAATTCCATCCGAGGAAATTATTTTGTTCGAATCCGAAGATTGTTAGTGTGTTATTCAATACTTGTGAGTCAATGCATTGAATCCCGTATACCTACTTTGAATTTAATTGGCTCCAGTCGTATTGAAATGAGAACGGATACAATCTTGGGCTCCAGCAGAATCGAAAGAGCCCAAAATAACGATGACTTACTGTGAAATAAACGATGAGGATCGAATACCAGCTTGAAAATTCTTCAGCATCGTTAAAAGGGTGTCCGAAATCAACAGAATATTTATATTATGACAAAATGTTATTCTCAAATGAAAAGTTTTTTTTCAGATGTTCATGGAAATTAAAGAAAGAAAGAAAAAAACGTTGCGATCATCAAGAAATGGACAGATATGATAGGAGATACAACAACGAAAAATTAAAAAATATTGTTGACCATAATGACTTTTGAGGGGAAAAAAAAAAAAAAGAAGTTGCATCTAACAATACTTTGTATGGTATCAAAGAAATATAAAAAAAAACATCTCACGTGATCCCTATCTGATATATCCGCATGCCTCCGTAGCTCAGTCTGTATAGAAGAAGCCCTTTCGGAAAGACCTGGGTTCGATTCTCGTCTATGACGCGAGGAACCTTTATGTGGTCTCTTTCGACAAATGGTGAGTTAGCCGGTCTCACCGGAAACTCTGTTTTTTTTTGTCCCTCAGAACAGGAAACTGGCCCCTTGAACACACACGGATTTATGGTCATAAAATAATCAGCCTGTTTTTCCACCCACTACAGAGTGAATGCTTCTCCCATTGCGGGAAGGTTGGGTCTACTGCTCCCATGGTGGCGCAGTCCATTTTGAGAGAGTGTATTTATACTTGGATGAATGAATGTATGAAGGCTGAAGTCAGTCACAAACATCCATGACTATGTGGGATTCGAACCCGCAGCCTCTTTGCTGGAGAGCGGACGGATGCGCTAACCACTCGACCAACCAGTCCGGCCTAGTCATAAAATATGTATACTTAATCTCTCAATAGGAGAGCTCAACTCGCTCCCCCCAAAGGGACAGGAAAGAAAGGAAGGAAACCCCAAATAATTAAATGTCTGTCTGCACATTTATTTATTCGAATAAATAAATGAATTATTTCAAAAATTATCTGAAATCTCTGGTTGATACACAGGATGCTCGGGAATTCTAAAATTAGTGAAATGCTATGGTATGTCACCAGCTGGAAGATCACAAATAACGACAGCTTTTGAATCAATTGAAGAAATATCAAACCTTCTGCAAGATGTAGGATGGATTTTCATTCAGATGATTGTTCCTAAGGTTCCGACATCGAACTTCATAATCATAATCCACAGAGTACTACCTCTTTCTTCAAGTGCTCGAAACGTGCTTATTTTGATATTGGTGTGTTTGATGCTTCTATACTTAGAAAACGGTTTTTGGATTCTGCTCGAAATGTGCTTGATTTTGCTGCATTTCAAGTAATTTAGTTGGTAGATGGTTTCATAAACCCGTGAGTGACCACCGCCTTGTTTATTGGAGTTGCCAAGTGTTTGAAAGCAATGTTTTAGGTTTATAATCTTTAGATTCCTCACAGTATTAATGCCAAATAAGGTGAACAATCTCTCATCGATGAGATTATCACAAAGACCATAAAAAAAACAGCTTCGTGATTATTAATCTTTACTCAGATAATCGAAGGAGCTAGAGAGAGAGACATTGACCACATCGGACAGTTCATCCTAAACTGCGCAATTCTCGTCTATTTACAATAGATGCAAGGACGCCCTGAGGACCCATCAGGATCATACATGCAACATATTTCTTGAGATCAGTAACTCTCCCTCTAGTGTGGAGGGGGAAAAAAACTCTTAATCACAAATAGTTTTGATCTTTGCTGCTTCACTGTTGCTGTTTGGCTAACCATAAACTGCTGTATTTCTATTTTCTTGGAATATGAACCCTTGAATTAACTCTTCCGTTTTTCTGTGACCTACTTTGGGATGGGAATGGATAAGAATATATACACTGCTGATATAAATAATACAATACACTGCTGATTAGAGGCTGAAATAAACAAATAAATATTTTAAAAATTTCGTAGTATAGAAGAGTCTACCTCTCCAGCAATCCTAAACTACTGTTCAAGCCAAAGCAGTAATTGGTCGAGTGATTAGAGTATCCACTCTCGATCTAATAGGTTGTAAGTTCGAATCACACTATGAACATTGATGTTTGCAAATGTTTCAGGTGGTAAATAAATTTCGTGGTCCGGTGAGACACCAACATCTCCTTGTTTGTTGGAGGCCTGAAGTGGATTGAAAAAAGTTTTCTGTTTGTTTTCTAGGGTAGGGAAACTGGTTTATCTAACTCTTAACCCTATCGCTGTGCTGATGTATTACGTTTTTCGATTGAACATCTTTACAGTGATTAACGGATGAGATTCACCTATAATAATAATAATAATAATAATAATAATAATAATAATAATAATAATAATATAAATCAAGACGGTAATTTATCTTGTACTATAGGAAAAGAAAGCCAGCACCAATAGTGAAATTTTGCGGTTTAAAAAAAAAACAAAACAGAAAACCTCACCAAAACAGGAAAAAAAAAAAAAAAAAGGTGGGAGACGCTGATAAACTTCCAACAGAGAAAAGAAATAAAGCAAAACGTGATGATCTGAGTCAACTTAATTTCTTATTTCCAATATTCCTCCCATCTCACATAAAGGAAGACGTCCCACGAGAGGATATATATATATATATATATATATATATATATGGTATATGGAGATGGAGGCATAGGGTTAACCACCTTATCCTCGAATTGAGGTTGCGGTTGCGAAGTTCAAGAATAGTTGGAAAGGTCGTGGGCACTTAAGTGCCAGTTAGAACCACTGATGATGATAATGACTGTAAGCCTTAGATCGTTTCCAGACCTTTCATGTTTTAATGCGTAAAAATTATTCACCTATTGGATATACACTGCTTTGAAAAAAGTCAACGGACACCATAGTGTGAGGACCAAACAGCCATAGCGTCCACCTTAAAAAGATCTAGGACTTCCTTTCACTGGGATGACCGCAGCAATCCTATGGATCATACTACTGACAAGCGTACGATAGCGATCAGCGGGAATTTTGGACCATTCTTCCTGTAGGTATGTAATGAGGTTCTGGACTTTCTACGACGGATATCCCTTGACCTCACAAGATTCTGCAATTCATCCCACACATATGTTCAATAGGGTTGAGATCAGGGCTCTGTGAAGGCCAGTCAAGTGTGGTGACGTTCATGTCCACAAAAAACACGCGGTTACAGCAACAGCCTTATGACACGGTTAATTGTCTTTCTAAAAGATAATGTTCAGTTTAGTAGAAACACCACAAAGTAGGACGCACTGTATTGTCCAGAATGTTCAGTTACCTCTCGGAGTTCAATGTTGGTAACCACAAACAAAGATCCGAGCCCAAACCAGGATAAATAGGACCATACTCTCACACCACCACTACCTCCGAATTTCATAGTTGTGGTTACCTACTCTGGTAAAAGACGTTCACCAATCATTCGCCACACCCACACTCGTACCTCTGCTCGGTAGAGGGTGTAACTTGATTCGTCTCTCCATAACACAGCTTTCCAAGTTCCACGTCTCACTGTACGCGCTCTTTACACCACTGAAGACGACGGTGCATGTTGGTTCTGGTAATGTGGGGCTTGCATACTGCGGTCCTACCATGGAAATCCATGTTGTGAGCCTCGGGTCTGAATGTTTTTGTGCAGATTCGTATTCCAGTCGATGTCCGAAACTCCCAATTCAATCTGTCGACCGACGAATTGCAGTTTTACATGTTATCCTTCATAGAACCATAAGGTCACATTTGGTGAGTGCGGCAGGTCGGCCAGTGCGAGTAGCCCTTGCATTTGACTCTCTGCACTTCCATCTCAGTATTGCATCACTGATTGTTGACTTGGGATGGCCCAATTTCTTAACAATTTGCCGAACACATAAGCCTATAACATGTCATCCTGTCAAACTCCGTCATTTCCATTTTCACCGCCATTTCACCCCGACACAGTTGCACTGACTTGGGAATATCATTTGTATACCGCTAAAAACACGTTTCTCATTACTTGACACGATGTACCTTGTCCATGGGAGTGTCCTTTACTTTCTTTCCAAACAGTGTAAGATAATAACTAATGAGGAATATTTTTATGTCTCCCATCTACGAAAAGTTCTAAACCCATAGTACATTATTACCGTGTGAGCAATGAGGATTTTTTGATAACAATAATATTTATTTATTTATTTTGTATTGTACATAATAAAAAATTTTTGTTTTACAAACCGAAAGGCTTCTAATAATCTGGGTAGAATTCTTACACCACACAAAAAAATTTATCCTTCACCTAAATATAATTATCACGCCATATTTAGACCTCGTGCTACCTTTCTCTGCATGAATTACTGATATATTTCTGCAATTAAATGACATAAGACGGTCTTATGACGTTTATTTATTTGTTTATTAATATTTTGTTCAAGTATACATTGGTTTTATTATTGGGTTAAGATTTAACATGTATAATAACGATAAATGCCGTAATGGTGATTAATGAATAAAAAATGTCAATAATTAATGATAAATGATATTATGAAATTGAGTACGGTAATTTCATCTTTCTTTCACTCGGTTATTATCGACTAATCAATAAATTTATGGGGAAAAACAGAAAGAAATCAAATGATGGAACTACATATCCTAGTTATATATCAAGTTAGAATTGAAAGAGTAGATTTGTGGATGCCGGTATCTTGTAAATAAATCTGCGATGTTCAATCCTGTCCATCCATCTTCTTTTATGTATTAGGTCCAAAGACATGTTATACTCAAGACTCTTCTTATAAACTTCCTTTTGGTAGGACCGTCAATCATATGTCTAAAGTTTTCTATATCTACATATCGTGTTCTTTGGCTGGTTTGTCTCTTTTCCAACGAGGAAAACTAAATTTCCTGGGGAAAAATAAAACTATTACGTCTGCATAAGACCAATTATTTCATCTTTAGTTGAAAATCTCTTATAAATGATCTTCGTATCCTACACAGCATTCAAACCGATGTTTCCCCAACCCAAACGGAGTAGATTTCGCTACTGTTGGTAATAAATTATTTATTAACGAAATTAAAAACATGGACAACAACAAAAAGAGAATATAGAATACACTAAGTAAGGCTCTTTCTTACATTGGGAAGCCAGCCGTTTGAATATGTTCAATGGAACAAGAGAGAAATCATGAATCAAAGACTCAAATACTAACTTACAAAACAGTTCAGAGAACTTTGGAAGTTGCCCATATAATAATTCTGAGTCTCAATCAAGAGACAGAAAAATATTAAGTTATAAATATTAAAAAGGAATGCTGGGTAATGAATATTTAATAATGTACCATAATAAATTTGCAGAAAAACACCAAGAAATGTTCAGAGAATGAAGACTTGGATTGCTTTGGAAGTGAAAATAAAGAAGCAGATCAAAGAATAGCTTGAGTTTAGAACAAAACTGTTCATAAGAAAAAAATCTGGCAGTGAAATCTTACAACAGAATAGCAACAATTTGAAAGCACCTCCTGGAAATGAGGATGAGTCCATTTATGATTTCTGTTTTTTATTTTTAACACTATTAGAGAAGTCTTTCTTCTCTAAACAATTTGAGTATTTTTTTATGCCTCAAACTGTATTTTTAAGTGTCTCTTGTATTTCTAGGAGACATGCAGAATGTAGAAATGTAGCGTTCTCGTGGATGTCATTAGAGATAATCAGAAAGATTATCTCTAATCTCAAAATTTCAAAGAGACTCATCCAGTACAGAATTGATGAAATTAGTTTAAAAAATATTGGATTGAATTGAAATGTTTTTGTTTCAAAAATAAAATCTAAATTTAAAAAAAAAAAAAATGTGGAAACGAGAGTTGAAAAACTACTCATTTGGCGAAATATCACTTTACAGACAACTCACATGAAAATTTGCTCTTTGTAATTTAAATCGATTAGAGAGAGAGAGAGAGAGAGAGAGAGAGAGGGCGAACACCACAGCACTCAAGCATGCAATTTCGTAACTGATTTAACGAACCAAAAATCATTTTAAATCAACCGGATGATTTTTTCCAGCAATTTCACCAATTTTTGCACCTTTGAAACTGTGAGTATTGAGTCCTTTGCTGTTGGTTTTCAGTGCATCCTCTATAAGTGTAGCAAATTACAACTTTTGATAATGTTCGTGATAGAACGAATGTGAATTGAATTATGTGAGCTCAATCTCAACATAGTTGTTGTATAAAAGTGTTTTGGGTGGAAGTTTTAGTCACATAGTATGATTCGAATGTTTGATCTAACCTTCAATCTCAACTCATGGTACAATTGCATTTCTTTGAGAGAAAAAGACAGTCATTTCTATTTAAATTCGGTCAGTGTAAGATAATTTCACAACTTTCTTTGATTAAGCGTTCATATTTGAATCTGCATCTATGAAGGAGAACAGTTTTATCCCATTGGACATTATGAGTAGAGTCAACTGTGCTGCGACAGACCTTTATTACCTTCTACAAAGGATAAACTGTCTTCTCTATCTTTGGCTGGCGTTTACCAAATACCTTGCGAATGCGATGTCTCTTATTTTGAACAAACTGGCAGTTCTTTGGAAAAAAAGAATAAAAGAACATCAATATTATATTGATTATAACAAACTCTGAAGTCTGGTCTGGCGCAGCACAGTATTGACTCTACTCATAGTGTCCAGTGGGATAAAGCTGTTCTCCTTCATAGATGCAGATTCAAATATGAACGCTTATTCAAAGAAAGTTGTGAAACTATCTTACACCGACCGAATTAAATAGAAATGGCTGTCTTTCTCTCTCAAAGATCTGGGAGACTTTTATCTTATGTAAAAAAAACATTTATCTTAATAGATTAAATTTGCTATTTTCTATTATTTCCTAGCACGCGGTAACATTGTATTTTAATTATTATTATTATTATTCCTGATACCTCCAAGGAGTCCGAAGGCCTCATCACGGGAGGACACCTGTCAACTGTCTACAACTTAATAGGTGATCCACCGAACGCTTTGTTTGTATTCCATTCCTATTACTGTAACAGACACTGAAGATGTACTATTCATTTTAGTACGAAATATTTGTTCTTTTACTAATTAAAGATATCACTGTGGTTTTTACGTGTTTCTTTATTATTTAAAATAAAAATTGCTAGACTTTTAAATTATGTATGCAGAATATGGAAGTTTCCAAACATGGGCTTACAATTTCCATCATACTATGGCTGCATTTTCTACAACTTTTTTTTCTTAAAACAACTTAAGCTGAATCATTGATTGGAAATAAAATAAATAAATACATGCCCAGTGCTGATTTCAGAGGTGCTGATATCAGCATTGGAAACAGTATGAGTATCCGAAATAATGACTTAGACGGTGACTATATCGCTATGAATAAAGTCAAAACAAATTTAAGTATGGTGCACAATTTACGATATCACATTTTAAGGGATTGGGTAGGGGAAGAAGTAAATAATTGTTTCAATAAACGTACTGTTACAACCTTCCGGTTAAACTAAATGGTTTTCACGAAGATCTATTTTTTTTTTATCTCATTCTTTTAATGTTTTAACCTAACACACGTTTATGAAAAAACTCTCACTAATGGTGTTGTTTGTGATAAGGTTATGGAAGGCAGAGAAGATTATTTTATCTCCCAGTCACTTCAAAATGCTTCCGTACCGTAATCGGTACTGACGATGCTCTTTGGAAAGTGCCGAATTCGATACCCCATCCTCGCACAAGACATTTATAAGGGCTTTTCAATTAAAAGTCAGTTAGTCTGTTACATACTGAGAAAGTAGGACTTTTCCTCAAGTTGAGGTGTTTCGTCCATCAAAACAGTCAGATCGGCCAGAGAGTACACGCAGTTTCAAAGATGGACGCGTCTTATAATTTTAGCTGATTTAACGTAATCTAAACAACTAACCAACAAATTACTTATTTATAATTAATCTACATCGTCTAGAAACACAGGTGTTTGTACTTGAGACAGTGCAATACTAACTATAAAAGTACGATGGCTAACAATGGGAACAAAACAAAATCGACACGAGAAGAAAACGGTAGCAGTGTTGAGAAGGTATGATAAAGTACGTTCAACATGTCCACAATCAATCAGTGTAGGTTTCTGACTTTAAAAAACATTTAAAAACTCGAAGCAGCGCGAATACATTGATATATTTTTTTGTTTACAATGCACACAAAATGCCAAGAAGTGTAGCAAAGTAAGCAAATTGAATAAAAAATTATTAAGTGGCCTCTCTCTCTCTCACACACACACATATACAATGGAGAATGATCGTGATTAGCAAAGAGATGAACCATTTCTAGCCTTTTAAATAGCATCTACATAGCTCCCAACAGATTTGGAAAATATCTCCATTCAGACAAATTGTATACAAGTATCCAATATAATGATATTGCTTTCAAGCGAGAAACTGAAGAAGGAAGATGCTTTGTTATGTTATACGCTTCTCAATTATTTTAAATGTAATAGACGGAATTCAGGTTAGACGTTGACATTTTAGATTTTCAACATCCAACATCCATGCAACGAAAATTACTGTATGATGTATAGTATGCTCATTATCCAGATACGTCTAATTAGTGACCTACAGTAATTATCAGTTGAGATTAGCAAAGTACGCAGTTTCTTTGTCTAGACACTGCAGCATAAAAGTGAAAAACTATCACCGAACATTTCTTTTTCACTTAACTGATTCACAAAAAATGTTAAAATATTAAATTAAATACTGGCGATATCTGAATTTAGTGTTCAGTCCTAGAACTCTTAACAGAAATTGCAGAAAGCTTACTTTCAAAAAACAATGCAAAATCATTTGAAGAAAACAAAAACTACGTTAAGGAAAAGTGCAATACTAATAACCTAATCGCTGTTCATCAATACTAATAACCTAATTGACAATTGACAATTGACATTCATTCTTTAAGGGTGAAGCAAAATGCTTTTCATATTCCCCGCTATCTGTCGTGGTTACAGTGAGGGTAAAATTTACGAGCGGTTTGCTCTCCCTGAATGGGCATGGAGATTATGTATCGCTATAGGAGGCTAATATAGTTTTTGGTCTTCTATATTTGAATATGTCCGTTGGCTCGTATGCTGCAGCTTGTTGAACCAAATCGTTGGGATGTGTGGACGTCTTTAGAAAAAATTTGGAAGCTAAGGATTGTAGATAAGAGAGAATATAGGGAATATTTGTGTCTCTGTGGAGTTGGCTGTTTCTAACATACCACGGGGCGTTCAAAATCATTCTCAAGCACTTGTTCTGCACTCGCTGTATCTTAATAATGTTAGTATTAGAGGTGTGGCTCCAGGCTGGAGAGGCATAGGTGATTATAGGACGAATCGTCATCTGGTATAGCTGCAATTTGATTCTGTTGCTGAGTTTGCTATTTCTATTAATTAGCGGGTAGATCTGAGCTATGGCTTTAGATGCTTTTGCACATGCAGACTTGATATGTTGGTTGAAAGATAGCTTTTTGTCGAGAATCACACCCAGGTAATTTGTTTCTTTCTGCCAGAGAATTTTAGTATTGAATAATAATACATCTCCTGCAGGAAACACTAATAACCTAATTGACATTGACAATTATGTCTTTAGGGGTGAAGCAAGATGCTTTTCATATTCCCCGCTATCTGTTGTGGTTGCAGTGAAGGTAAAATTTATGAGCAGAATGCTCGCCCTGATTGGGCATGGAGATTATGCATCACTAAAGGAGGCCAATATAGCTTTTGGTCTTCTATATTTGAATATGTCCGTTGGATCGTATGCTGTAGCTTGTTGAACCAAATCGTTGGGATGTGTGGACGTCTTTAGGAAAAACTTGGTGGCTAAGGATCGTAGAAAAGAGAAAATATAGGGAATATTTGTGTCTCTGTGGAGTTGAATGTTTCTAACATACCACGGGGCGTTCAAAATCATTCGGCACTTGTTCTGCACTCGCTGTATTTTGATGATGTTAGCATTAGAGGTGTGGCTCCAGGCCAGAGAGGCATAGGTGATTATAGGACGAATTGTCATCTGGTATAGTTGTAATTTGATTCTGTTGCTGAGCTTGCTATTAATAAATAATTTGTGAGTTCAACAAATCTTCATTATCGGCCTGTAGAGTAAGGTAGGCTGAGAGTCAGCAGATAGTAGGAGAGGAAATAAAGATAGAGTGCATAGTGGTAGGGTAGGTTAAAGAGGCCTCAGTTGACCTGTTTTAGCTGTTTGCCCCCCAGGGGCGTTTCTAAAACGGTCGTTGATTTTTCACTTTACAAAAAAGGAAAAATCCTAAAAAGGAAACATGTAACAAAAACAAAAAATGAAAGTTAAACTTAGAGGTGGAGGAAGGATCTGGCCCGAGTGATGCAGCTCACAAGGAACTGCACCGCCTCGCTGTAAGCCTTCGCCGCTCGGGTTCTCAGGTCCTCCCCCACCTGTGATAGCTGAAACCGGTGAAGCTGTGTACAGAAACCCCACAAGGTGGTTACTGTGTCTTTCTTTTGTTGTGGGCAGTTATTATTCTTTTGGCCACCTCACTTCCCTTGGCCATGTCTAGTTTGCAGAGAGCTATGAAGAACGCCGAAGCTGCCTCCTCGTCTAAATCCTGGGCTACCTCTACTTGCTCAGGGGTGATTTTGCTGATGTCATCAACGAAAATGTCACTCCATTTTGCACTGACGATGTCAGATCCATGTTCTCCTGTGAGGAGGAGTTCAGGTTCTCCTATTTTTTTTATCGCTTCTTTGAATTTTTCCGCCATCCCTGGGATACCTCTGATGAGATGGCTGAGAGTCTCCCCTGCTTTCGCGTGAGGGACCTGGGTGGGCGGTCTCAGATACTTTTGCTGTTTTGGGCGTTACCAACTCTTCTTCCTGTGGGCTTAATGGCCATTTGGAGGTGTTGGTGTTCACCTCCATCTTTCCTTCTTCCCTATCTATATCATCTGTATTAGTATCTATATTGGTATTGATGGTTTCAATAGCGACTGTTTCTTCTTGTTGGATTTTACTGCTTGTGGAAGTTTTTTTCCCCTTTCGGTTTTTCTTAGACGTGGAGGTATGGATTTCTGTTATATCAGGAGCAGCCTTGAAAGGAGGAGAAGCTTCCTGTGGTGTGTCATTTCCATTGCTTGGTGGAGTTGCTGGCGTGATTGCACCACCCATCCTCTCAGCAAGGGTTCTGGATGGGCATGTGTCCACTTTGTGGTCAATGACCCCACATTTCAGGCAAGCTGACTCACAGTTTTCTTGGTTGTGGCCTGCTTTGAGGCAGTTTTTACATTTCACTCTAGGACAGTCCGCCCCAAGGTGAGTGAAAGCACCACATCTAAAACATTGTTTTTTTTACACCAGGGTAATTTATCATTACTCTGGCGGATCCAATAATAATGAAGTTGGGAACGGGCGTTTTCATTTCGAGGGAGATGTGGACTTCACCCGACTTCCATTTGGGGTTTTCTGCGTCATTTAGGACTTCCACCTTGTGTATAACGCCCCATTTCCCGAATATTTCGTGGATGATCTTTACATCCGTTTCAATATTTCAATATATTCTAAAGGGAATCTGGGGATTCTAAGTAGTTAATGCTCCATACCAAAAATGGAACTATTGTTTTTCCATTACATTCGAATCCTGCAAGTAGTTTGCTCACTCCTTACTACTACTTGGAAGCGGCCACCACCAAAGGGAGTAAACCCAAAAATCTGCTTAGCGCCGACGCTTTCGATGAGGGCTTTGGCCAAACATTGAGGTCGTAGATCAGCTTCCACTTCGATTCCAAGGGTCCGCGTACGCGGCAAAGCCATGCTGGGACCTAAGCTATTCCCACCACCGAGTGTGTTGTTCTTGCCCCAGTCTGGGGTTTATTCTGTATCTGCTGCTGTAGTTTATTATCAAGTGCCTCTATGAGACGCTTTGCCGATAATAACTGAGCTAACATATATACTATAAAACAATTTGCTAATCACTTATGGGGAAAGTTCACAAAAATGAACTACACACTTGATCTAAGCCAAAAGCGAGGGTATTGGATTGATTGGATTGAATGTATCAATCCATTTTTCTGCCAAAGACCCATTTGCTATTTCATTTGATTAGCGGATAGATCACTACTATGGCTAACTACGCACTTTTGATCTTTTGTATAAAATTTATTTTAAAAAGTAAAAGGTGTGTATCTAATATTTCTAAATAAAATTTTCTAAAAAACAATAAAAATTTGTATAAAAATGATAAACATTAACTAAATTTTTAATTTTATTTTGAAATTACTAAATTAATTACTAAGTATTCTTTTTAAATTGTTTGTACATTTATTTATATAGGTAGACTTTCTACACTAATACAAAGGTTTGATTTTCAAATGCTGGTATTTCAAAATCAATTTAACGTTGATATTGAAATTGCTGAAAATTTTAAATGTAGGTTTACCATAAAATTTATTTAATAAATATTACAATTTTCAACTTCCTGACTTTTATAAATTTCCTTTATCTGGTGATAAGTTTTCAGTATTGGTCATCATATATTAGATGGCAAGTCTTGTTTTTAAGCATTGTCCCACCTCCAAAAAAAAAGCCATCATCCATTCTACGGCCCATAGCAACAGTGAATTTGAAGACATAAAGGGAAAGGGTAAGGCAAATAACAGCCATCTTCTTCTGATCCCAAATACTAAAACTATTGCGGGTTTAAAGCCTAATTTTCAAGGAGAATAAAAAAAATCTCTGTTGTTTTTAACACAACATGATTATGGAAGTTTTTACACTTGGCTATGCTACCAATTATATATTTGGTTTAATCCTTTATCTAAGTGTAAGCAAACAAAGTTTACCCCTGAAATATTTTCAGGACTGGTGAAGCTCGTGGTAAAGGTGGTATAAGTTCTCATCACTTGCCTTAGTATCCACTAATGCAAAGAACATCTCCTTGCGGACATGTATAATGCTATGCATTACGGGAAGGGTCACTACCCAGACCGGTTTCGATCTTTATTAAAGTCCATAGAATTTTAATAATAGGGTGTGACACCCTTTGGCAACACGTACAGGTAAATATGACTTCTCCATTACGTCCACCTTAGTATCACCACCTCTGGGTCTGGCTCCCACTGACGAGACCTCAATAAAGGTCGAAACCGGTTGAAAGCTTGGATGAGCCTGCCACAGTGTAAAACCAACCGGTTCTGAAAGTTCTTCTCATTGGCAGGGTGAGCTGTTAGTGAGTGAAACAACACTGAGTTTTTGGAGTTTGACCTGTACTTGAACATTCAATAAAGGTCGAAACCGGTTGGTAGCTTGGGTGATGGATAGCAATGCTGTAGCCCACGAAGTTAATTGAGGCACTGCTGTTGCTGTTACCCCTCAGATGAAATACGAGCGGTTCTGCTCGGTGGTGGGGTGAGCCTGCCACTGGGTAGAACCTGTTACTGAGGGGAACAACGCTGAGTTTTGATCCTTCAAGTCGCTCACTGTTGGGTGATCCGGGAGATTTCACGAGTTTTTGGAGAGGTATCCCCGCAGGGAAACCGGTCTGAATAATGACCCTTCCCTTAATGCATAAGCATTACACATGTTCCCATGTATAATGCTTATGCCAAGGAGATGTGGTTTGCATTATGGGATACTAAAGCAAGTGATGAGAACACCACCTTTACCACGAGTTGCCCCAGTCCTGAAAGTACTTCAGACACAAACTTTGTTTGCTTACACATGGATAAAGGATAAAACCAAATATATACTGTAATTAACAACATGATTATTTTCGTTATTAATATCTTTACTAAAGATAGCAATAAAATCTTTAGTTTTAATTATTTCAAACTTATTTAAATTAACCTTTCATTTAGTATTATATCCGTATATTTTAAAGAGTAACATGGCGGTACGAAAGGCATGAAAGTACCTGCATTACTAAACAGAAGCTACTAAAAAGATATAGCGTCCTACACCAACTTTTTCCATCTTTGTCGCGAGTTGCGTACACAGCTCATTACTTAAAAGATATATTCCCATGTAAATAAACATTTCTGCTATTACCCTAAGTTGGCTGAACTCTTTTAACCCTAACTTGAAAATCGCTAGACAAGGGATTTTCATCCTTAGTCCTCACCAGTAATTTAGTTTATAGTTCATTTGCAGATAATTTCATCTCTCTCTCTCTAGTTCCTAAACTTTAATTTCTGGTTTTATTGTGTTCAATACTGTTTCTGGTTTTTATTGACTGACATAGTGTGAGTTCTATTATTTTTTCCTGCGGTTTGGGATTAAAACCTCACTTTCTGCAAAAAGTGTGTGTTGCTGGGGGGGGGGGGGGATGCTATTGGACTTAAGCATTAGAATCAAATTCATAGAGTATTGCTTCCGGAAGTCTAACTTTACCACTTTCCCAAATTGCTGTAGTTTTACTATTGGGGAAAGTTCTACATTTGTGAAGGTAATACATTTCAGATAACAGTTGGGTAGGTGAGTTATAACTTTTTTTTTCTTAAAGCGTCACTAATCCAACAAGCTTTTGGCACGATCAACTCCAGCCTACTTTCTCTACTTGGCTTTTGTAGAAGAACTTAAAGTATTTCAAAATAAATTGACAAATTTGCATAATAATTATAATACTAAGGCAACCCGTAATAAAAGCGGCGCGAACTTCACATACTCGTCTTTTTATGGTCGTTATTCTTTATTGCATAATTTTTTATAACTTTTCCTTTAGCAAACAAATTATGAGTGCTAATAGCCATTAATGTCTGTTTTTACATAAAGTCAAAATCTGCAGAAAATAAAGGATGTGTTGTTTTTGGATTTACGACCGAAGCAACTCGTGCAATGAGACCAGTGTATTATGTCTATTAATTGCATGTGTTCTTGTAGCAGGTTTGTCTATTTTTCGGGATGAAAAACCCGAGTTTTTGGGGTAGGAAGAACCCTGCTACTTTCGTATGACACCAAGAGATTCGAACCTAGATGTTTTCGACCAGAGGGCATCGTCAAAACCATATAAAGGATTGCAGTATAGGTCATCTACTGTTACTCTAAGAGTAATATTTTAAAAAGAGTACACTAGAAGTTCACAATTCATTAAAAATCGAAGAAAGAGCTAATCAGCCATTTTGCGCAAAACAAACTAGTTAGGGGAATATGAATATATGCACTTTCCCCCCTTTTTTTATCCCTTAATATTAAAGAAATCTGTCTGATATATTGAAGTTAATATCATCAAAATTTACTAAAATTGATGATATTAACTTCAATACATCAGATAGATTTCTTCTTCTTCTTCATGTAGCTTCTTCAGTGAGAGGGTGCAGCACCATTTCCTTCCAGTTCTCTCTGTTGGTCACTTTCCTTTTTGTTAGCCATGTGGTCCTGTCCATGATCTTATATCTTCAAGCTATGTCCTTCGTTTTTTGCCTCTTGATCCTTTTCCCATAATTTTTCCTTCTAAAACTGTCAGTATCCTCTGTCCTGCTGAACCTCTCAGTACATGTCCTGCCAATCTCATCTTTCTCTGGATCATTTCCTGTAATAAAGATCTCTGTGCTCTCATTCTCTGTACGACATCTGTATTTGTCACATGTTCTGTCCATGGGATTTTTAGAGCTCTCCTATAGCACCACATTTCAAAGGCCATTATCTGCTCTCTTCTTGAATAATATCCAGGTCTCACTTCCATATGTGAAAATTGGCCGCACTAATATTCTTATCATTCTTTTCTTTGTCTCGATACTCACAGAACTTCTGAGCATATCTTTATTTTTCCAGAAGGCATCTTTAGCTATGGCTGTTCTTATTTTTATTTCTTTATCTTGCTTTCCATCTGCAGTAAAGTAGGTGCCTAAATATTTCTATTCTGTTGTATGTTCAATTTTCATATTGTTTATGAATATTTCTGGCTCGGATCTGCTTTCTTTTGAGATTTTCATAAATTTGTTTTTTTTTCATTTGCATTTATATCTAATCCAAATTCTTTACCTTCTTCAATTAGTAGCTGCAGTCATTTGATTAATTTGTTTCTGTTTTCTGCTATTAGAATAGTATCATCAGCATACGTAAGATTGTTGTATTTTATACCATTGATACTAATTCCTATTGTTTTGTTTTTCAATCTTTTTTCATCACTGTCTCGCTATAGATATTAAATAGATTTGGTGAAAGAAAAGGTGAAAAGTGAAAAGATAGAATTGAGTGATGATATTTATTTTCATATAATTAATGTAAATATGTAAATATTACATGCAATTTATGTACATATTAATGGATGACATATTTGCTTTGAAAATGTGCTGATAAATGGCAGATGATTTTCATCGATCAGTGTGAGAACATCACCACTGCCTCTGTTTATTGGAGGTCTGGAAAAAAAAAAAAGAAAAAAGAAGTTCGTATTTATTTAGGGGACGCCTAGATTATCTAACTCTTATCCCCCACTCATTACTAAGACGTGATAAATATACAGCTTTTCGTAAGTCGGAATACCATAAAAATATGTCTTCATATTTTACATAGCGATTTGTTTCCTATATGTTTTCTTACTATGATTAAGAAATAATGTATAGATATTTTATAATACAATGTGTTTCATGAAACATTCAAGTCAGACGTAATGAGAACATGCAAGAATAGTGAATGCAGAATTTTGTAATCGGTTCATTGAATGCAATTTTGAATTTGTGCACTTCTTCTTGACGTGATAAACAACACTCAAAATTGCTTTCGAGATCAATGTTAGCAACTTTAGAATCATTCAAGTATGAAGAAGACATAAATTGGTGCGCAGTGATTTTTATCTCTTCTTAAGATGCGAACCTTTAAACTGCTTGATTAAGACGTGGATATTTTATTCATTTTCATTAAATAATGATTAATAAATTTGTCAATCTAGAGCTTTTTCAGGGCTAAATTTGTTACATTCTTAATCCATTTAAAAAAAAAATAAAATAAAAATCTGATAATTAAAAAAACTTATGAAGACGTTGACGCATGAGTTAAAATTGCAATTATTACTATAAAATATTAACCAGAAACTATCATCACTATTTCGCCCATTTTAATGATTATTTATTAGTTATAACGTCTGAGTTTTCGAACTATAGAACGAGACAATCTCTTTCGTTTCAATTCATAGCAAATTTGAAGAAGTAACCGCTTGAAACCAAATTCCCTCTTTTTTTTTTTTTTTTTCTATTTCAGCACTCCAAACGGTCAGTCTACCCTCCCCCCTTCCCCCTCCCCCAAGAGGATAGTCTGCCATATGACGGCACTCCCGTAATAACTGAGAAAGGAAGTGAAGGTCATCATAAGGTCGCCCGAAGCTTCTGTTTTTCTCCTCAAACCTTAACGGTTCGATTATCGACTTACTACGGACGCGCATTAGTTAAAAAAAAGGGGGGAGAGAGTTAGGGGGGGAAGAGAACTTTTAGCGAGATACGAGCCAATCAGCCTAAATGGACATCCTTCCAGCAGGCAGGGTGTGTTACCCGCACTCCGTCATTTGGTGCGAATTGGAAAATCGGAAGCGGTCGGAATTGAGGGGATAATTACGGTCTGGGAGGGGACCATTTGTGTCTGCACCACTCACCGGTCGCTCTCCGAAGCGGACTTTTCATAATGACTCGCTTCGGTGAACGCCAACCACGCCCTTCCCGCCGGGATATTCGGCATTTATAGCAAACGACAAAACTGCGTTGCTACCACGGTAACATTCCACCTTTTCAGATACGACACACCCTCGGGGTCCGAACGAATTAAAAAAGGTTGAACTGTAGCTCACCCTGTAATCTTCGGATAAGTCCAAGAACCGTAAAATTTAGAACTCCCGCTGTGACTCTAACCCGAACCTTAAGGATTACATCAATAGGGCGGTGAAATACGATAGACAGACACGCATACACACCAAGTAACCCAAGGAAATTGCAATAAACGCAGTTTTTACTCTTGGTGGAATCAGCTGAATCTGTTTTTTTCCTTGATTGTGTGAAACGTATTAGAGAACCCACCTCTTTCTCTTTCTCTCTCTCTAACATCATTTCACGTTTGTAATCCATCTTTTAACCGGTAAAAGAATTTTCCATAAATTCAAAAGTGATGTCACTTATGATCCATGCATAGGATACGTGTTTATCCTCTGAGTTTTTGACATATTTCAACGAACAGTTTTTATTCTATTGAATCTCATCCCATTCCCTATTGGATTATCAAAATGAACACTTCGGAAAATAAGAAATATTTGTAATCGCATAAAAAAAAGTATCAAAACAACAGTTTAAATAGCGTAGTTCATTTGATCATGCTGTTTATCGATTACATAGGAGAATATTGCTATTTTTGAAATAAAAATAATCCTTTAGGAGTTTGGGTTATTAGTAAATCTATCAACAACATATTCTTTTTAATATAAAAAGAGGTAAATCTCAAAGAATTATACACGTTTGTAACGAAAAGACTGTTGCAAAGGTCAATGCTTTATTTGAGATAAAGGAGCTTAAATTTAGCTTAGAGTTTTAGGTGCTTTGGACAAGTTACCGAATATTGATCAGCAACTGTTGGATTATATGAAAACAACACATGCGCTGCTGGGTGGATACGTGCTGAGATCAATTTCCAATAACAGTAATACTTAGTGATTTATCATATTTCAGTGTGTATTTATACCATAAGATCGTAACGTTATCATTTTTTTAGAAACCAAAAAATAAAAAAAAATAAATAAAAATTATTTAATATACCTTATTAAGCTCAAACCGGGAATAAATTCCAATTTACTTCTAAAGTAATTGTTTATTATTCTGTTAAATGCACGTATACTTCTGGCCGGTCTGCCTGTTTTTGTAACGGAGAGAAGAAATCTTTCTACATATTCTTTAGCTATGATGCCATTAAGTGATACATAGGAGCTCGAATAAACACCAATAAAGTATGTTCAGAATTCATTCACATGATTTCCTGATCTTGAATTTATAATAATTAAGTTTGGCATAATTATTTTTGTTAGAGAATATACGATGGGTTGGAAATTCAACTTTATTGTTCAGACAGTTATATTGACACACTTATAAGTGTATCGATATAACTGTCATAAATTGATAGAATAAATTAGGACAAATCACTGTGTTATTAATTTTAATCACTTACACCAACATAGGAGAAGTGATACACTATTGAAGAAAAAAGCCAGAAATTGAAAACTTGGAAGAAAAAGAAGCTTGTCTAGCGACAAGAGATTTCCCGTAGAAATTTTTTTTTAAAAATTGAGTAAACAAGGTAATGTAATTTTGAATCATATACTTTATTTTTTCTTATTATGTATCTTATCATTTACTTATTATTAATGATATACTTTGTTTTTTATTAATATTTAATTATATATATATATATATCAACTAAACTAAATTTCGAAACAGCACTTGAGATATTAATTTTTATGTATTAATCGTATTGGTTTACATTTCAGAAGTAAAATTTACATATATTAATACCATTTAAATAGATAAAAACACTTTTAAAATAACAGAAATTAAAATGTCCTTAAGATAGAGGGCGCTGCTATATAAAGTTTGGAAATGTCTATCTATTTAACAAAATCCAGTACTTCATTCATTTGTAGAATCAGTATTTTGAAGAATTCAATGATAATGATGTCTTCAAAGGACTAATACTAATTTCATCTCTATTCGTTAGTCTCTTTGTTAATGCTTTATGAGACAGATTGGATTACAAAGTGATCGACTTTTTCAAATGGGATAGATTGTAATGCCATTGGCAGAAACGGCGATGGCATTACAATCAGTATTGGTGCATTTACATTCATAGTTTCAAATTATGTTTATTGAACAGGGTTGTCCAACAGCCTGGGCAGTCTGTTAAGCATTTTAAGTCCATCTAGCCGAAATAAATCCAGAAATTAGTCTTAAAACTTCTCTTTATATAAAGTCAAACAATCAAAAGCATGAGCACATGTACACGGATTCAGATATCAATTGTCCAGTTCTTGTTATTTGGTTCTGATTTCTTTTTCATTATTGACATACATTTTTCCCACTCATGCGAAAACTAAACAAATTAAATTAAAAATGGTTGAAGTCCAACACCAATGAACGAAAAGGTTGGATAATATTGACTAACAAAGAACTACGGTCGACTTGCGTTTTCTGGTAATGTCCAAAACAACGTGGTTACTTCAAAATACTTCTGCGTTGTAATTATGATTTTCTTTAAAATGTATGCACATACAGGATGTATTCTTACATCATCAGTAATATTAGCTTTACAACTTCCATATGAAATATTCAACAGCGATGATCACAGACAGTGCGCACAGAAAAATGAAATGAAAGTAGAAATTGATTTATCTCTCTTAACTTAAATATAAATAAATACAAATAATTAATTATTAATTGAATAATATATTTATTTATTTTATTTTATTTTTACATTTGCTATTAAATTTTAAAGATGGTTAAATATTTGGTTATACACCTTTTTTTTTTTTAATAATTTCATAATAATATATTAAATGATGTTGAAAAATTGTGTTTAGGATATTGAGTGGAAAAATGGCGGCTCGCGTGTTAGTGTTTTGTGTCGTGTGTTATTGATGGTGAATTGTGTATTTGACTGATAAGTTTTCAGAGATTTATGCTTATATTCATTAGTAATATCAGTTATTTGCTTGCCGCAATAAACAGGCATTTTACATTTTATTTCCCATACAAGGTAAGTCAACTGACTTCGCAAAGGCGATACGCTAGGCCTACTGCCATTAGTGTCGTTGTTGTATTTTAACATCTTGTTGCTAGTTGACGCGCTTATGCTTGATATTGCTGGTAGTCCTTTGCCGCTGCGGGATATTTTACAAAAACTTCTGCTGGCAGGTCTTTAGACCTGCGGGATATTTTATTAACGCACATACGCAACTAAATCGATATGAGCGTGCCTGACCTGGACGTATTTGCTGATCTGCTCGAAAGAGAGCCAGCTCTTGAACTCATTGATAAACTACAAAAGAAGTTCAAGTTGACATGGCCTACTAGCATGATTGACCCCGACACTATTATTGAGTCACTCGATAAAAAGCTAGCACTCAGTTTTATTAAAAAGCTCCTCAAAAAGTTTGAACGGGATTGGCCCGGCTACTTAAATTTGTATTCCTCACCTGAAGTTGAAGTTGAGGAAAATGAAGACTCCCCACAAGTGGAGGAAAAACTCAATCTAGTTGTCTCTACCTCTAATCCTTCTGATCAAGAAGAAACTCACGCACGTAAGAAGAGAAAAATTCTTGCTGCTGAATCAACAAATGTTGTTGGTATGGAAGAGGATGTTCCCATTTCAGATCCCTCTGTTTCCCACAATGAAAAGGTGCCACCGATTATCCTAAGGGAAAAGCAGAGATGGACAACACTCAGAACCATCATGGCAAATTCACAAATTCATTACACGTCTGCTAAAAATGCAGACGAGGGAATACGAATTCAGCCCACCACGGTGGCTGACTATAGAAACCTTACAAAGGAACTGGATACTAGAGGAACCCAATATCACACATTTTCACTTGCCTCTGAAAAAAATCTGAAAGTAGTCTTACGAGGAGTCTCTGAGGATATTGACACAGATGAAATAGTTACTGACCTTAACCTACAGGAACTACCCCCCATAAAGGTCACTAGAATGTTTAGATCAAATAAGACACCTATGCCTTTAGTCTTAGTAGAAATTCATAACATCTACAAAGACATTTATAATTTAAAATCAATCTGTGGACTCAAAATCACCACAGAACCATTGAGAAAGAAATCATCTTCTGGGCAGTGCCACCGGTGCCAAAAATTTGGCCATGCCCAGAAGCTATGCAAAGCTCAGTTCAGATGCGTAAAATGTGGCGAGAATCACCCCACAAACACCTGCGCCAAGCCAAAAACCACCCCGGCTAAGTGCGCTAATTGTGGGGGTCCCCACCCTGCTAATTATAGAGGGTGTATGCATCATCCCAAAAACAGATGGAATGATCCCAGTCATCAATCTACCTCGTCATCTAATGCGAGAGTTCCTGAAGCTCAGGCTACTCAGTTCTCCAAGAGTGAGAACATGACAACTGGTGCTCGCCCATCATTAACTGAGCCCCTTAAGAAAACGAATCTTCAACATCAAGTAAGAACATATGCTGATGTGGCCCGCTCCAAACAGATAGTACAAACCCAGAACCGGAATACTCCACACTCAAATCTATCAGCTGTTATCACCTCTTCTCTTGCAAACATGCTCCAGGATTTCAGCAACTCAAATCCATCCTTAAGTGTCACAAAAAGATTCCTACAGCAAACCCAATCCATATTATCTGCACTCTCTGATGCATAGGAAAAAAATCGTCCCAAACTCTCTTAGGATTATCGGTTGGAATGCCAACGGTATAAAAAACAAACTATTAGAAATCCAGGAATTTAATAATAGATACAACCCAGATATACTGCTAATTAATGAAACTCACCTGAGGCCTGCTGACACCCTGAAAATCAGAGGGTATCAGATTTACAGAAACGACAGGCTTGGGTATAGAGGTGGAGGTACAGCCACTCTTATCAAAAGCTATATCAATCATCACTCAATAACCAACCCTACTACCACCAACCTCGAAATCACAGGAATCAATGTTCTCACAAACTCAATTGGGAACCTCAAAATTTTTTCTGCTTACAACCCTCCATTAAAGACATTATTGACCTCAGATCTGGATGCCATCCTTGGAGTAAAAGGACCGATCATCATCGCTGGAGACCTCAATGCAAAGCATCCTGCTTGGAACAGTAAATCCACTAACAAAAATGGTTGTATCCTTTCTAGCTACACAGGATTAAACCATGCTGTTGTGGCTGGACCTACCGAACCAACTCATCTCAGTACATCTGGCACTGCTGACATCTTGGATATAGCCATCCTGCAAGACATTAAACTACAGTACAGCCTTACATCACTAAACGAGCTGTCGTCGGATCACAACCCAATTCTACTGCAATTGGGAGAACAAGAATGCCTGTCTCCTCCTCATTCAGGCATATCGTGGGAGAGATTGTCTAAAGCACTTCGGGATCAAATAGGACCCGTCCCACACATATGCACACCAGAAGATGTGGATTCTGCAGTGACTAGCCTCACCCAACAGATTAAGTCCGCTATAATGGTTGCAACCTTCCAGAAACCTGTTCCCAAGCCTGATCGTTTGCCTGAGGACATTATGGACCTGATCAGAGAGAAGAACAGAGCTAGGAAGAGATTTCGTAACACTCGCGCTCCTCAGGATAAGACAGTGCTTAATAGATTGAATGGAGCAGTAAGAGATGCACTTAAAACGCATAGAAACGAAGTTTGGGATAAAAAGTTAGCCTCTATCTCACCTATTGATCACTCTATCTGGGGCCTACTGAGAAACATCAAAAACAAAAACAGATCCCTCCCCCCTATAATCTCAAACCAGGGCCTAATCCACACAGATGCAGATAAGGCAGAAGCCATACTTAAAAATCTTGAGGATCAGTGCAAACCATCTTATAACAACATTGATTTCAATCATCTGTATAAAATCCACAGACAGGTTAGACATGCACTAAACCTCCCGGATACCAGTGCTGATCATATTGCACCCGCATCACCTGTTGAATTATATGATATTATTAAAAAACTTAAGAACAATAAAGCTCCTGGACCAGACAGCATCTCAAACAGGGTGATCAAGCTGCTGCCTCGAAAAGCTATAGTGCATCTGACCAGTATAATAAATGCAATCTTAAGACTTCACTATTTTCCTTCCACCTGGAAACTGGCTGATGTGATTCCTATACATAAGCCAGGCAAAGACCCACACTTACCGCAGAATTATCGTCCAATCAGTCTCATCTCCAACCTGGGTAAGATTGCAGAGAAGGTCATCCTCTCACGACTCCAAACCTCAATAAATGACCTAAACATCCTCCCTAAAGAACAGTTTGGTTTTCGGCAACACCATAGTACTACCCAGCAAATCCATAGAATTGTGGAATATATCATCACCAGCTACAACTGGCGCCAGTACACAGGAGCTGTTTTCCTAGACCTATCTAAAGCATTTGATAAAATCTGGCATTTTGGACTCCTGCACAAACTTATCTCAGCCGGCATCTCACTAAAAATGGTTCATCTAATCCGTTCATATCTTCAGAATAGATCAATGCAAGTTAAAATTAACGGTTCTATATCGTCCCAGCGCCATATCTTTGCTGGAGTGCCACAGGGATCTCTACTGGCTCCATTGCTGTTTTCTGTATACATGTCAGACATCCCTCACAATCCGATGACTTCCATTTTAGCGCTGTATGCGGACGATACGGCAATACTAACCAGATCCCTCAGACCCCACTTCGTTACTAGAAAGCTTCAAGAAAACATTCTAAAGCTGGAGGGTTGGTTCTCTAGGTGGAGATTGGAAGTCAACCCCCTGAAAAGCTCAGCGGTTCTTTTCTCAAAAAGGCCAATGTCTCCTGCAGGAGATGTGTTACTATTCAATACTAAAATTCCCTGGCAGACAGAAACAAATTACCTGGGTGTAATTCTCGACAAAAAGCTATCTTTCAACCAACATATCAAGTCTGCATGTGCAAAAGCATCTAAAGCCATAGCTCAGATTTACCCGCTAATTAATAGAAATAGCAAGCTCAGCAACAGAATCAAATTGCAACTTTACCAGATGACGATTCGTCCCATAATCACCTATGCCTCTCCAGCCTGGAGCCACACCTCTAACGCTAACATTATCAAGATTCAGCGTGTGCAGAACAAGTGCTTGAGAATGATTCTGAACGCCCCGTGGTATGTTAGAAACAGCCAGCTCCATAGAGACACAAATATTCCATATATTCTCTCTTATCTACAATCCTTAGCTTCCAAGTTTTTTCTAAAGACGTCCACACACCCCAATGATTTGATTCAACAAGCTGCAGCATATGAGCCAACGGACATATTCAAATATAGAAGACCAAAAACTATATTAGCCTCCTATAACGATGCATAATCTCCATGCCCATTCAGGGCGAGCAAACTGCTCGTAAATTTTACCCTCACTGTAACCACGACAGATAGCGGGGAATATGAAAAGCATCTTGCTTCACCCTTAAAGACATAAATGTCAATTGTCAATTGTCAAATTGTGTTTACTCTTCTGTCGTCTATAACTGATAAATTGTAGATGCAAGAATTAGTGGACAACTAAAATAATTTCTGTCTACCGAGCAAAACTATTACGATTTCAATTTTTGAATGGTTCATGCAGGTCGTTCGATAACTTTTGCATACATCTTCACCGACTACTTTTTTACGTGTTCAATTTTAAAAACTTGTGCACCAATGATAGTGATATTATACCACATCTTCAAGGTTTTGATTTAAATTTAATATTGGCAGATTTTTACAATCACATAAAATGTAAAAAAATATATTGCTGGTTCCAAATAACGACTATCCAGTTTAATAATACCTCTAGAGTATAATGTAGCCTTCGTTTTCATTATATGATAATAACATTAGCAATAGCTTCAGTCAATACACAGATATTCCTATTTCAACTTGAAATAAGTAGAGCATATCTCAGTGCAGCAATTCTATTTAAAAAAAAAAAGAACATCTCAATAACTTTTAGTCATCATCCACAAAATCTCAATTTCAATCCTTTAAATACCCTTGGGAAGGGTTAAAACGTCGGTGAAGGCTTACTAGTCATTCGGGTCATAAAAAATATATATCCTGACATACTGAATCTACTAACACTTACTGAAAAGCAATATCGTAGATTGTATCCATGTTCAATGGAAACATTTTCATCTAATATAAGAATATGTAAATAGTTCGAATACTTGTGTACTTAAATTATATACTATATGTTATTTTAGTAATTTTTGTCTATAAAAATATATATATACTATATATGAAATAATTTATTTAATAAAACATTTTAAATTTTTTTAAAACATTTAAAAATAAATTGTAATTTATTAAAACACCATTTTTATATTGATATTAATATATATTTTATAGTTTAAACATTACATTCACTCAATCAAGGGTTGAGGTGTTGATCCCTCGATTTTGTTCTTATCCCGTTTCGTTTGTACTGGAAGTTTCAAGAAATATTAACCGACACAAACATGCTCAGAAATATGTCGCCCCGCACGTGCATTTAGAACAATCACTGCTTAAAAACATAAAATAAATTATATGTGTGTGTTTTATTTCTGTGGTCGCTAAACCTTTTTCAGTAATACAAAAACAAGGGATCGACATCTCAACCGTTGATTGAGATTGGAATGCAATGTTTAAACTATAAAATACGTACTCCAAATGCTCTTGTCCACTAATATTTGAATGCATGCTTACTTATCTATGTATTGTGAAGGATCGGATTTCGTTAGTGTAATTTTTTGACTCTGATATTATGCCATCTTTGACAAACGTGTAATGATGTCATTTAGCTTAAAAAGAAAAGGGAAAAGTGCCACTTAAATTCAAGTTTGGGGTGGGGTGGGGGAGTAGAATTAAAAGAAGTGTTGATTCCAGTCCTATCAATTTTCCAGCCTCATTGACTGACGGAAGATTATTTTTACCAGCCGGTGTCAGTTCAGCCCGCCATCCTGTTCATCAGAAGCCTATAGACTAAACAGTAAATAAAAAAATAATATCACTGCTTGGTCTATTATTTATTATATCAAGTGTTAGGTAATATCTAATATTACCTAACACTTGATCCACTCTAATCACGGGTAGGATTAACTTTGAAATGAGAAATAATAATTAAAAAATTATCCAGTGAAATCAAGCCGATTCGATCAATGATATCGGAATTAACATCTCAATAGGTAATTCGCTCTCTTGCCGATGTTTCATATGCTGCACTAATTGTAAATTATAAGAATGGAACGTTTACTTCCTCAAAATGGCATGTACGGTGCTTTTTTTTTTGGTGCTCCTATTTCAAGGCTCGTATGCACGACAGACTCTTTTAGAGTTGTATCAGTAGCATCCTCTTCCATCTCATTAGCAGTGCGAGATCGGCCCGACCGTGGTTTGTCTGCTACAAATCCCCCTTTCTCTCAATTTGAACACGCTGTAAGTAACTGACTTTCTGTCTAGATGTCTTAAACTCTTCAGTTACTCTTCTGAGATCAGCCTTTGGCCGTATTTAATTGCTCCCCTAATCTTAAAGTCATTGATTCAATCATTAATCTGAAAAACTGTACAATACAGTAATAAATATCCTCATCTATGTGTATTCCTCTTTTTTTGTTTGCAATATAACTGATGTATCAAATTAAAAATTAAATATGAACCGATTTGGCGTGATATGAAATTCAGTAACATCCTATGCACTGTAATTAATGTAATTAACATCCAATGTACTGAACTTTGAACTTAATTGGTTGATGGACTGAGTCCTTGACTCTTTATCAGGATTTTAGATTGTGGGTGATGAGATTATTGTGGGTAATTTACCGGCTCATTGTGAGCATTGAGACTGTATCAGCTCTCTCTTGCAATGGATGATCATTTCGGTTTTTTTATGTTTGAAACCGATATACTGACTCTCTCGCTACTCATTGTTGTATTAATTAATAAAAAAATTTAAAAAGGTGTACAAAGTTAAAACTAAATTATTAAATTAATAATTCAAAATAACGACTAAATTTATATTTTTAGTTTTTTATTTATAATACCGAATAGTTTATATATAAATACTGGTTACATTTTGTCAGATGCCCTCACATAATTCAGTTTTATGTGAGCCATCAGATTGTCAATGTGAAAGTTGTTATATAAGTGGTGGGCCATTTTTAAAAAAATATAATAATAATAATAATAATAATTTGGTTGAAACATGATTCGATTATTAAAAAATCCAACAGTTAACTCGAAATTCACTTTGTTGGATCTTTAAGAGTGCTTTTCTAAACTTTTCCTGGTATACATTCACTTCACGTGGTCTTACCGAAATGTAGCCAGATTCCAATAACAAAGTAACTTTTGTACAGCCAGGAAATAGTCAAAACGAAGATAAGAACTAAGAAATATAACCATCCTTTCAAGGACCTTCTTACATTATGAAGTAAGACGTGCTTATGATTTAAACCACTTAATGAAAAGCACCATGTAGTTGCATTTCACCGAAGGTCCTGTCTTCCGTGGGTTGTTTACGACGGTTATTCAACCCTTCTAATCACGATTTTGTGACGGATAGAGGCCAGACCATACTAAGTGATGACTTTATTACGGTAGATAACAGTGGAGTCATAAGCTAACATCGTTGTCTCAGTTCACAATAATAGATTCAAACTCTCATCACGTTTTAAAGATAAAACAGCGTTCTTTAGTCACCCCACGTGCGGACTACCGACCCGGTGGTAATCTCTAAACGTGACCCACTTTTCGTGATGTATTTGCCATAGTCAAGTATACGTCGGAATGATTTTCGAATTCTGGTCTTCATTGTCCATTAAGATTCATTCCTGGTACGAACATTGCGACATCCTCCGCTCTTTAGGAGGGTTAGTACAAGGGGAAGAAGTAGAGTAAGTAAATCATCAGTTGGTTGATTCCGTGTTTTTTTCTGTTTACTAATTACCAACAGCCTTTTTCCACTGTTTTCTGTTTTACTTGACTTTTATTCAATGTGGTCATCTCTTAATATTAACCACCTCTGTACAGCAGTCATGTGAACAACTTTTTTTGTCTCAAATGCCGGGATTTGAATCCTCTCCTAAAACGTGGAAAAGCTAAGAGACAAATCAGCTAAAGAACACATACAACTGACAGACATACAGCACGTGGTCCGTTGTCTTAGATAGTTCGCATAATATTAAATAACCCCAGCACTTATCTGGTATAAGTGAATAAAAGGACCTATCACTATTAAAATTTGCATGCCTTCCAATGGAAAAAGGTATGTGGATCCCCTAAATTCTACTTCCTGGGTAGATTATCTACCGCTTAATCTGTTCTTGTAATAATTCTTTGGCTTCAATCGCGAGAATCTTTGGGCGTAGAAGTACTGAAAATTTTTGTTTTCGTCCTCTTTCCGTGTGTGTGATTCTTTTTCTGTCTATCTATATTTGTCTTTTCGTTCTCCTCTTTTGTTCTTTCTCTCTTTATTTCATTTCTTATCTTTCTTCTTTTTTTATTTTGCCCTTTTTCAAATGCTTGTTCTTAAAAAAAAAACCTATATATTTAACATTTAAAAAAAGTGACGTGTCGATTAAGGATGAATGCTTATAAAAACCAAGTAACATTGAAGCCCAATAAACAACATTAACATTGCCTCTCAGATAAATAACTTTAATAATCATATAGTATTGGGTGAAAAATACCGGCTAACTTCTCACAATGAACCGTGAAAGTCCACAGGGTGTCAAATAATAATAATCACCCTCTTTTGGGTGAGAATGTCATATAAAAACTATTTCCCAATAATAAAAAAAGTCCTCTTAAGGATCAGTTGCAATGATAACTAAAACGCAATTTCTAGATATTTTTATCTTTTAGTGTTATATTGTATTTAGAAAACTAATCAGACATTATATGAGGCTAATATTATCGAGATGATTTAAACAATTCTTTCACAAAAATGAGTTCAGGTTTTTTAAGTTTCCCTGTTATTAAATTCATAATTCTTCATTTTGATATGTTTAGTTTAATATATTCTTTTTATCAATCTATCTATGGAACATCTAAATTATCACACAATGAATATATTACAGAAGTGTCATCATCCTCATCACTAAAGTTTCTCCCTTTTTCTTTTTTTCTCTTTTTTTTTTTTTTCTCTCATGGGTAATAATTACCAGAATTTCTTGACTTCATCTTGCAAATATACGAACTTTATTTTTGGATTACACAATAATAATATTCTTATAATAATCCACAAGGAGATGAATGTCCGACATCCTTGCTCAAAGGCATTATCTCGTTTCTTACTAAACCTCCCTCTTTTTTTTTTTTTTTTTTTTTTTAAGATTTCTTTGCAGTACTGGAAAAACCACTTGTCTTACTTGAAGCAGCATCATTCCCATCTTTTATTGAAACCCTACTGTGTATAGTTCCTATAAGAGGTCAAAGGTGACGTTCCTCAACGAAACTGTCTGAAATGTCTCAAGTGACATGTCGGCTTTCTAAGGTATGATGAAGATGTACAAGAGAGACACTTGATGGTTTTTACCAGCTTGCTGAATCTCAGCAATATGGAATTTGGTAACATTCTCTCCATGGGTGGGTAGAAGATGGAATGGATGAGGTAGATTCAGAGATGTTAACTAGAATACAAAGAAGGGGATAAAACCTGTCGCTGACAACCTACAAGTTCATGGTTCAAGATACTGGGTCTGTCAGACAAGCTTATGGTTAGATTTCATTGTTATGTTTTTTCATGTCTAAAAAACATGAAAAAACATAATAGTTTTTTCATGTTTTTTAGATTTCTTTTAAGTTTTTCGAAGTTACTGGGAAAAAATATTTTTATTTATTTATTTATTTTTAACAAATCTGGTGGGGGAAAAAAAAGTAACAGGAGAAGAAATAATATTATTTGCGACCAGTAGTATCCCAGAGCATATGAAGAAAATAAAAAGATAAACTCAGGAAATACAAATATAATATGCTTTCTTAGGCGATCAGAAGACATACTCTAATAAAAAGTTCTCTTAATATTTTTTGGAAATAAAATTTATAAAAAGAAATATGGAATTCCTAAATAGATGAAACGAGAAATTTCCACAAAAAGATAGTCCTTATAAGGAATGGCTTAAAGGGGCGAAGCAAGAATGCTTTCATCTTCCCCGTTATCTGTAGAGGACAGTGTAGGGGATAAGGTGTTATTGAGCTATTAAAGCTTTGATCATGGCAGGAGGGTAACAGCAATAGCCGAGCCTCAGTTAGAACTTCATTCCCTATTGCGACAGCATTGCCATGCATTACCCTCCAAGGGTATTGGATTAAATGAATCAATCACCGACTGTTTAAGTAAAGGTGAACTCAAAAAAACTCGGACGATCTCTATCTCTAGGCGACTCCATAGCGGGCAAAAGACCGGCCATAACCAGCGTTGGTTCCACTCAGTGACGGGCTCCCCCACCACCGCACAAATTCCGAAGAAAATCATTCACCGACAAAGCCCCTCAGCGGGACGTGTGGGAGAACACTTTCCACGGAGGCTCACATTGCTCCCTTAAGGCAAAAAAACTTAAGAGAGAAAACTCAAAACTCTCGAATCACAGCTCCAAAAAGAATGGTCGATTGATTCCCAATCTAATCCACACCCCACAAAAAGAGACCATGTTACTAATATTAACTTTTTACAAAATAAGAAAAGGCGTGTTAATAAATATTAATTTATTTCAGAAAGGTAAAGAAATAAAAATATTTTTTCAATAATTAAGTAATATATTATAGTTTATCAAATATTTTATATATAATTTTATTTATTTATTAAAAGAAAATCCACATATTATCGGAAAATCGTGACTTTTGAATTATAATTGAAAATGTGTTACATTTCGGTCAACCATTGTTGACCGAAATGTAATACTAATGGAATACTTTTTTTTATCTTTTAGACGAGGATCAAGTTTGTTTACTGTACAGCAGCTGATGACAATGATGATTCTATTATCTCCTTTCTCTGTAGGACAGATGATCTTGATTATGACAATGAGAATCATGATCACTTATTAAACACACTTCTGTTTTACCACAGACTGCTTTATTTAATTATCATACACACAGAATCATTATTTCTTAATAAATATTCTCAAAACTTAACCAGGATTTCTCGGGTGCTTTTCATTTGTGAATCATTCTAACGTGTAACTCAATAATAAAAATTTGGACTGTTTTATTTTGCTACTATTATTATTTTATTTATTTACTATTATTACACATGCCGAGTTCGAATGCAATCGAATAAAGTATTCGATTTCAATTTTTCGAAGATATTTTTCAAATAAACTAATTTATTCTTAAATAATAAAAACTTAAAAGAGATTAAAAAATAACATTATTCTTAAAATATTCTTAAAAACTAAAGAATAAAATAGATTTATTTCGTACACCTTATAAACATTTATATGAATTATTATTAAGATTAGATGGTTTGAACGTTATGTATTTTTTGAAATGTAATTGAACTGCTAGAATAGAATTTGTAAAATAAAGCTTTTACTCTAAGGGAACTGTTTGACATTCAGGAAAAGACTTTTCTCTTATTTCCTAGAGGCAGGATACAGACAAGTAGTTGATGAATTCCCCTTTCTCACAAGAAAATAAAAATAAATAATGGTCTATGGTGGTCCTTTAGGCACAACGTCAAACTTGGGCCGCACAAAATTTCAGCTACTGTATTAACCCAGATCCAGTCAAACCCTGAAGGATAGGGAAGAGAAAGTGTGGTGCTATTAGAATATATTTATTCATCAGAGATTTACGGTTATTACTATGAACACTGTGAAAGTTATTACAGTTTCTGCAATGGATGTAAAAAATTAAAAAAAAATCAAATATTCAGAGTGTAAAGCAGTTAGGTTGTCCAGAATGCCTTATCGCAACGGAAAACTGTCGCCAAACTTGATACTTGTTATGATCACGTCAAGGATTAAGATTATATTTAGTAATATGCATTTATATTAAAGTATAAGCGATATAATAATGAAGTGATTAAGAATGTTCGCCTACTATTTCAATGAATTAAAAGCACTGGAGCAAAAAAAAAAAAAAAAAAGCGAGGGATAGAAGGGTTGCTATGGTAACGAACAGATGGGTTATGTGTAATGCATACAGAGACATACATCGGATGAGGTAAAGGTGAGATGTCGGATCTTGAGACAGTGATAATTACCTGACTTCACTGCTATGAGGGGGTCGCCTGCAACGTTCAATTAAGTAGCAGGCGTGGTCCATTTCAGCCTCTCCGCATAAGCTAGTGATGTGGAGTTTTGCGGTGAGCCTCAGTCTGACTGACAAACCAACCCCGTGATTACAGGCAGCACTCGATCGGACACTTCCCAAGACACGCATTACAGGCCGTTCTCCCCGCCTTCTTATACGTTATGCAAGAGCCTTAACGGACGGACGTTAAGCGCGAGCAGTGGAGCAGCACCGAAATAATGATAGGGCTCCACAAATGCAGTTTGTGATTTGGCGTTTGCCGGTAAACCGCATTTTCTTTCTTTACGCTTTCGTTTGAATCGAGGGCTGTCAAAGGGCAGGTCAGCGTCTGAGTAACACCCTCTTTACGATGCAGTCAAACTGCGAACGAAGAAAAGACCTACTTAACCTTTCGTTCAATGATGGGAATGGATAGTGAAACGACAAAGGAAAGATTACAACGTCTGTTTAGTAAGGGGAGAATTGGTTAGTCCCAATTGTATGGGGGCATATGGTTCTGACGTCATTGTGCCCAGTCCATTAGAGATGTCAAAAGTCTTGTCAGCAGTGATATATACTTCATAGATGTCTCCAAATAGCGAAGTGGGTCACTTTTCTCCCCACTTATCGTGTCAGTGGCATACCTGATTCGAGTTTTTTTTTTTTTTCTCCCTCCCATTGTCACCACCCCATGTGACAAATGACCTTCCATGAAAGTACTGGCAACGTTATATTAATTAAAGTCGGAAGTTATTCACGTCTTCCCACGAGCCAATAAATACCATATCATTATTATAATAACGTCAAAAAGATTTTTCGTTATCTTCCCGTGATGTTAAGTCTACGCCACAATCACACTGTTTAGAAAATTATCATTGACGAGTATGAATAAATATGCTTAACGTAGGTTGAAGACGTCCTTATTTTCAAATAATCCAAATAATCAGATAACCAAATAGACAAATAATCCAATTTCGTACAACAGTTCTCGTTTTTGCTAAGGTTTAACTTTAAAATGGGTTGAATCGGTATTGCAATTCGTCATAGTGACAGTTCCACTTCCATTAGATAGTAATGGTTCCCCACAAACAAAAATGCTTTTCTTGACCAGAGTGCAATACCGCTCCGACTCATTTTAAAGTTAAGTCTCTGTAATACAAGAGCAATAAAGCTACTATCAGGAAGTTTGGTTTCATATGTGTAACACCATATGGTTAACTTTTATTTTGTAAAAATAAGTGTTTGTATTTTTATCCGAGTTAATTAAAATATGTTTAAAAAGTTCGCCATTTCACTCCAACACAGAAGTGTTGCGTGTGTATGAGTTTAAATTTGAATTGTTAATAATTCCTTAGTTTAAATTTGAATTGTTAAACATCTTTCCTACTTAAAAACTGCTGGACGAAATCTTAAATTGTTCCTAACAAACAGAGGTTGGATCATTTTGATTGCATTGGAAAGCGTACATAATTAGTGTCTTGATACTAATCTGTTTGTCTATCGGGAAGATTTCTGAATCATTTCAAAGACACTGTACATGCCATCGCTTCGAGCTGAATGAACGTTTGATTATTTATATTTATTTTTAACATTTGCACGTTATGTGAATTAGCATTGCCTGCCTGAATCATTTCGGAAAATAAAGAGACAGGATTGAAGCTCTCGTGAAAATGAAATGGGAGATGTTTGCTTCGAGACTTGGACCATCCCCAATTTTGACATCGTTGTCAAGACTTCGTTTCTAGCTTTCTTTAAAATATTAAAACAATTGATCTAAGCTTCAGGAAGGTGAATAGCAGTCAGTTTAATTCAATATCCCAATTCGGTTGTCTTTTCAAGCATTACAATCGAGGAAACATATGACTACTTTTTGTATTGCCCTTTGACCCTTTTCTACAATAAAGACATTACGAACAATCTGATTACGTAATAGTTTTCTTCATAACAGACCTCGCATTAGAAAAAACTATATTTTCCTATTAGTTTTATTTATTTATTTATTTTTTAATAGTTACTCGTCGTATTATCAAATCAAATCACCAATTTTGGAATACCAGTCCTCATTTTCCTCAGTCTTAACTATAAAATGAATTGATTCATTGTTGTACTATACTCTTGATGTTAGTAGTTTGACTTGTCACTGTTTCTAGAATAGAAATATCTCTTCTAACACGTAGTATTTTTCCATTAAAAAGATACCATAAAAACGGGTTAATAATTTTAGTTATGTGGTCTTATACGTTTTAGAGTTCTGAATATTGGCCATTTAGCAACAAATGTTAATTTGAGTATTTCAATTGTTGACATTCAGATACAATAAAAAAAAAAATCATTTTTAATGTTAGAAGACAACAATGCTACCTCCTAACAATGAAAAAGGTTAAACAACAACAGAGAACTGTTACGATAAAATAAAATATTCATTTTCATTGTTAGAAGGCAACAATTGTAATAGTATGAATTGTTGTAGATCAGCAATTGTGACCAGGTATCTCCCAAACACCCTTAAATCCTCCAAAATTTTCTTTTACTAATTATGGTAGGACTTTTTGAGTTAAACAAAGAAGGGGAGTTCCCGAAATATTCCCCAAAGGAAGTTCATGGACGGATGTGTCACTTTTACCTAGCAATTATATTGTGAACATGAGGGGATTTTAGCAGTTTCCGTTAAGGATTCTGTTACCGGGCTATCGTCCTCTGTCGTTTGCATCCTTGCGTGAGAGAAAAAGATTAATTTTAGTACTTCCTGCGTGATTTTGGTAACAAAAATATCCTTGTTTGTGTGAAACCGCAAGTTGGAGACCAATCGCGTGTTTCGCACAAGAAAGGGTAGAACAAGTAGTAATTATATGTTATTTTTCCTTCTTGGCAAACAAAAGTTCGTGGCTGAGAGATATACATCGCATTGCGTTGTTTCAATGCATTTGTTTTTACTAACACCAAGACAAATAATCGCTCTGATTAGTAAATTATAGTTAATATTCACATGTTTCTTAAGATTAGTTCTAGAGTCATTAATATGCAAAAAAAAAGAACCACAATGTTGATATATGGGCAATTCTTTGTTATCTTCTTGTATAGAAAGCTTGTAAATACGCAACAATGGATGCAGGTATTGTTAATTGTTGCCATAAAGACATAATCAGAAATTTACATCTTATTCTTTATATTTTAGGAAGAAACAATTTCCAAAGAGCTTGTTGATTTCATTAGCAATGTCATTGTTGTTGTTTTCATTAGAAATCTCATTTGTTGTGGATTTCATTTGTTGCATAATTCATTAATCTATCAAAAAATTCGAAGAGTGATTTTTTTTTTTTCAGGAAAAATAAAGAAACTAAAAATTTGTTTTTAGATTATTTTTTTTATGCGTTTCCCGCTCACGAAAGGTTATTGAAACAGATTTTAATAAAACTGTATTTTGGAATTTAAATCGGACAATTCTATTCGCAAATCTCGAGCATTTACTTCGATACATTACAATAATAACTGTTAAAAACAATATAAAATAAACTTTTCCGCTGTTGTGACAACGAAATTGTCAGTTAAAACAACAATAAACAAAAAGTGAACAGTTTAAACAACAATAAGTGTAGTATCATTTCTATTATCTACAGCTATTATAGAATATTGTAATAGTTAACGAACGTTTGGCTTCCATGTGCAATGTTTTTGAATTTAGGCCTGTTGAAACAAGGCTATGGTTTCGTAGATTAAGAACGCATGACTTTGTTGCAAGTAAAATCAAATAGACCTCATGAATATGGCGCATTTATAAAGTATAACTTATAAGAATAACTATTTTGTGAATTTCATATGAATACATTTTCTTTGGGTAAGGATTTCTCCCTATGTCTCAGTTCTGTGTGTTCTATAGCCGGTTTTCCATTTCGGAATGATTCGAACAGGATTTGAATGCAAGTTCTTCCAAGCAATGGACATCCTTACTTTCTGAGCTACGATGGTCCCATGAAAAAAAAAAAAAAAATAATAATAATAATTAAAAAAGGTTTTAGTACAGGGAAAAATAATTGGATTGCCAAGAGGAGATAACAAAAATCAGTCTCCGAACTGTTTTTTGATGGAATCTCGTACATAAAATTAACTTAAGATATTTTTCCAGTTGGGTTATTATCAAGTCATCATTGCTATGTTTATTAACTGTGTGAATTCTTAGGCTGTTTTTTTTTGTTTGTTTTTGTTTTTGTTTTGTAAAAGAAATAAAAATAAACTTTACGAGTTTTTTTAACTCAGCGTCTTCTGAAAAACAACATAAAAACGTTCTTCACTTTCTTTCCAATATTTAAATCCAGATTTATAACCAAAAAGGCGTGCTAGCTGTCAACCATACCATATTTAGTAACAACAGTGGTTCGTTATTCTGCTAATATTGAACCTAACCACGTGAAATATATTTATTTGATGCGGTTAGTTCCCCATGAAAAAAAAAAACATTTTACAGGCTGAGGAATTAGATGTAGCAAATTTTACAGAACAAATATCCCAGACCGTAGTAGTAAATAAATGTTGCTACTAAACAGTTTCAATGATCGAAGTTTCAACCAACTTTATTACATGATAATCAAAGAGATTACAGAGAAGTACAACACTTGTGTTTTAGACCATGGTAAGGCCTTAAAAGGAACCTGCATGGAAGCCAAACCCGATTACCGCCAACTTGCTTTTCATCTCCCACTGGAGAAACAGTTGACGGTATGTCTATGGCTGGCAGGTGGTCCACGTGCTGATGAGGGAACTACTTCACCTGGTCAGACGTTAGGCGGTACCTGATCGTTCTGTAGACTCCCTTTATCCGGAATGGAGTCGCCGTAGGGAGCCAGGCGGCGACTGGACCGCTTTCATTAGGAACGTGTACAATCAATCCCCCGCTGGTGACAAGATGTGGCCCTTTCGCAAAGCTTTGGTTAGAATTCCCGTCACTAGATATGTGTGGACTTGGGTTTGATAATACTGTTCTGACCTGCAAGAGAAAAAGGAAAAAAAAAAAAAATGTGGTCATCAATCGAACGGTGGTGTCATCGATATTCAATAAAGAAATAAAATATCCTTGGTAAATAAATCACGCCAGCATTCGGTAAGATTGACAGAAGTGAAGTAATAATTATTTTTCGTAATACGTCCATCACCAATCAAAAGGCACACAACAATTAGACCACCTGCTGATGACAATAAGGGGGTGGTCGCATTGTTGGTTTTCTTGACAACAATTAATGTGTGGCCTCATTTTTATGCTAGGTAACAATACACTTCTCTCAACAATCAAATATGTATATTATTTTGCAACAATACTGTTTCGCATAAAGGTTTACGATCTAACTCGTGCCATAATGATATTAGTAATAATCGTATTCTACTTAAATATAAAGAGCCAATAGGCTTCATTTCGGCGATATAAACATTATTCAAATTAAGGGGATATTAAATCCCACATTGTTTTAAAACCGAATAAGAAACTCAAAGATTGGAATCAGAGAGTTTCATGTCGAATATAGTAACTCTCTGATTCCATTCTTTGAGTTTCTTATTCGGTTTTAAAACAATGTGGGATTTAATATCCCCTTAATTTAAATAATCGTATTCTATTTACAACAAATGTCTCGTAGCAACTTAACTAGCAGAATGGAACCATACGATAGTAATACTGAGAGATAAGAGCTTAAACGACTTCATTTCAGCGAATAAATAAATAGAAATAAGGAATATTATAAACACATCCTTAGTTCATAACCAAATGTATAGAAACCTAAGTTTCGAAAAATAGGCCAGAGGATTCATGAAAATACAAGTCTTGGCAAAACAGATCCCCTGCAGCACTCCACTAGTGGCCTTCCTCTTGAGTTACCACTCCCCATGCACAACCTGCTAAGATATCAGACAGCCAATAATCTATTAAACTTATTAGTCACTTATCCAATATCACCTGTTTCAAATTAGTTACTGTTTTGTCATGTGGCAAGATATCAATGGTCTTTGAAAAATCTAAGTTCGTTGGATAAGGAAGATGCACATACCACTGTAAGCACATCTCCCTTATCTAGTGAATTCATCGCCTAGTAGTAAGATAAGCAGATTGCAAAGCATGGTCTTCCCTTTGCTTGTACTACTTAAAAAATACGAACCTTGCCTCTTTTTTTTTTTTTTTCAGTAGTCCAATAGCTGTTTTGAACTGTTCATGTTCATATTTTTTTTAATAATTACAATTATACAGAGACCAAGAGTTCCCTTATGAAAATGAGAACTGTCTGACATTGGATTGTTATGGCATTAAACAATGGATTTCTGCCTGGTCTCTGATGAGAATCAGCAGTTAGAAAAAAAAAAATAATAAGAAATAAGAAAGCAGTGAAATTGATTGTGGTTTGAAATAATTGAACTCAAAATTCGTTGGTAAAAAAAATGAGGTAGAAAATTTACAGAAGATTATAAATATATATATAAAACCTAGATTCTAAGTGTCGCATTTATTTCAGTTGTGTTTTATTCGATTTTTTATACACAAATGAAAGAACTTTATTTTAAATAAAGTCTTTCAAATGATAGCTTACAGATTCTTGTAAAAAAACTGATTTTTTTTCTATTATCCTACTCAAAAAGTCCCTGAAAAAATAAGTTTTTTTTCAGAGACCTTTATATAAATATGGGACATCTGATTGTCTTATGCCATTTTAGAAGGGTTGTTATAAAAGTTGTGTAGCTGATAAGTAATCGGTTTTCTAGGGGTGTCAAGCAAACGGGAAAAGGTCAAAGGTCATGTTTATTATTCATGGTCTTTTTTTTTCCTTTCAAGTCTTTAAGTCACGAAAGGTTAAAGCAGCAAAGAAATATGTCCATCATTTGGTCAGCAGTACCTTTCCCTTGGCTGAGGGTTGGCAATCCGACTGGAGGGGTAGATTTTACGCGGCTAGCGGAGCTTTAAGCTGTCTTAACCAGTTTCTCAGTAATAAACTCACTTCGTTAAATGTTACTCTTGTGGAATCTTGACCCGTGGCAACTGGCAATCACTCCTCTTGTTGTGCATCCCAGGAGACGCCAACCCCTGCTGTGTCCCCAACTGAGAAAGGAGGAGGTCGTCTCGGCATCCGACATATTGTCTCCCCCCCCCTGCTCGCCTCCCTCCGTTTCTACCAGGCAACGCAGAGACATGTTCTTAATAAGTTTTCTAATTTGGTGCTTTCTTTCGTTGAAAATTTAACTTTTTGGTCACGTCTTACGATTCGTTTTGCGGCCCTGCGAGTTAAGAAGAAAGAGGGGGAAGACGTGGGGGGGAAGGATGAGCTTTTAAAAAGTAGGGGATGCAGCAGTAAAGCTGGTCGCTGTCGGAATGACATCAAAAGGACCTTCATTCAGTACTGGAAGATTCTCTGCATGCTTGTCAATGATGGATTAGGAGGCTCACAAGAGTCACTGAAGTCGCCGACAAGAGAGAGGGGGGGGGGGGTCGAATGCCAATTGTCGGACAACCTTATTAATCAGATGACCATCGTCTAGCCAGACAATTGGATTTCCAAAGGGCACTCGCGTGTTCCAATTAACGAAATTAGAACTATTTAATGGTTTAGACCCGCAGGAAAAATATCATCAGGATACAATCAGACTGCCTTTGTATGTATCATCAAAAGATTGCCGATTCGTAGATGGAAGATGCTTTTCCCTACTAAGACACACCCGTAAGCCAAACAGGATCTTTTCGAAATAATACTAGAAAGGAAATTATTCATTTGTGTCATTTTCATCATTGGAAAATATTATATTACAGAATAGAATTTCACCTCTTTTTAAATCAGCGAAATACATTTAAGTGCCAACCAATAGTTATTATGTATAATCAACATGAGTTACTTTTATTTATAATTAACGCATATGTATAAAGTAGCTGTATTTTAACAATAAATTTCAGATAAAGTTATTATACATAAGGTTATTATAGATCCAGTCATATTATATAGCAATATATGAAAAAAATTTAAAAGTTTCAAAATTTATCGGAAAACAATAATAAAAGGTGAACATACGGGTTCTTGGGCTTTGCCCAAGAACCCGTATGTTCTTGTCTTTGTTCTTGTTTGTTCTTGTTCATGTCTTTAAGTGGTGCACATCAAGGCAACTCCGATTCCAAAGATCCTCATAAGATCTCTGATAAATTTTCGAAACGTTTTTTAAATTTCTTTTTATATTTGGTTATAAAAGATGACTGGATCCATAATATCCTCCATGAAAATATATTAATTATGACAAACTATTTAATAAGAAATTTTAGTTTAATTTCAAATATTTGTGTATTATATTTCCCTTAAATAATATTATACTTTTTTTTGGGAACTTTTTGACTCTCTTTGTGTGTTACGACTTTTAGACACCTCTTTCAATATTTTATTTAAAAAAAATAAAACTTTTTTTAAATTAAATTCATGAAGTTTTGATTTAAAATTTTCGATGTAATTTATTTCTATTTTTGAAAGTTCATATAATTAAAAACAGTGATATCCGCAGTGCAACTTTTAAAATGATAAAATCAGACATACTTTATTGGTAATTATAAGCATTTTTAGGAGATATTTTAAGATTAACTTAAAAAGATAAGTATTTTAAAATATAAATTGAAATAACATCTAATTATTTAAGTATTTAAAAAATTTACCTTAAATAATAGACATTTTAAAGTACACCTTCAAATATTTTAGACAATTTACTTATTTAAAGTTCTAATTTGTGTTCTGAATTGGTGATTTTTATTCATTGATATTCATCAGAATTGTTGAAATTTCTAGTTCCATTATTCTGCTTTTCTATACTGAAAATTAGATTGATTGGAGTGTGATTTGAGATAGACGTTTCATGAGTGTGAACAGTTTTTGTGCTGATTGAAATAAAATAATAGTGATGAACTTAAACGTGAATGTGCTTCTGAGAAAAACCACCAGCGGGATCACGCGAAGTATGCCATATATCTCTGGTAAGCAAATTTGAATTTATCTAAGCATGAACAACTTAAATCTTGACGACTTTATCCAGTATTTAGATAGGAAGCCGGCACTCGACCTCTTCAAAAAATTGTTGAAGAAATTTGAGGTTGAGTGGCCAGGTTCTTAAACCTTTATTCAGCTGCAGAAGACATCACAAAAGGGTTCGACATAACACCAAGGGAAGATCGACCTGATCTCTGCTCCCACACCAACAGACCATACAGAAGGCCAAGCGCGAAAAAAGCGTAAAACAGCTGAGATACAGACAAACGAGGGGATGAATGAAGACGACCCCAACACTGACCCCAACCCCCAACAACGAAAAATTCTCGCCAATTGTACTACGGGAAAAAGATAGATGAACGGCCCTCAGGCCCATTATGCAAAACCAACAAATAGACTATTCATGGACAAAGAATGTGGACTACAGAGTCCACATTCAGCCTACCACAGTGGGGGACTACAGACATCTCACAAAAACCATGGACGACTTAGGTATTAAGTATCGTACTTTCTCGCTTAAGTCAGAGAAAAACCTAAAAGTCTCATGGGAATAATGGAAAACATCACTACAGAGGAAATAACCGAAGACCTCCCACCTGTCAAGGGCAGCAAAATGCTGCGGGCTGACAAGAGCCCAATCCCCCTAGTTCTCATGGAGATACACAACACTCACAAGAATACATACAACATAACAACGATCTGCGGTCTGAAAATTACACCCGAACCTGAGGAAAAGAGCCTCGTAAGGCCAGTGCCACAGATGTCAAAAATACGGACACGCGCAGAAGCTCTGCAGGGCTGATTACAAATGCCTTAAATGTGGACAAAACCACCCCACAACAACAACAACCGCTCAAAACCGAGGGCCTCACCAGCAAAATGCGGGGGCACCCACTCGGCAAACTACAGCGGCTGCAATCACTACCTCAAAAACAAAACAGATAATTAAAGGAAACTTCAACCCCTCAACCTTGCCCACAAGCATCAGAGACGAAGGCTCCCCAGTTGCCTGACACCCAACAAAATACAACAAAACACCAGCTTCCACAAACGGAAAACACCAAAAGTCCGAAAATCCAGCGTCGAAGCAGGACATACGCCGAAGTAGCCTGCTCATCACAAAATATCCAACAGGATCAACCTCATTCAAACATGACGGCAATCATCACATCCTCATTGGCAAACATGCTCCAAGACAGGAGTAAGTCAAACCCTTCACCAAACTCCACAAAATGATTCCTACAAGAAACACATACCATCTTATCAGCGCTTGTTAATCAACAAAACTAGACTACTCCCAGACTCACTACAGATCATCGCTTGGAACGCCAACGGACTAAAAAACAAGACACTGGAGCTTCAAGAATTCTCTCACAGACACAACCCTGACATCATCCTAATCAACGAAACTCATCTAAGACCTGCAGACAAACCAAAACTGAGAGGCTACACACACTGCACAGAAACGACCGAGTGGACTACAGAAGTAGCGGAACAGCCGTATTCATCTAAAACTACATCAGGCACAACGGAATACCCAACCCACCAATCTAGAGCTCACCAGTATCAAAGTCCACCCAAACCCAACTGGAAGACTTGAAATCTACGCAGCCTACAATTATCCCGCAAAGACAATGCTATTTTCTGACTTGGATGCTGTCCTCGGTGTAAATGAATCCATCATCGTCGCTATGGACATAAACTCAAAACATCCCTTCTGGAACAGCAGAACCACAAACAAAAATGGCCGTATCCTCTTCAGCTACACAGGACTAAACAACGCTGTTGTAACAGGACCCACCAAACCAACCCATCACAGCCAAACAGGCACAGCCGACATCCTAGACATCGTTATCCTACGCAACATCATATTCCAGTACAGCCTCCAAGCGCTGAACGAATTATCATCAAATAACAACCCAATTCTACTTTATTTAGGAAACAAAGATTCCCCCCCCCCCATCCTCCATAGTCTGGGGAAAGACTCAGGAAAGTGCTACCAGAACATATTGGTCTGGTTCCCCACATAAAAGCCAAGGAAGAAATAGACACGGCAATAAAGAACCTCACCAACCAAATCAAGAAAGCCATAACAGTAACCATGACCACCCACAAACAAAATCGTCTCCCGGAAGAACATCATAAGGGGAAAAAACAGACAAAGGAAAAGATACCACAACACAAGTGCCCCCCAAGACAAAACACTCCTCAACAAACTAAACAAATCAGTCCCAGAAGCTCTCCAGAACCACAGAAATCAACAATAGGAAAACAAGCTCACATCCATCTCCACAGCTGATCATTCCATCTGAAAATTCCTAAATAACCTCAGGAGCAAGCGCAAATCCCACCCCATCTTCAAGCAGAAGAACACCTAGTGTACACAGACGCCGACAAAGCAGAAGCTATGGCTTCTGTCATAGCTTCATAGATTCATCGTAAAGTCAGGCTCACAATAAATCGTCCCGACAACAATCCAAACCCTATTACGCCTACCTCACCTACCGGAATAATCGGCATCATCAACCACCTCAAGAACAAAAAAGCCCCAAGACCCAACGACATCACGAACAAAGTCATCAAGGCACTACCACGCAAAGCCATAGTACATCTGGCAAACATCATAAACTCTATCTTCAAATGTCAGCACTTCCCCCAGTCATGGAAAATAGCCGACATCATCCCTCACAAGCCGGGAAAAGACCCACACCTACCACAAAATTACCGTGACATCAGCCTGTTATCCAACCTGGGAAAAATAGCAGAATATCATCCTCGCCAGACTCCAAGAACATGCAAATAAACTACAAATCATTCCACAAGAACAATTCGGCTTCAGTAAAAACCACAGCACCACCCAACAGATCCACAGGCTGGTAGAATACATCACTACAGGATTCATTTGGAATCAGCACACCGGAGCCGTCTTCCTAGACATCTCAAAAGCCTTCGACAAGATCTGGCACCAAGGCCTGCTTTACAAACTTATCATCTCAAACTTTCCACTAAACATGATACATCTGATCAAATCATACCTGACAAACAAGAAGATGTAAGTTAAAATAAACGAAGCGGTCTGAACCCAGCGAACAATCCTGGCCGGAGTTCCTCAGGGATCACCGCTGGCCCCGATTCTGTTCAACATCTACATGGCAGACATCCCACAAAATCCTGTCACGCCCACCATCGCCCTTTATGCAGATGACACGGCAATACTAGCCAGATCCCGCCAACCGCATCTCATAACCAAAAAAACTAGAAGACACCATCCAGAATCTAGAAAAATGGTTTTTGCAGACTGGTGACTACAAGTAAACCCCCCAGAAAAGCACAACGATACTCTTCACAAGAAGACGAGCAACCCCCAAAGGAGACGTCACTTTGTACAATTCAAAAATTCCCTGGAAAACCGAAACTAAATACCTCAGAATACTCCTCGACAAAAGATTATGCTTCAACAGCCACATCAAGAGCACATGAACCAAAGCATCCCAAGTTATCGCCCAGCTGCACCCCTTGATCAACAGACACTGCAAACTAAACACAAGAAACAAAATTCTACTCTACAAGACAGTGATCCGTCTCACAATTATATACGCCTCCCCAGCCTGGAGTCATACCTCCAAGACAAAACTTCCTCAAGCTACAAAGACTACAGAACAAATGCCTGCGAATGATTCTGGACGCCCCGTGGTTCATCAGGAACTCCCAGATCCACCGGAACCTAAATATCCCTCGCATCTCTTCACTACTACGCTCCCTAGCAGAAAAATATTTCACGAAGGCGTCCGCAAGTCGGAAACTACGACTTGCTGTATTAATTGGTTTAAAAAAAATAAAAAGAATCAAGCTTCACCCTCTGCACCATTAATGTTCTGCGTCTGAATTTCGTGGGAATAGGAAATACACCGGGTAACGGATGGCACTGCTGTAGCCAATGAAGTTTTAACTGAGTTTACCCAATGAAGTTTCCACGCCATGACCAGAGCTTATAGCTTAATAATAACACCCATCCGTACATTTTCCTCTGCAGAAAACGGGGAATATGAAAAGCAGTCTTGCTTAACCCATCAAGCCAAAAAAAAAAAAAAACCGAATTTCGTATTTGATTATATTCAATTACTTTTCCGATACTCTAAATGCTTTATAAGTGGTACGTTAGTAAGTCATCGATGGAGTTATTTAAATCCTCTATCACTAAGCAGAACTAATTTTAATGTGTAAAGCCACCGAGAAAAGGAAGTGCAGTACTATCAATAAATATTTAGAAAAAGTATTGGTTTTAATAGCTCAATTAAATCTTTTTTTTTTTTTTTTTTTTTTTTTTTTGCTGTCAGCAAAAATCGTTTTTTCAATAAAGATGTGATGCTGGTACAACCTCTCCATCGCTTTGCAGACTAATACAGTTATTCTCCGGATAAAAAAATATATCTGCTTATAAACTTAACATTGATAAACAATAACGTAATTTGCTTTATTGTTTATCAATAACGCAAATTGATTCATTATTAAATCAAATTTTCTCTCCAAAATTGCAGCACCGACTCTGGTATAAGTTTATTTAAATGAAGAACAAGCAATGAAATATCAATAATTATTGCAATGATTTTCAAATTACCAAAAAAAAAAAAAAAAAAAAAAAACTAGGCTTCAGTATTTGCACTTAGAAATGAGACGACCTCTAGCGGCTGTGATGGGCTTTAGAATTTATCCTTACTGAAAAAGAATTTTGTGTGTTATGACTTCGGTTTTGAGAGAAAGAAAGAAACAGAACGGATTTTAAATGCTTTATATATTTAAATAAATCGTACACATGTGATATATCCTTGTTTCTTTTTCTTGTTTTTATGTTTGAATAGATTTACTAATGATTTATTCAGAAATATTTATTCCCATTTTATGGGATTAAAATTTTTCACAACACAAGATATGTTTATTTAAAGACAGTTTTACTCAAAATGAATGAACTGTAAGTGAAATGGGTTTAAAACATCAGTGGTTTTTCTGTCTTGAAAGCACCGTTTGTGATTAGGCCTTGTGGATTGACAGCCTTACCTGGATTGACTCGATATTGCTAACACAGGTGCTACGTATTCAACTGAATATATTTGGTAAGTAGATCGAATAAAATAATTGCAGAGTGAGTTGATGAAAAAAAAGAATATTCTTACATTTAACTGTGATGAAACTATGATAAGCATTCTCAGCTAGATAACAAAATGGGAAGAACATGTAAGTATCCTATAACCTACTTATATAACCACTCGCAATGACTCTTTTTATACTGTAATATCAAATTTCATAAATCCAACTAGCCAAAGTTATATCTTTCCAAATGAACCAATAAATAAAGTGATCCTAGCAGGTACCTGGTAGGATCACCTGGAATCTTGTATCAATTATGGAATGAAAATTAACAGAAGAAAAACAAAGGTAATGAAAATAGGAAGGGAAGAGGCATATATGGATATCAGAATAAATGGGAGAAAATTGAATCAAGTAAAAACATTTAAATATCTAGGAAGTGTGATTAGCAGTGATGGAAGATGTAAAAGTGACCTAAAAAGAAGAATAGCGATGGAAGAGATGTCTTTAATAGAAAATGAAATTTATTCAGAAGTAAAATGGACAGAAACCTAAAGAAAATACTAATAAAATGTCATGTGTGGAGTGTTGCCCTTTATGCAGCAGAAACTTGGACATTGAAGAAAGAAGAAATTAAGATTTTGGAAAGCTTTGAGATGTGGATTTGGAGAAGGATGGAAAAAATCAAATGGACAGATAAAATAAATAATGAAGAGGGCTTAAAAAGTAGTAGAAGAAAAAAGTCTGTTAAAGAGGATAAAAAGAAGAAAGGGAAACTGGATCGGACATATTCTGAGAGGGAATGGAATCATCAGAGATGCCATCGAAGGAAATATAGGCGGGAAAAAGACCCAGAGAAAGAGTAAGGAAAACAATGCTAGATGACATGCTGAATGGAGACAGGTACACAACCTTGAAAGAGAAGGCTCAGAACAGAAGAGAGTGGAAGGAAAGTTTTTGCTACTAAGAGAAGAAGAACAGGTACCTAATCATTGCAAAAAAAATAAAGAAACATTTACTTAAATATAAAGAGCCAATAGGCTTCATTTCGGCGATATTAACATTATTTAAATTAAGGAGATATTAAATCCCACATTGTTTATAAACCGAACACAATGTGGGATTTAATATCCCCTTAATTTAAATAAAGAAACATTCTCTCAACAAAAGAGAAAGCCAACTTAAGGAGTTCTTCGAATAATTTCGCTTTTTTTTTTTTAAATAATGGAACACGTATAGACCACAGTAATAACTTTAATTAATCTTTCATCAAAAATTCGACACATTTTCTTAAAAAAATCAACGGCGTTCAAATCAAAGAGATGACTTACTAGTCAGTTTTGATATTGTTTCCCTTTTAACCAATATTCCATTAGCTGACATGGTCAACTTACTATATGATGATTATCCTCCGGATATTGCAAAGATATCTGAATTCGTTATATATTCAGGTTATTTCAGCTGGAAAAACAAGATCTACAAACAAGTTGAAGGTACTGCCATGGATAGCCCTCTGTCTCCACCTTTGGCAAACTATTTTTTGAAACATCTGGAAGACACCTTGTTCTCACCCATTCATCCCCCAACCCTCTCTTTGGTTTCGTTATGTCTTTGGTATTTGGCCACATGCTGAAGAGGAACTTATCACATTTCTACAACAGACAAATAGCCTTCACCCACGCATTCAGTTCACCATGGAAAAAGAAAAGTCTGGTAGTTTACCATTCTTGGACATCCTCCTTACACGCACATCCTCTGGTACTTTGTCTGCAAGTGTCTATCGAAAACCTACTTTTACTGGCAGATACATTCATCAAAAGTCTGCTCTTCACACCTCTCAAAAAATTGGTATTATCAAATCTTTAATTAATAGAGCACATAAAGTGTGCTCCTCTCCATCGAGCTTACAACAAGAACTTTTCACTATAAAAAAATTAATAGAATCTAATGGTTACAACCCTAATCAAATGCAACGGATAATTGACTCCTATGTTCCAACACCTTAGGATTCTTCAACAGACCGCAGAGTTCCAATCCCTTACATTTCAGGCATCTCAGAACCTATAGACAGAATTTTGAAGAAGTATCATCTTATTCCCACATATTTTCCTCTCAACAAAATTTCTCACTTGTGCCATCTACAAAAGACAAACTGTCACCTCTATCATTGGCTGGTGTTTACCAGATACCATGTGAATGCAATTTGTCATATTATGGACAAACAGGCCGTTCTGTGGAAAAAATAATAAAGGAACATCAATATCATATCGAATACACGAAACCTCATAAGTCTGGTGTAGCACAACATAGCATAGACACTAATCATAATATCCAGTGGGATAAAGCTTGTCTTCTCCAGAGATGCAGGTTTAAATATGAACGCCTTTTTAAAGAAAGTTGCGAAGCTCTCTTACATCGGCCGAATTTAAATCGAAATGACCGTCTCTCTCTCTCTCTCTCGCTCTCTCTCTCCCAAAAGTTTGGGAGACTCTTATTTTATGCAACCATCAATGAAATAATTATCTTTAAAGAATTATTTAATAATATTTTAGTAATTAATCTTCTAGCACGCGGCAACAATTTTATTTGATGATCCACCGACTGTTCCGTACTTTGTATTCCATTCCTTTAACTGTTTGTTCTAACTGAGAATGTACTGTTACTTTCAGTACGAAATATTTGTACCTTTATTTAATTAAAGTTATTACTGTGGTCTATAGTGTTCCATTATTAATTTATTATGCCACAGGTACCTCTAAAGATTCGCTTTTTTTTTTGTTTGTTATTCTTTACGTTGCTATCATTGTTGATAATGCAAACCACAGATCTTAGTCAGACCTTCCCACTCATGTATGTAATCGAGTCAAACACCTCGAATCTAGAGTTTAATGTCAAGATAACAGGTCACCTACACTCCATCATGAAGCTAATACTGTATTTGTAAGTTCTTTCAACACCGGTTGTAGAAGAAGCAATTTGCATAAGTTTTCCAAATCCCTGTACATCTTCGTAACACACCGCACATCCGACGAATTATAACCGGATGCTGTCACGTGTTCCATCCTACAGTTCTAAGAACAGACGATGTTAGAAAGGGAGGGGGATGTTTTCTGTAAAGGGCAAGATGAAATATTTATTTCAGGTCGACTAAAGAAGATCAGAGCGGTTCAGTTCGCATATGGTATTCGCTATGCACGGCTAAGACTAGAAATGAAGAACCCCCTACCGCTAATGGAGGTCCGGGCACGTAAAGATCTGAGCTGCATCCATCACGAGGTGGTCAAGGTCGCTCGCTCACTGTCCGATGTTGCCTTTTCGGTGTGAAGATTCAACCGGCATCATCCGGGATATTACTGAGTGCGTGAGTTGAATTTATCCAGTATTCATCTCCCTCGTCACCGTAAAAATGCATCTGTCTGAGAAATGTGGGGGGGGGGAGTGCATTCTTGTTTGCTGTAGTCCAAGAATTCCAAATCTTAATGTTAAGTTTATCTGCCTGAGCCAGTCTTAGTGATATTAAACAATACTTTTTTGCTATTCACGTTTTTTATAAACGTTTTTTTTAACATGATATGAATTAATTATTTTTCCCATTTCAATCAATTAGTATCCGCAACGCTAAAAATGGTCTGTTTGTAGATCCAATTCTGAGAGATGTTACATGTCTCATGTTAATACAAGAATCAGAACGGTATTATCTTTCAGAGAAACATAAACATTGTACAACTGAACAGAGTGTAGACGCTCTTTTCATCCTGATAACACTTTCCACCTAGATTCTTCACTTTTCCCTTGATATGACTACCGTTGATCGCATCACCACCATCATCACTCGCATCCGAAATTCTAGTTTGTTCTCCAGGCATACTGTTGAGTTGAAACTAGGACTCGGTACAGGTCAGCCAAGTTTTCCCAGATCATTTTCTTCAAACCACGTCTAAACGGCACCAACAACATAACGTAGTGTGTCCATCATACATTGTCCACCATGTACAAAGCATTGCAATATTTGTAATTATTGAAAAGTTGGTCGGCGTTCATCCTTCCAGTCACTGTAACCAAAATTCCATCCGCACCAGTTGAGATAACTCCTAACATTACACTTTCGCCACCAAACTTTACGCACCAGGAATCACCATAATGTTCATTCTTTTTATAAATATGGTTAATGATGAGAATTTCTCTTTATGGAGTCCATTAAGAGTATGTCCATCGCTTTTCCAGAAAAGAACACTTATGATTCCAAGTGTTTTTGTTTTGTTTTTTCTATGCTCGTCTTGCATAAACTTTATGGAAATAAAGTCTGTAGCATCACAGACAGCATTTTCACTAATCTGAGCTAATTTGTCTCTTCAATACTTGTGGACAACTCGATGCTTCATCAGTGACACGTGTGAAAATATCTGAATGGTCAAACAATGTTGCAATGACGAATTCATCCATTATCTACATCTTCGGGTCATAAGAAATCGAATCACCGCACGCTATCCATCTCGTTAGTTACGGCTAAGTTTACAAGACTGATACCTCGTAAATAACAACGACATTTTATGTTTGCTGTTATGCACTCGAATACACATACGGGTCACTGAATTAGAAACCTTTATGCAAATGAACGTAAACGTCACTTAGGCAAAATACTTGGTCACGTGCATCATCACGTGTTCTAGTCAGCTATTTAGGAATGCTGCTGACTGGAGCCACGATTTTGAAAAGAGCTGAGCTGACCGGTTTCCCAAAAGGTGAGGTATCCCGAGTGTTTAATCAGTGGAAAAATAACCCACATTGCTTGTCTAAGAGGTGTAACCGTGGTCCTAAGACAATCTGTTAGGAATGATATCGCCATCATCTGAGAAGGCTTGTACAGACAAACAGAATTTCCTGTGTGTGCAGCAACTGACCGAAGCATTTAACGAAGGCTGTTCCCGTGTCCATATGTTGCCAAACTATGCGCAGGAATTGAAGAGAATCGGTATTAGCAGTCGCATACCTATACGTAAAATAAAAATTTCTAATTCAGCGATCGATATGCGTATGTATCCATGGTAACCGGAAAACCAAAGATAAGTATCCGCATTAAAACTATTGCAGATACGTAGAATTCTCCTATAAGCATTTCGTAAAATCTTTTTAGTAGACAATAATTTCACACGACAGATTACTCTTGTTAAGGACATTTTTTCAAACACTCTGCTAAAAAAAAAAAAAAAAAAAAAAAAAAAACATATCTTAGAATCGAATTTACTGACTGCTTAAACTCAGTGCAATATATTGTTCTAATAATATTTAAAATAATTTCACACACAGACAAATATACATAAGTAGATATAAAAGAAGTGAGCATATCGAACGTATCTGCGATCGAAAAATCCTACCTCAGTCAGTATATTTCACTATCGACTACCCACTTAGCGATACAAACAGACCGAAGAGTCTCCTGTCGAAATAGGGATAGCAAAATAGATTAACAGCAGTTTTGTTTTTGACTTTAGAGAAAAAAAAAGAGAGCAACCAATTTTTTCCCAGCTGGCATCAGAATTCGGTTGTTAGATGTGTCAATTGCATGGCAGATGTTCTGTATTCTGTTTAGATTCGTATCATCCAAGTGGTTAATCGGCCTCTTGATATAAACATGAGTAAAGATACAGCACTTATTTGGCTGAACGATATAGTCGATGCTACGAGGAAAGAAAGAATATTTCATAAAAAAAGGTGAAGACATGAAAATCAAAAACAGCCCCACTTGTTCTGCTCTGAATGGAATGGACTGAAAGATTAGTGCAAGGAAGATGATGCGAATACTACTAGGTAGTTCGAAAAATCATAATTTAAACAAATCATATACTAGTGGAATAATGTTTTACAAAGGATTGGACAGCGATATTTAAGTAAAGCCAACTCTAAAAATTAGGACGATCCCTAGACCACTCCATAGTGGCCGAAAGACCGTCCACCTCAGCGTTGGCTCCACTCAGTGACAGGCTCCCCCACCACCGAGCAGAACCGCTCATATTCCAGGGAAAGGCATCCACCGACAAAGCCCCTCACCGGAGAACACCCTCCCCGGAGACTCAAATTGCTCTCTCAAGGCAAAAACCCTAAGAGAGCTAACTCAAACTCTCGAAACTCAGCGTCCATTTTAATCGCCTTTTACGACACGCATAGGTTACGTCAGCGCTATTCTTATCCCAGCCACCACACGATTTTTTCGATCTCAAATAAATACGTTCGATATGCTCACTTCTTTTATATCTACTTATGTATATTTGTCTGTGTGTGAAATTATTTTAAATATTATTAAAACAATATATTGCACTGAGTTTAAGCAGTCAGTAAATTTCGATTCTAAGATGTTTTTTTTTTTTTTTTAGCAGAGTGTTTGAAAAAATATCCTTAACAAGAGTAATATGGTGTGTGAAATATCACATTGAAAAGTGCATAAGATAGTTTTTAAAAGAAACAAGGCGGAGTAGCTTTCAGAGATGAATTGCGGACTCAAATATATAAATATTATCATAATATAAAATGAAAGAGCGTGAAAAAATAATCAAACCTTGGTGACCCAGTGTCATACTCTGAAGAAAGCACTGACTGATTCAGACAGAGAGGCATTTGGTGATGTCATCTACAAGAACAGAAAATTCAGAACCTCGTGGTGGACTCAGGAATTTAAAATGGCAATCATATTAAAGTGGAAAGTATATATATATATATGAATCCTAGAAAGTAAATCAAAAGATTAGACAGCGTTGTTCATAACACGCAATTAAGACCAATACTTATAGGGACTGGCTTAAAGGGGCGAAGCAGAATGCTTTTCATCTCACCCGTTATCTGTAGAGGTCAGTGTGGGGATAAGGTGTTATTGAGCTATTATTGAGCTATTAAAGCTCTGATCATGGCAGGAGGGTAACAGCAATAGCCGAGCCTTAGTTAGGACTTCATTATTTGTTTAAAATATTTGTAATTATTTGTTTAAAATATTTTATAATAACTATAATCTTAGAAATATTTAAAGATTTTTCTATTGAAATAATACTTTATAAGTTTTATATTACAATATTTTTTTTTTTATCCAAGGGGGGATACGTCCCAAGACACCCAGCGAATACCTAAAACCTCGGATAGTATCGAATACTATATACACTATGTTTTTTCCTATACACACATACCTATGATGAAGTTTAATTTATAAATTAGGCACAGTAAGAGATTAACGCCAATAACTAATAATAAAATAGAAGAATTATAACAATATGCTGTAATAAAAGTTATGTGAATGTAAATGGAATCTTAGCAACCTCAGCATACGTTTTTTTTTTTTTTAATTATCTATTTATTATTTTATGAAGTCGAGAACTTGCACCCTTTTCACTTAAAAGGAAGCACTTGACAGCTTCTTTTTGGCATGTTCGAATTATCAGCATCACTACTCTTAATAATGGTCTTTGGGGACCATTATTAAGTAAAATAAGGGTTACTTGAACACAAGCACTGCAATACCGCGACAGTCGATCTGATAACCGAGAAGTACTCAGAAACGGCGCGCAATTTAAAACTTTAAACTTTAATTTAAAACTTAAATTTTAAAACTGAATTGTTTATTACTAAAAGAAAGAGCCATACGGCTTCATTTCGGCGATGTTTGTAGATACTATAAAAATTTCGTAAGTTCACCAGAGAGCTTACGTGAATACAATCCTCGGTGTCCCCGAGTTGCTTTAGCTTGTGTTACTTGACTTACGAATTCTCGTAAGCTCTCAGATCAACTTACGAGACTACAAAACATTCGGCTTTGAAATAATATTGGATCTAAATCCACTTTGCCGATGTACTTATAAATTGTTTATTTCTGGAATTTTTCATTTAATATTTTTGGGAACAGGGTTGATTGTGGATAAGGAGGAGCGGGGGGGGACTACGGTATTTTTTATATAAAATATGCATTTCTTTCCTGAATTTATTCGACTTTAAAACAAGTTTGAATAATAATAATAAAGAGAACTAAGTGAAACTTAAGTTAGTGAAAATTTATAAGATTATTATTTCGATTGAAGTTAAACAAATTTTATTCATAGCATCATTTTTAGCCAAGTTTCCTGACTATCTTCGGTATCATAGTTACGGCAAGATTCAAAGTTAAATTTATAAAATAATGATGCAATATATCGTACACGAAACTGAGAATGACTTGGGTCGTTTGAACTACCATTACAATTCGTTAGAATGAAACAAACAAGAATAATTAGTCATCAGAATATTGATTTAACAATAATGCAGTGGATAAAAATGAATCAGTACGTTATCTAAGTGTAACCATTAGAAAAAGTGGATTTGATGAGTTGTTTTTTTACGTAACATCATGATAATTGGGCTCAGTAGATAAAGGTTTAGTATAGTATACCCATGGTAAAAAACTTATATATATATATATATATATATATATATAACAAAAAACTAGTTGTGTCCGTATTAAACTTTTATTCTTAACTATCTCGGTGTTTTAAGTCATTAAAATTATGAACATTATATATATATATATATATATATATATATATATATATATATATATATGAAAAATATTCTAGTCAATTCAAAATTTTCGAAAAAAGATAGCATTTTGACCTGGGCACGAAAGGTAAGACGTAGTCCATTCGACTCATTCGGAGCATCCCTTAATGTTGACTGTATATCATCGTGAAACCCTGTGTGCGTGTGGAAGTCCCCTCTCAGTGGGCACCTAAGAAATCTCCCTGAAACTGTCAAGAAACAGATAGCGCTCTCTAAGAAACTATTAATCAAGACAGACGTAAACCAGATATTAACGTCTGCTGCACGCGTCAGGGTCACATTTATGGGCACTTAAAGTGGCCTCCATCTTGTCACAAGTGATAGGTCTCTGTAATACAGCCAATAATGGTCCGATTTAATGGGTCAACTTAATCACTAGAGGAAGAACCTTTTTTGTGGAATAACCTCCATTGGGCTAATATTAAGTGCGCCTGTTCGTTGACAGATTATAGTTCCCGATTCTCTTTAATGTACTGGCTAGCTGACAATCGCAAGTATCAAAAAAAAAAAAAAAGCTTTGTAAGGGAGGATATGAACTCGAACTTGAGCAATACTGAATTTAGGAATAACCTGCCTACTCAGGGTTATCATTCTGAAAGTGGGTTGATAAGTATATTGTTATAAGAAGCCTGCCAAAAATGATCGCTGAAATAATATAGAACCATATAAACTCATAGATACTGTGGTTATTTGTTTAATAACACATTTTTATTTTTCGAAAAAAAGTGAAATGGATCTCTTTCAGTTGAACCATGAGATGAAATTAACTACTAGAAATAAACAAACTAACCGATTAGATTTTTAGTGATGTAATAGATGAAATGTACTAAAAATGGATTGTATTGTTTAGTGACGTAACAAACAAACTGATTAAAATCAAATGATTATTACATTGTTTAATGACGCAACAAATAAACTACTAAAAATCAAATGAATCTATGACTTCATCGTATAAGTGATATCACGTGATTTTAAAGAAATAAACTGTTCAAAATCACGTGATATATCGGATATATATCGGAATGCATTGTTTTAGTGAAGAAATAAAGTCGGGGTTGAACTGACTGTTTTATTTGGTGGCACAACAATCGAAATGAATGAATTACACTGATCGCCAGTATTTGAAGTTCAAATCATGGGACTGTCTATTGCATTCAAACGACTTATTTCTAATCATGCGGAGTGTCTGTCGTCTAAATGAATACATATTACATGTCAACGCATAAGTTAGACGAGGTGTACATCGAGTCTGTGACCTGCCAAACCCTTACTTATCAGTCATCAAGTCTCCAGTGGTGTCTACATTTAACTCCCCACGATAAGCGGACTGTCCCTCGTCCCAGACTACAGGCGTTAACAAATTTTGACTCCTGCTGAGTTTCTTGAGAATTCCAAATTCACTGCTCGCTAACTGTAAGCATTCTTTCTTACTTTGGGGCAAATGGGGACGAGCCATTGGGGGGAGGAGAAGGAAGAGCACTTCTCTAACAACTGAACATAGTTTAACGATTCTAAAGGGGATGGTTGTGATAAGGTAAACAACGGAGACGATAAGATCGTCGACGGGGAAAGATTTGTGGCTGTCAAAGTAGGGACAGCTGTTTAAACTCTTATCTTGTCGAACGTTGTCCTCTACTACGTGCGACACCGAAACATAAGACAGAAACTTGTTGTGGGCTTCCCTCACCTGAGCTCACACAAATCACCCTACGGGTGGTTGATGGCTGGTCTCCACGAAAAAGTGTGTGCAACGTAGATTCTACTTCTTACAAAGATTCTTTCCACGGTATCCGTTGCTAGAATGCATTAAGGGATCCAGTTAGAATGCAATCCTAAAGATACCACAATAAATATAACGTCTATTGGCCATAAGGTTAAAAACTGCGTCCTGTTTTATTGTTCGGTTGCAAGTTGTTTTTCAGGGTTTATTGTGGTTCTGCTTCAGGTTATCTTTCTAGTTGTGTTTCAGATTTTATTCGTAATTCTGTTTCGTGGGTTATTTCTGTTCCAAGCACTGATTTCTGTTGTAGCGTTTCAGGTGCTGTTTCTAATTCCTTCCTACACATACCGGCCACAATTAGAAACTTTTATTTAATACCGTGTTGGACCTCCTTTAGCGACTGCCAATACCGATCCTCTTCATTTCTCTGCACATAGTTTGGTTGAGATATCGGTCGGGATCAGCCTTCATTAAATACTTCGGTCAACTGAAGGAAGCTCTGCTTGTCCGTACAGATCTTCTCAGACGACGGCGATTTCGTTCCTGACTGACTGGCTTAGGACCACAGTTACGCCTTTTTAGACAAGCCAATGTGGGTTATTTTTCCACTGATTAAACACCCGGGATATCTCACCTTTTCAGAAACCAGTCTGCTGTTCTGTTTTCAAAATCGTGGTTCCACCCCGACGGCATACGCAAAGACCTTTATCGAACTCCGAAAAATTCTTTGTTTTTCCCATTGCGATCAACACTATTGACTTTAACTGGCCATCAGCATTCTTAAATAGAACACGTGATGATGCACGTGACCAAGTATTTTGCATATATACTGCGTAAGTGACGCTTACATACATCTGCATAAAGGTTTCTAATTCAGTTTGCGGGGGGGGTACTTGTTTTTCAGGAGAACCTTCGTGATTTCAGCACCTGCTCCTCTTTCTACTTATATTGCAGGTGCTGTTTCTATTTTTGGATCGCCTTGTAGTGTGTTTCAGGTTTTCTTTAACAGTTTTGTACATTATTTATGTTTCATGAGCTGTCCCTAATTGGGATCCTGTTTTTCGTTCTCTTCCGGGTGTTTATTTTTATTTTTTTAAAGTCTAGTATCAGATCCGCTTTCTACTTCTGTTTATCCGATTTCTATTGTACTTTTATTTCCGATTCTTTTTATTTATTTATTTGTTTTTATAGACACTATCTCTATTTCAAGTGCCGATTTTTTCATTTCTGTTCTCCAATTAATTTTAATTGCTTTAAATTAAGAATTGAAATAAAAATTCTCTCAGATTTAGTGGATGCAACTGAAATTCTGCGGGCATGATTTTTCACTTCAATAACTGGACTGTAGAAGATGAACAATCACATGATACAAGCATGTAGACACAAATGGAATTCTCCGATCGCCAAACTCTTTTACTAAAAAAGTAAAATAATTCCGAAGAACTCTTTATAATCCCATCTACGTCTCATCCGTCCTAAAACGAGTTGAATTCCAAATTAGGAGTTTTAGGTAATTTAATGCGACCAGCTTGCCCTTCTTTCGCTGCATTCATCAAAGAGTGTTTTATGCTTATAAATATGTGTGTTCCAGAGACCGGTTTGCATATTTTGAGCAATGAAAAAAAACCTGAGTTTAAGGGAGAAAATCCTCCCCTCCCGTAAGAGACTGGCTAACGCCCCTTTAAGTGAAATCCCTAATAAATATTGTCAGCTTCCCAGACAGAATTCGAACCGTCCCGTCCTCGATCGTGTTTTTAGTATTTTTTTTTTAAACTAATCTTTCAGCTGTAGTTTAAGTGGTGTAAGTAAACTAAAGACGTGATTATCATAACTGAAATGCGAAGAAATCTGGGTTACAAGTCGCTGATTGATTTCATGTACAACTTCATTTTATGAGAGCCATTTGGGTTTTATTATCCCGATGAAGGTGTTCTAACTGTAAAGGCATCCGCTTATCAATTTCTGTGCGTGACAGTAACATAAACAGCTTCATTTTTAAAGATAAAAGTAGTAGCGGATTTAGCATGCGTAAGAACAAAATACTGACTTACAAGTAGATAAAACGTGAGTTTCATTTTAATTTTTTTTTTTTTTTTGTCACAACGTTAAAAAGTCTCCGTTTGGTCAATCTTTCAGTCTCTCGACTATCTGTCTATCTATTTATGTATGCGGCATCTCTTATCTCTCTAGTCTAAACTCTTTCCACTAGCAAGCGGTGTTCCTATTGTAATGTGAATTGTTTCGTTGATTATGGTAGAGGATTAACTCACAGTGTACACGAAGGTGCTGCCATCTAGCGACTAAGTCGAGTAACAAGCTCTTAATAGACAAATTCCTCAGTTATAAAGATCTACGATGCTTGAAGAAGAAATAAAGTCGATGAGAAAAGTTGTATATTGTAAAAGGATTGGTAGTTAGTCGCGATACGCATGAGAAAAGACATAATATTCTGATTAGTGATCGATGATGACGTTCTTAAAGTTACAGCAAAAACTGGCGGGGGTCAGGTCAAATGGTGGAGGTGATAAGTCCAGTGACCTCTTTTTCTAAGGTGCTGGTGGTCCGATGCGCTTTGGTTTCTCCTATCGACAAAGCCCATCTCTGTCTTTTCTGAGAAGTGCCGTTAAAAAAAAAAAAAAAGTGTGTCTTGTTAGCAGTCAACGCACACTCGAGACTCCGGTCTGGGGGTGGAGCTACACATCGTAATGGTTTGCGTCTCTTAGTTTCGAGCAAGCAAACGGAGACTTGGGTTTTTATACTTCCAAATGAGTCGCCTCCTATAACAAGCGGAGTTTTGCCGTGACTACCAAAACACATTGGATATCCTGATGGGGGGTTGTTAATAAATGTCATTACGATCTACACCGCGGTACTATTCGTGGCCCCTCAGGAATGCATACATGAATGTTTGAGTTGGCATTCAAACGGTTCCTAGGAGTGGGCCGCGTATAATTTAATGGAAATGGCCACGTAGAAGCACGAGGAAACAGTCCTTCCTCTTGCAATTGTGACACACGGCCTCTGGCGACAAACTAAAAGAAGCAATGGAAAGACATAAATGGTCCTGACAACACATTAGCATTTCAATGAGACTCCATAAAGCATCTCGAAAGTGCTGATTACTAAACAGATGAAAACAGGGCAGTCGGATTTCATGTCCCGCCCATCGTAAGCATCGCTTCAACTTCGTAATGACGTTCATCTGTAGGCAGGTGTGTCCGTACGGTGCTCGCAGAAACGTATATTCGATGAGACTCGGAGGTCTGTGAGTCGTTTTTCATTTTTTTTTTTTTTTGTTCCTAATGACAACTTCGGGCAAACTTCGCAGCCAAATTTTCGAAGGCAATCAGTTGGTCAATACAGCGATGGCAAAGAGATAAGAAAAGGGGATGTTTCGGAATGCTAAGTCATCATGTGGTGTTTCGATAATCAAGCAGGGTTTTTTTTGTTTTTGTTTTTTTCGTCCGGATATCAAAAGTGAGGTTATAATAACCTAAATCTACTTTAATATAAACTTAGCCTAAATAATATATACCTGTTCATATGCTACATTTGATTAAATACAAGATATTATTTAAAAAAAAACGAATACATTATTCCTTTTTATTCTCTCTGAAATATACTGGCCTCAACAATATAATCATAAAATCGAATTAACAATCGAAATCTTGTTGTCTTTGAGCATGTGCATCAAGTTACAACGATGCATTGTGACGTAGCATTCAAAGAAAGTGTAACTTTCAAATATTTATTAATATACTAGCTGCTTTTAGTATACTTATAAAGTACATGGAAATCGACTTTTGCATCTGATTCTTTAATGGGGAAAAGGCGTAACAAGTAGGTTTTCACCTACATAGATAGCTTTAATAAAATTACCTTCCGAATTCATTTTGATGAACCAACGAACGCTTGTTATTCGATCAGGTCGTGTGTTCATAGCAAATCCATTAAGATTTCAACGACATCCATGCACATATTAACAACGAGATTTTCACCTATTCACGAATAATACAAACTTTCACTGGGCATCCAGGTTGGGTACTCCGCAACTCATTGAAACGTCACACGAATTCTTGCCATACGGTCCTGTTGTAGGTTTTCTTGAGCCTACGACTCTAAAGATCAGTTACTTCAGAACACCATCTATCCATCTCATTGAGTGTCTCTACCATTTCCCTTTTTTCATCCTGGTTCTTCGCTGTCATTACAGAGAGTACTATATCATCAGCTTATCTCAGATTGCTGACTACTCTGCCACCGATCCTAATTCTTGTCTATGGTGCACTGGTGCTACACTCAAAGTCCTCAGTATAGATGAATCACATGAAAATAAGTGTCCTTACCTTAAACTCTTGTCTTATCTGAATTCAATCAGTTCATACGACACCTATTTTTACAATGGCCTCTCGCTCACTGTATACACCCTCTGTCCGAACTTTTTTCGAAAATAGAATAAACTAGTGACGCCACCTGTTGTATCTTTTTGTAGTCGAAAGTGGCAACCTTTATTAGTGTTGTGTCAACTGTTTATGACATTTGTTTCATTAGAAACCGAGTTATAATGCCAAGAGTGACAGTGTATTTTGACGAACGGTCGGTCGTCACGATATTCATGCCGTACGCGACGAATTCTCGCTATCAATCGCTTCAAAACTTCGAGATAAAACTCACCATTGACCGTTTGGTTAAGGCGGCACGAATTCTTTGTGGATAATGTCCTTGGAATCGTAGAAACAAATCAGCATCCGAAAAAAAGTCGCTTGGAGAAGTCAAAAGTAAAGACTTCTCCAAGCGACTTCTTTTTTTCGGATCCCCCTCTTCTGGTGGTCTCCACTCAGCATTCTGGCGCTTTGTTTCAGGTTCATACTCAAAACACCACGTTTCGTCACCAGTAACGATTGCCTCAAGGACGTTTGAGTCCTTATGAGCGGTTTTAATGAGGTCCTTGCAGTGTTCAATTCGATACATTTTTTGGTCGTCGATCAACTTTTGGGGAACAAATCGCGAATTCATTTTAAGAAGGCCCAAACTCTCAGTCAAAATGTTGTGCACAGTTGATTTTGGAATCCCCAATTCATCTTCACTCAATCTCACGGACGATTTCGGGTTTTCTTTGATGAAATCCCGCACTTTTTGGATGTTAACTTTGCTCAGTCCAGTTTTTGGACGACCCAGCTTTTCGTCGTCCTCAAGCGTCTCACGACCACGTTGAAATCGCTTAAACCACTCGTAAACTTGAGTACGGGATAAGCATTCATCACCTATGCTTTTTGAAGCATTTGATGCGTTTCGATAAAACGTTTACCAAGTTTAACACAAAAGTCAATCGCAGTTCTCTGTTTGAAACTCATTTTCCTACCGTTCGTCAAAACACACTCACTCTTTGCACTATAACTCGGCTTCTAATGAAACAAATGTCATAAACAGTTGACACAACACTAATGAAGATTGCCGCTTTCGACAACAAAAAGATACAACAGGTGGCGGCACTAGTTTCTTGTATTTTCGAAAAGTTCGGTTTCTTTCTTGGACAGAAGTATAAGTCAACTAACAGGGGGAAGAAAGTCTGCTTACTGTGCTGTAAATTCAGTTTGTTATTCTTCGCAAAAAATAACAGAAAAAGAAAATTGCAAAATATCAAAAGACTTGATATCTTCACAAGCCTTTGCCTTTTGCAGTTTGACTTCAATCCATGTATAATTTCATATACGTGCATATGATACGGAAACCTTTATAAGTGAAAACGCCTGATTTAGTTGCTGACTTACTCCATAACTCGTTTTTTGACCTGGACAATCATGTTTGGGAGGTGTTGTGCAGACCAGCTTGAAATCTGACCTCACTAACGAAAGGTAGAAATATAGGTTTCTTAAAACTCAAAAAAAAAAAAAAAAAAAAATCAGGCTCGCTTTTAAGAAAACAAACTCCCATTTTAATGAGATTTCGAAAATTATCAATATCTCGATCGAAAGCCTGAAATCGCTAATCGCTATCGAAATATTCTAACAAAGTGTATTCTTAATTCAACGTTTATGTCTAAGAATTACTGCAGAAGATGCATTTAGGAAAAGATTTGGTTCTTTTGGAAAAAAAAATGTAAATTTTTGATTAGCGTACCGAAATTCCAGCCATTTTTGATTACTGTGCCGAAGAACTTGTCTGGAAGTAACCGAAGGAAGTAAAGCTATAGACACCCCGTAATCCATCTATGTTCTAGATGGTTTGCTTGTTTTGCAGGAAAAAACCAGAGTTCCCGATGGAAAAACCTTTTATAAAAATGCTTCCAACTTTTATTTTTCATGTAACCATTTAACTTAGTAGTGATCGTACAAATCAATGTTTTCTAATATACTAAACAGTACAGTCTAGCATATTTATAACTGCATATTAATCTGAATATTAAACCCGCGTATCCCACAATGGAGAAAAGTAATAATACTATTCGAGACCCGACCAAATATTATGATGAGATAATAAAAATTAGATATTAAAAATCAATGGAATATAGTTTGGTTCTGTTTGACAGGCCATACAATACTAAAAAAAAAAAATTAAAAAAAAAACTAATTGTTGTTTATTTAAAAAAAAAAAAAAAAACTGAAAAAATTGATACCATAATTAGTCATGTTATTCGCATCGATCCAAATAAAACCAACATGATTGCAAGATATTAAAAAAGCGAAATGATAATCTATGCGGCGCTAAATACGCGTGTAGAATAAAAAAACAGGGTTCATTTGAATTACCGACACACTTACAATGATAAATCGTCTTTTCACTTTTAATTATGAAATATGGATTACTCTATCTAGGAACAGGAGCACCACTGGATGTCATAAACCACTCCCCTTTCGGGTTCAATTAATAGAAAATTACAAGATTTATAAAAACGGGTACAATGGCTACAGAAATTTCTTACAAAAAAAAAAAAAATTCTCTTTCAGATTTTAATATATTTTTCTTTTTCTTTCGTTCTTTCTTTTTAATCTGGATATTAGTATGCATTCAACATTCCCATAGATTCTTGAACATGGTTCAGAGCATCTTCTCCGAACGAAGACGTCAAGATGCATCTTAAAGAGGAAATCCCTGTCAATATTTCGTGCTAATTACTTTACTGAAAAGAAATTGTGGTTCTTTGTCATGAAAACCAGATGCATTTCCTGAGCCAAATTTACTGGCTAATTTCTTTCCGGTGGATAAAACTTGCCGATCTGTTCCGCCTGTATCTTCATGATTTTTTTTTCTTCTCCAATCCCCTAAATCGACGCATTAAAAAACAGAAGTTCTGATAAAGAATTAGACAATTCTGTGGAGACTGTCTTCAACGTTTCAAAAAAAAGCATCTAGTGATTCTACGTAAAAACCCCCACATGTGAGCGTGACATTAATCAACACCAGGGAAGGGAGTTTTCCTGATTAAACTGTCAGGGCTGATTGTGTCTATTATCTAGAGATGATACCCTGTCAGCGATAACAACATGACAAATTCCACCAATAGTAGATAAGTTTATTAGGGAACGGATGAGGGGAAAAATGATAGAATACTCCATCGACGGATGAACACCTGTGAGGTGAAACCACCACCAACCTATCGGTAACCTCTGATGGGGAAAAAACTTTTCCATCTATCCTTGTCGTTTTTCTCATCACTGTTAGCATCTTTCACGGCAAAGTGTACTCGCAGAAATCCTTTCATACTAGCTAATTGGATCGACTAGAAGGGACTCCCGTAGTCTGGAATAACATACGTGCCAACGTGAGAAGCAAAAAAAATAAGAAATACGTCTATTCCTTTATTGAATTTTTATACATCTTCATTATTGTTGTAGATTTCATGAAATTGAGATTGTTACACGTGAAACTAGCGTTCTTTAATGTGAAATCGACAATTCTTAGATTGTTGCACACACTTACAATACATTGTTATAAGCAGGAATGATTTTTGTCGATTTCACGTGAAACTTACATTGTTCACATTGAAATGAACTGTTTTGTTTTTGTTTAAATAAAAATTTACAACTGATTGTTGTAAATTTCAAGTGAAATTGATATCGTTGCACGTTACACGTGAATCTGACGATTTAATATGAAATCGACATGCTCTTGCTTCCATATGAAACTATGCATTGCTGTACACACTTACAATACTCTTATACACACGAATGATTGTGGTCGATATCAAATGAAACTTATATTGTTTACGTTTAAACGAACTTTTTTGTTTTTGTTTATATATAAACTTACAAATGATTGTTGTAGATTTCAAGTGAAAGTTACATTGTTTGCGTTTAAATGAACGTGAACAATGCAAGTTTCAGAGCTTTTATTTAAGCAATGTAAAGAATTTACAATAATATAATGATTGTTGTAAAATTCACCTGAAACTTACATTGTTTATATGTAAATGAACATAAACGATGTAAGTTTCAGAGCTTTTATTTAAACAATGTAAACAACTGTTTCAATAAAAGCACTTACCAAATAATTATTGTAGATTTCAAGTGAAACTTACATTGTTTCTGTATAAATGAATATAAACAATGTAATAAACGATATAAGTTTCAGTGCTTTTATTTAAACAGTGTGAACAAATATTTAAATAAAAGCACTTACCAAATAATTATTGTAGATTTCAAGTGAAACTTACATTATTTACGTTTAAAGGAAGTGTGTTGCGTTTGTTTAAATGAAAGCTTACAAAGCTGAGTGTAAACTGCACGATATTCTCATTTCAGACTGTTAAAGTATGATTCATAACTACAAAATATACACTAGAGTAATGTTGGACAACAACAAAAAATAATAATAATGAAATTACATAACAAGTCCTCAGTCTTACTAGATATAAATTACTTACAATTTCCCCAGGCAGTCACGTGCGATAACACACGGCAGTTCCATTTGAAACAATCACTGAATCAACCAAGAATCATCAACCTATAATAACGAGACTAGAGTTACTGCTAGTTGACAAGAGGCCATGTTTCTTATTCTGCTAACAAGTCTAAAGACAGCACAAATAATTTCTTTATCCTACCTAGAAAGAAAACGGACAGCCACAAATACAGTGGGAATACTTGAGACATTAACACTACTATTTCTTTCTTTTATTTTATATTTTGTTAATATTTTTAATGAAAACATACGTTTTTGTGAACTGTTAAATATTATTATTAATTATTATTATTATGACGTGTCACTTGAAATATTTGAGTCAATTGTCTTGCATGTGTCTATACAGAATCCCGATTATTTCCTTCTATTGGTAAGAGGTGATTTATTGAGAGGTCAAAAGTAAACCCCCCCGTCATTACTTTACACGAACAGTTCGGTCAACTTCCTTATAATGAGTGTGTTCAAGTAACGCCTTTTGAGTCCGGGAACCCAGGGTGGGGTGAATCGCTACCGTAGAAAATAGACATCAGCCGATTTTTATTTTTCATAAAAGTAATACCAGAAATAGTTGCTTATTCCGTGCATGTGTGTGTGTGTGTGTGTGTGTCACACGTGCGGAATCCAAGGAAAATTTATTATCTTGCACAAAGATTTCTTTTTTTCTTTTCTTTTTTTTTTTTTTTTTAAATAGAAGCTGTCTTGACACCCACGATAAAGGTGTTGCAAAATATCCGGCAGTCATAATACGTGTCTCCAGTTTGGTTTTTATCTTCCGACAACCGTGTGTCATTTTCCACAGTGCGGTTGCTTGGTTACCGAGTTGTCTGGAAATAAACATTGACTTCTAAGCGAATCCGCTTGCACTGAAGGGAGGGTCTCCAATGAAAACGGATATTAGCCATTCCCCCCAAATGGTTGACACGTTCTGTTTCCTACAGAGGTCTTCCATATATAATTAATTTTGTGTATCTAAACAGAAATCGGGAATAGTCAAACCTGCCATCAAGTATGGAAACTACTGAACTAACTTTTGTACATTTATTTCAGACAGAGCGTGTTCACACCTTAGTAGGAGGAGTTTTAACGGGATTTGTCTTGCCTCCCCCTCTCTACCCCATGCCATTTAACTGTGTGCGGAAACATAGATGTGACAGCAGGTAAAAACACCCTTTGAAAATATCGTGCGTACTTTTAAAGGTGTTGCTGACTTCAGTAAATGGATAGTGTTCATTATGTAAATTTTTTTTTATCGATCTTGTAGAGTTCTTGTTATTGTTGAGATCCAAAATCGGAAACAATATTATAATGGAACTAGAAAGGCAGGATTACAAGTTAATAAACATATAGAATAATTAGAATAAGTCTTAAAGTATTCTATAATGTATTTATAACAATGATTTTATACCAATGAATTTATAACGATTGATGTATTTCTACTAAAATTTCTACAACAGTTCTCTTTCGGAAATGAATTTTTACTTAAAAAAAAAAATAAATAGCTTTCAATACACCTAATATCATCTTCAATTTACTGCTCCAAAATATTACTGTCAATCAAACGGTAAATAATAGAACAACTGACAGTTATACTAAATAACAACTGGAAGAAGCTAAAATTACCTTTTAACAATGATCTGTATAACAATAAACTGCTGCAGAATAAGCATATACATCGAGTTACTCAACAATTAAAATAACGTCAAACTTTGTATTTCAATAATGAACTAAAACGATTGAAAACGGCATAGGGCTTTACGTTTCAACAATGAATTAAAATTACTATGATGACGTCACACTTTACATTTCAACAATGGATTAAAACGACTGACATGACATCGTACTTGACATTCCAACAACGAATTCAAGTGACTGAAATGACGTCACACTTTACATTTCAACAATAACTTGATAGCTAACAGTCGTGCGCTAATATTTGTAACACAATTGTATATTTAACAATAATTTTATGAGCGAATAAATTGAAGACCGTGATGAATTATTTAACCAGAAGGACAATTTTTTAAGTAGAATTACATTTCGTATTTGTTATCTTCTCGTTCTAGAATGAATAAGTCTTAAGCAACCTGATTATGTTTTTTTTTTAACTACTTATCTGGTCTTCGTTGGTGGTTTTTCGAAGCGTTATCGTAGTGTCGACAGGTGAGTTCCAAGTTCTGACCATTTATGTCTCTGTCGTCGTAGTTGGAATCGCCATTTCTTGGGATAGGAGACAACTTAATGTCCTACTAGGTGATAAATGACTTTTGACGACATCCCTAGAGGGCGTTAAGAATACCCATTTCTTTGGGAAATGACTTATCAGCGACAATATTCTTATGGTCAGCAATTAGATAGTTAGATATCGAGTATAATGGCCAAGCCAGAGCGAGTAGACAAGAAGTAGGTTTGTGCCGATACCATGACTTGGAAGACACTGGGAGAAGGAAATCAAAATAATGCATTATTCAGAGAAATAAGTTATGGCGACCTCTTCTTATCATTAAATTCTTTGTCTGTTCAGTTTAGAGCTGAAATCACTGATCTCAGAATTTGAAGGGGGAGACGTAAGAATGACCAAAAGGAATCATTTAGGTGTGTGTGTTGGGAGGGCCATGTTTGTGACTTAAGAACACACACGTTATTGCGCATGCACTATCAAAACGTTAATCACAAATTAAATTGCACATTGCGAAAGCTGGAACTATTGATTCTTTGTTGCTATTTTCAAACTTTTTTTCATTATTAATATTATTAGTAATCTGACTGGCTGTTTTGCTCCAAAAAAAAGGGGGGGGGGGAGGGGCAAGCGTTCTGCCCTTTTATTGGAATAAGAATTTCAGAAATCCTGTCGTATCGTTCCATAATTTGTCGATAAGCCTTATATTCGACCTTTAGTTGGTCCTCATAAACGTCTTTATGAATTATAAGAACGTTTAATTCGGATCGTTTTCAACCACACGATACATATCTTATTGGCCTTCTGACAATGCTACAAAGGGTTTGTATAAATGAAACATGATCTCATAAGTAGGGTTCTCGTATGATATTAAATCCTTGGTCCATTCAAGTACTGACGCGGTGTAAATTTACAACTCAAGTTTTGTCGGCAATGATAATAACAATACGAGTTTCAGCGTGTTTAGTTTGAAAGAGTAGGAAGCCTAAATTGTTATTTTTACTAGTGACAGACATCGACTTTTGGTGCAATTAAAGCTATTCTGTTTTTTTTTTTGTTTTTTTTTTTCACCCAATAGCTTTCTATTATCTTCATGTTATTCTCCAAAATAAAAACCACCCGAACAGTTCAACGATTATCTTTATGTCATTATGAATTGTACTTTAAGTGAAGCTTATTTTAATGTTTCTAAAGATAATGGAATTAGTTAAACATCAAATGAAAAAAAGGGTTCGATTTAGATCAGAAGGGGGTAAAGATTCAGTGTGTCTTTGATTCCAATTTAAATACAATGGAATTATAAATTAAATAAACAAAAATAACGAATTAGTTTAAGTAATTTTGATTTCAATATTCTTCTTGCTAGCATGATGAATGAAAAGGATGGACAGAGAGAGAGAGAAAGAGAGAGATTAGGATGTGAAACGATAGTCTACAGCGGGGTGTCCCAAACTGTGTTCCGCGAGAAATTCTCCTGGAATTTGTCATTTTAGTTTTCTAAGCATTTTTCATGAATAAATATTTTATAGTGGAAATATTCTGAGGAGAATAATATTCGTGAATGTGTTGAAAAACTCAGAATCAGAACGCCTAATAACATCTGTGCATTGTTAATTTTCACACATCGAAACCTTTCAACATTTGAGAAAGGGAATACCGCTGTTTAGGACCGGTCATAAAAATTGCCTGCAAGCTGATCATAACAATGGGCGGCGTATCCTCTGTTCTCAAAACTGATGGAAATGACATCTGTGTAGCAAATGTCGGTGACCAAGCGGCATATTTTTAAACATGGAAATATTCATGAATTATCGTTAATCTTCACACATCGAAATCTTTCAACAATCGAGAAAGAGAATAGCTCTGTTTATGACCGATCATAAAAATTGCCTGCAAGCCGATTACAGCGGCGTATCATCCGTTCTCAAAACTGAAAAAAAAAAAAAATAATAATAATAACATCTGTTGCAAATGCTAGTGACCAATCAGCAAGGAAGTATAAAGAAAATTTTTCCACTGAAATTGAAGATCAAGGCAGTCAGTATCCGGTTCTCAAATCTATTAATACTGAATACTTTCTTCGCAAGTTCGTATTGCAATGTGTAAGTGCTTGTTCTGAAACCGGAGTGCCGTGATTTTTTTAAAAGTAATAGGAATACAGATTTAAATTCTAATATGAATAAGAGACAAGGCACTTTGTTTAATTTTGGTGTTAAGAAATCTCTTATTGAAGGTGTTTGTGACGGAACAGATAGTGAGTCATCCACCTGAAGCCTACAAAAATCTCCAGGATGTACAAAAGGAGGGGAAAACTATCAACACACAGGAGAAAAGGTCTGCATTCACTCGTAAGTACTTATAATAATATTATAAATTTTTGGTGATCAGAATGGGATATGTCAATGAAAATCAGCACAAATTAATGATGTTTATGTTTAACTGATTTTTAATTAATTAAAAATAATCAATTATTAATTAATAATAAAAATCAGCTAAATTAACAATTATTTATTAATTAATACATTACAAAATAACAAGGTGTTTCGTGAAAATTTCAGGATTTGTGAAGTGTTCCGTCGTAGAAAAAGTTTGGGAAACCTTGGTCTACAAAATGGTCGCGGTTGCTCCAAAGACAATTAACTGTTAAACAAAGAACTTTAAAATGATTTTGGATTACTAATAAAATAAGCAATATCTGTCCTCTAATAAAACCCTCATCTTGCATAAGTAAAGCAGCCCTAGTTGACCGAATGGTTAGCGTACCCACTCTTCAACTAATAATACGCTGTAGGTTCCAATCTTACCAAATCATGAATATTTGTAATTGTTGTACTCATTCTCTGCGGAAAGAGCATCTGCAGCTCTACCCTACCACTTCTTTCAGCAGAGATTTCACTTCCAAAATTCAATGAAGTACGAGAGTGAACATACGGGCATCCAGTGACGTCAAATGCGATGAACTAACTTTTATATTCAGTGTAATCTTCCAACTTATTACAGCAAATTACAGGAATGACTAATAGAAGAATATAGCATAGGTTCTGAATATGGAAACTTCGGTTTCTCTAAGAACCCTTTTTTCATTTGCCTTTTGGTGAGAAAATTTAACTTGAACTCATTTTTAAGTTGAACTATCCGTTTTTCAACGTAGAAATACATAAAACAAGCAACAAGACTTTCTGTGTTTAAGATTTTTGTACAATTTTTTCTGCATTTCTAGGAAAAATGTAAATTTCTGTTGCAAAATTTTCTTCTTACGGGGGAGAGAGGAAATAAATGTTCTTTTTTTCGAAAATTTTAAGATCCAAACTAACCAACCTATCAGAAAGCTACTAGTAGTGAAGTAAAGTTTAATACACGTTTAGGAGGTTTTTCGAATCCGGTTCATCAAGCAATCCCGTAATTTGTTGTATTACACTAAAAACTGTTTGTAAAGGGGATTAGAAATATTTACAGTAAATCCATGAGACATAACTACGATGGTTCCCTGCTAGAGGTAAAGAGAATGTTTATTATGTGAATAACGGACTGTAGAGAAGCAAGCTCTACGTCCTGCCAGCGCGTAGAATTTGAATTTTTCAAAATATTTTAAAGGCTCTAAAAATGTGTAAAGATTGGATAACTGCCCGTTTGTGAATGCATAATTAATTCTACCTGAATGAATAAGTTTAGCTTTAATTAATGTAAACAGAGCGTGTGATAATAATGTCGGTGAATGCAAATAGCATTGAGTGGTGAATACAATGCTCATCAACAGCTAGAAATGAAGAATCTCAGGTTAATGTCTGATTAAGATAGGACAAAAAAAAAAAAAAACCCACGACTCCGCTTCTGCTGCAATTTCTAGTCTAGAATATAAATTTTTCTACCCATTGAAATAAAAATGTAACGAGAATGCATTTAGAGGTAGGAAAAATGAATCATAATATATCGATATTTTTCATTTTTAAAATTTTCATTCTCACGTGTTAAGCAAGCAACTATGAATGGAATAGACAATAAAAAATGAGTTGTTCCATTCAGGATTGTTTCCTTGTTGCTGTTTGTTCTTGCTTCTGCTGTTCGTACGAATGTAAGCCAAGTATTTGCGAATATCTTCTCTTTCGGAGAATATAGATTTATTGTTTGAAACAGGATAATTTAATGCTACAATTCTAAAGCCCTTACTCAGCCGGCCTAGCATACCCTGTGAGAAAAAAATGGAGTAATGTTATTAGCTTCGATTAAGTAACTTTTTATTTACCGAGACCGAATTAGATGCTGCCTAAATCACCTTTGTTTTTAGCAAATGTGACGGAATATTGTCTCCTCCCCCCCCTTTTTCCTTGCTAAAAAGTCATCTTTTTTTTTAAAGCAAGAGTGATCCAATCTTATCATTCGTTTTGGCTAAAAGAATTCCCCATTTTTCAGCAAGAGTAACCCGAATCTTACCAAGTAACACAATTAATATATTAATTTCCGAAAAAAAAAAAAAAAAAAAAACTGATACACGAATGTCTTTATAAAGAGATTTCGTATTTGTTTAAGAGTGAAACGCTTTCACTAAGGTCAGTGACTTGAGTTTCTCTCACACACACACAGATTCGTGTTTAGAAAGACTCACCATTCAGATTCCAGCTTGGTATCAGACACAAATCTGCCTCAATTGCAAACGTATTCCCTTCGCGATAATAGAAAGCCCCTATCTCGACTACTGTAATGGAATTCGACACGCAAATCTCTACATACAACGTCAAAAGATCCACACATAAGGAGAATACTGATTTCTTTTAGGGTGAAAAACCTTCTTTTAAAGCTGGTGTTTTTTTTTTGTTTTTTGGAGAAATTAATGCAAAAGATAACGTATTAATAACACTGATAGAAAAACGTCATGTTAGAGATGCTAAAAATTAGTAAGATAGTAAAGATTGTAAGTAGAGAAAAAACCAACATATACTTAAACCCGTGAAAAAATCAGTTATAAATATAAAATAATTAAATACACGGATTTAAACACGTTAAAATCTGCCTTTTTTTTTAATTAAGAATTTAAAATACACTAATGATACTGACCAACTTTAAACGAAATAATAATTGCCTTTAGACTTATAATACCGTTTCTATTCTCTCATGGCTTACCGTACTCATTGAGGGCGTTCAACATTGCTGACGGTTGCTAGGGGGTGGAGCCAGTCGTTGGGCGGAACAATGGGAGGAGAATAGCGAACACAGCGAGCCATAAACAGCACGTCTCGACATTCTAATCTGCCTGAAAGGAATTTCGTATTAAACCAGTTCACGAGGTGCACTCTTAAATCATGCTGACTACCCACAAGACGCTTTAACGTTATTTTGTTTCAGACTGCTCCGATCAATCAATTGTTCATCACTGTGAGATGATGAAATATTGGAGCTCATATATATCAGTTCTGCAATAAAATACCACGTATAGGACTATTACAGTGTTACTGGGGGGAAGAATAAAAATAGTTATTTTAGTTGAACAGAAATATAGGCTCTTTTCTCTCTTTACTGATATTTATTCCTCTGAGATCATCTCAACAGTCAATAATTTAGGAACATTCCCAATGCAATGCGATGTTATCTATAAATAGTTCGTCTTCATCAACATCTCTGCAATATTTTTTTTTTTTTTTTTTTAATAAATCGGACAGACCTATTCCAGAATCCATCAAAATCTCCATATATAAAGTAACAAATGTAAATGTGAAGATTGAAATTTTGAATCCGGTATTATAAAAAAAAATGCTTTTTTTTTTGCGAAATGAGTAACTTGTGGAGAAATGATGTTATGGTGATGATAGAATATTATTTAATTTCGTTTGCAATTTCGATCAAAATCTTAAAGAATGCCAGGATGTTGCGAACTATATGATAAAGATGGTGTTTTAAGTCCTCTTGGACTCCCGAGATGATATAATGTATCGAATGTCATTAACCAGTTGTCAATCGCTTTCACACAGATGATCGAGCCATCTGTGATAAAAAAAAAAAAAAAAAGATGGAAATCAGGTGGTGAAAGATTACGTTCTATACAGCATACGATCCGAAACATCCCACCACTACAAAGACATCACAACAAATCCAAATGGTGATGAATCTCTGCCGTTGCGCACCCTTAGACATAAAGAAACAGATCAAGATACGTCCTTCTACATATGACCACATTTCTATTCTTCATATTCCTCTGATGCCATCTAGTGGTCGTATAAGGAAACAGATGATGCAAACGCTCTCTTCACCTATTTGATTCTTCAAAGGACGATTATCTTATTTTTGAAACACTCCAGTCGCGTATTCATTAGTTGCTTTCGATCGTAAATGTCCTGGAGAGAATCCAATGATAGATTTTAACTGGTGTGATGTATAACGAAACGTTTCCTGTTCATCAAATCAAATGAACAGAATAATGCCAGCAAACAAGTACACTAACCACTAAAGTATTCCGATACCTTCGGTAGAAAACTTGCTTCACAGCAAACGGCTTACCGTATAACCAAACTAACAAGGAACATGTCATGTTAAGAATCTGCATTCGATTAAGTTATAAACCGCTTTGCGAATAGAGGTTTGAAATGATCATGAATTACATAAGCAGACAATGCACTCATATGAATCGAATGCATTCTAATTAAGAGCTTGGTTTAAGTAGTTTGTCATTAATCTCTATTGACAGAGCGTGCTATTACAAACACTCATTAGCATTCTCATGTTTAACAGATGGAACTTTGCTTGAGTTTCTCAACATGAAATGATGATTTTTTTTGTCGTATATTTCTTAGTGTGGAATGAGGTATCCATGATGACCACTTTAGTCAGTAAATTTTCGTTTTTTATACCAATCTGTAATTTAAAGGAATTTGAATAAATTTTAAGTCACTCTTTATTATTATTATTATTATTTTGTGATGTGTTGTCAATGGAATTCCAAGACCGGAGGGATTATGAGGCTACACAATACGCCGTTCACCAACTTATCTCGAATTTCCTGGAGATGGCGAGAACACTACCTCCATATGAGACCGCCCCTATGAATAATAATAAAAAAAAGCCTAGATGATGATGATGAAACCTCACCTGATGACGAGAATGGGACTCAGTTGTGTGCTAATGGAAAGATGACTGTCCCTTCCGGCTACCAATTGAGTTACGGAGGTTCATAGTTCTCTATGAAAGCGACCAGGTTTTTCTTGCCCGAACGGAGATATTTAATATGATTCACATATTCGGTAACCAATAATCGTCACGTGATCTATAAAAGATGTACTAGTAATATATAAATTATCCGAGAGGGTTATAGCAAAGATTTGTTTTGCTTAAATATTATTCGTTATCACACGTCCATCTCATATGGTTGGTTTTGGTATTAGAACATTAGCACTAAGTAACAGTTGAATGGTAGTCGCTATTTTTGCTAATAGTTTAGTAATTGAAGTGTTTATTATGATAATAATATAATTATTCATTTTAGACTTAGTCCATTTCGGATGCCTCTGCAATGGATATCATCATTCTAACAGGGTATGGTCATTTAATTTTAAAGAAATTTTATTCTATAAAAAAATAAAAGGGTGTGAATATCGGTTCAATACTGCAGTTTTAATTTGAACCCTTTTTCGCAACATTTGGGCACTAAAAGTTGTCCGATTTCAAACACGTATATGATGATGAACAGCCTATTTTTTTCTACCCACTGCAGGGTGAAGGCCTCTCTCATTATGGGAGGTTTTGGGTCTACTACTCCCATGGTGACTTAATCCGTATTGGGAGAGTGTATCTATACTTGGATGAAGGAATGTATGAAGGTGGAAGACAATCACAAACATCCATGCCTACGAGGGATTCGAACCCGCAGCCTCTTGGCTGGAGAGCGGATACGCTAACCACTCGACCAACCACACACACACACACTATACATATTATACATATACAAACAATTAAATGCACACATTAAATGCACTTAAAAATGTCCAGTATTTTGTGTTTAAAATGATCATCTAATAGCCATGCAATCACTTTTAGAAGTATACATAACACATGTCAATATACCTACAATCACATAAATTTGGGAGACGATTTGGTGAAATATAAATTAGTTTCAATATCTCAAAAATCGATGTGTTTAAGCTAAATAAAACGGATCATTTGGATCATCGTTTACAGTAGTATTAGTGCATTATCCTATATCTTAAACAGAAAGTTTTTGGTGCAAAAGGCATTCTAATTGGACCAAATATCATCACTTCCGGTTTGGTTGTTGTTTTCCAGACTAAGGACCACAGATTTTGTCCAATCATTTCAGATACATCCGTCGTAACCCAAGATAACCTTAATCAAATTCCATTCAAAGTTTGCTGTGATAGCTTGGATATCACCAATGAAAACCTACCACAAGTCACATTTATCAACACTAAAACTGTGTTTCTTCAGAGCTGAAGACACCGTAGACATCTATAAAAGAATAAATGTGCATCCTAACTATAATATTTTTTCTGATTTAAAAAAAAAAAAAGCTATATTTTCACTGCTTGTCAGGGAATTTTAATGCTGGAAGATTTATTACAAGTTCTTTAGTTTCCAGTGAGTAGTATACGCATCTCCTACTAAATGTGTATATGCACTTTTTTTGTTACTAAAATATGTAATTCATTCGCAATGAAAATATGATTCTAGATTTTTTTTACTTCCTTGTAAGTAATGCATGACTATAAATCCTGTAACCTCCTTTTTTTTTTTTTTTTAGAAACAAACGACCAAGCAACCCAGTGCTCCTGTGTGTATGTGTGTGAGTAATATGTCACCTGCAGAATTCATCTAGAATCACTTGCTATTTATTTATTTTAATGGAACAGTAGTGTTGTCACTTTGAAATGGTGACAATGGTTTGATTCGTTACAGTATTTACAACAGCCTACTTTAAAACAGAGTCATAAAAGTAGCTTGTTCTGCTCTTTTTTAAACACACTATGAATCTGAAATGTTTGTGTCCGACCTGTATTCATTCCATATGAACAACTAATTATACCGAGTTATTGTGACAAAACTTTATCATGCTCAGCTATCGAAAACACGCAGATATTAAATATGTCAAAGTAACAAGGTTTTTGGATTATGTATAATTAAATACAAAGCAGAATTGGACTGCAAATGATTGAACAAAACAATATAAAATTCCAGCATTATCATGTTTAATGATATGCCAGATGTTTATTTCCAATTCAATCAGATATCGTTAATCCTCACGAGAGAGGGCGCTCTTGTAGGTGCAAATTGATTCTTATAACAAAGTTTGTTGGGATGTGAGAAAAACCGCTAATTTCAGTATATTTATAATGATTCATACATTCCAATTACATTTTGGGTTGTTTCACGGATTTCTATAACTATGTAAACTTTCTGAGGTTGTTACAATCATTTATTGTTGGGGCACTCATATATAAATTTAGAGAGCTTAATATACTGTATCTACAATTGCATATCTATTCACATGTTCTCGACTTAACTGGCTTCGACTTTCTCCTGAGGTGGAATATTAAACTATGTAGGTCTTAAAAGAAAACAGAGCTAATGTGCAAGCCAAAAAAAGTATTAAACTTAATAATTTTTGCTATGAAACTTTGTGCAGAAATTTTATCAATTCGAATATTTAAAGAATTTTATATTTTTACATAAAACTTCTTAGATTATTGTATAAATATTCTAACACCAAATAGAAATTAAGATACAAACTCATGAAATATTTTGTTACAGATACAAAGTTATCAAGGATAGGGAACTTCAGGGGAGTCAGCCCTTTTTAGGGCTTCCAGGGTAACAAATGGCAATGCTGAACCAAGGAAGTTAACTGAGGTTTGGCTGTTGCTGTTATCCTGGGTGATGAGTTTTTGAGTTCGCCCCCTTAGGGTTTTTTCCTTAAGGGAGCACTTTGAGTCTCCGGGGAAGGTGTTCTCCTGCACGGCCCGCTGAGGGGTTCTTGTCGGTGAATTATTTTCCTCGGAATTTGAGCGGTTCTGCTCAGTGGTCGGGGAGCCCGTCACTGAGTGGAACCAACGCTGAGATATGGACGGTCTTTCGCCCACTATGGAGTGGCCTAGAGATCGTCCGATTTTTTCAGATTTTACCCTTTACTTACTAATCAGGGTAACAAATGGCAATGCTGTAGCCAATGAAGTTTTAACTGAGGCTCGGCTATTGCCGTTACCCAGCCATGACTAGAGCGTTTAGCTCAATAACACCCCATCCACACAGATTTTCTTCACTCAGATGACGGGATAAAGCGTCAAGGACTCAGTCCATCTCCCAGTTCTTTTAAGAACTTAAAAAGTTATCAAAAGAGGTGTGGTGTGGATGGAATCGACCGTGAGATGCGGTGATTAATACCTTTGGAGGGTAATGGATGGCAATGCTGTAGCCAATGAAGTTCTAACTGAGGCTCGGCTATTGCTGTTACCCTCCTGCCATGATCAGAGATTTAATAGCTCAATAACACCTTATCCCTACACCTTAACACCGTATCTCTACAGATAACGGGTAAGATGAAAAGCATTCTTGCTTCGCTCCTTTAAGCCAGTCCTTATAAGGACTAAAGTTATCACATCAAAATATTTTGTTGCAAGGTGTGTAAATAACGTTTTATTTGGCTTATTCACGTAACTATTACTGACTTCATTGGCCTATTATTATAATTCTGACCAATTACAGGTTACTTAATATTAATACATGTCACATATATATTAATATACCGTATTATATATTTTGTATCACATATTAATATAACGTGTTATATTTATTATATTTTGTATCACATCTATTTTAATTCATATACACAGTCCAGTCAAAATCTTATTACCACCGTCCTAAGTTGTTCGTAGATACACACACGCTTCGGGCTGTCAGAACTGTCACTGTACCGCGTGCTGAACTCTGTACAAGACATGAGTAAATGTTTGGGGTGAAGAATTCAAACGGCGAATCTCTCGATCCACGTAATCTCGAAGATGTTTTATAGAATTCAAATCCAGCGACAAACCAGTCTCGAACGATGCTTGCAATGGGGTACAGCTGATTGTTCTTCTGGAACAAACCTGCGCCGTAGTAAGATCTACAGTTATTAGGGCTCCAAGAGGTTCCTAAGACAGCATTCTCCAATGGAAAAATGCTGCCTCACTTTGTCTGTTTCTGCTGTACATCGGGAGTGATTTCTCTCACAAGGTTTCCGCCTAATCTTCCATCTGCTTACTTAGTAGCTGGAAACCAGATTAATCATATTACTTTTCTTACCGATCAGCATTACCTTTGAATGAACAGTATCACTGTTCATTCAAAGGTGGCACTCCCATCACGTTAAAAGTCATCCACACTGACTTTTAACGTGATGGGAGTGCCACCTAGCGTGGCAGAGAAGCCGATTATGAAATGGGCGAGTGTATTGTGTATGTGTTCCAACTTTTCGTGAAGCTTTCTCAGGGTAATCAACAAATCTTTTGACTACTACATGCTAAAACTAAAGAGAATATATCGATATCAAAAAGTTAACTGCTCATAGAAGGAAGTGTAGCCTATAAATAGGCAGTAAATTTCCTTGTGGAGAATATAGGAAAAGGTCTTGATCTGTACGATTTAAAACAGAGGTGCACAGACGAGAATAGGAGCATAAAGAAAAAAAAAAGATTGCCCTGATAGGATGGTTAAGTTTATAGGGTTCGGGTATATCAAGAATAGTGTAAATAGAAAACTATGTGACCAAGTGGCATGTGCAGGAAGAAGAATCGAGATGATTGTAAAGTCCTATCAGGATGAAACTGTTTTAAATTATTCTAGCTGTTAAGAGAGATAGAAAACCTTAAAGATATGAAAAGGATACAAAGTTTTCTTTCTTTCTTTTGCTTCCAGAAGTCATTTCTATCATGATGTTCAGAAATAAGTAGCTGGAACTTCTTACAAGAAGAAACGTTTAGGTCTAAGATCGTTCCAGTAGAGAGGATTAGTTAATCCCAAACGCTTAAGAGCTAATAATGAGATGAAGCAGGTGCTAATAATTCAGAGCATTTCTGTATATTCCATTTTTCACTTTTATTTCGGATTATTCCAATTGATATCGCAGAAGATTAGTTTGCAAAGCCATTAGTTTATGCAAGATCTTCTTTAGCAATGTTAACAGTTTTTTATCATTGACTATAAGCTAGCAATTATATGCAGCTAGGGTGGAAACGACATTATCTCCACATTCCCTCACACAGATGATTGTAACAACTTCGACAGAGATGAAAAAATAATAATAATAACAATAAAAACGTGATCTTGATGTTTTAGAGGTACTGCATCACAAATCCCTTGATTCTCAATTAAATCACCGAAATTTATTCTGCAAGCATGTAAAGGAATACTTGGATAATGAACTTTCATTAATACTGAACTCCAAAACTTACTGAAATAGTTTGATGGCTATGTTAAAGCTCCCCTCATTGCTTATAAACTGTGTCAGAAAGAATCGACTAGATTTGAAATGGCTAATTAACTTAAACATAATGAACTTGAAAATTGTTATCTCATACATATTAGCATTGCAACCGATAGAAGCATAATATTGCGCAAGCGTGAATTTGTATATTGCTGATTATCATCATGAATTTCCTGATAGGTATGCTAATGGAATGTTCAGTACATGATTAAGTTTACATTATTATAAATCTATTAAAAATTTTCATCCAGATTAGTCTATTACTTGTCAACACTCCAATATGGTTATATCTAACATTTCAGCCTTCTAAGGCGCCTCTTACCCTATCAATCCGCCTAGCTCTTGGTTTTCATCTGGACTTTCTTTCCGCCCATCTCGCTCAAACACCTGTTTTGCTAACCTTTCCTCTCCCATTCGGTTGCCACATCACTTTATATTAGCCCTACTCGTACATTTTTGTTTACAATAAGAATATAAGTTAAGCTCTATAAGTTAAAATTGGTTTGGCCACTGTTTTGAATGATTTCTCTCTTATTCCATATACATTTTCTCGACTGGTTCCTCCACCAATACCAGCTGTTTATTCTGTTATCTATTTCCAGATTTAATTTGCCATCTTCACTAAAACCTGTGCCTCAATAGTTCAAATATTTTACTTTCTCTATAAGTTCTCGATTTAAAATGCAACTGAAGTTTTCTTTGTTCCTGACATTTTCACTGTTTTGGTCTTTTCATTGCTCGTTTTTATACCCAATTTGGTGCAGCGGTTATTCAGTTTAGTTAGAGAATTCTGGAAAGTTGCACTAGATGTGTATAAAGCAAAGAGCTATTCGGAGATATTTGATATCACCGAATCTAATATGTGGTTTAATGGCACTTTCTTTCATAATACGATCCATATAGATGATGAATAAGAGTGGAGATAATGTGCATCCTGCATCCTTGTCTTACACCTGATTTTACATTAAATCATCTTGCATCTTGTCATATGACTTTTCTTTTGAGATCTACAAAACTTAAGTAAAGATCCTTGTCATATTCCCATGATTTCTCAAGTATTTGTCGTAAAGTGGAAATCTGATCCCAACAACCTCTATTTGGCCTGAATTCAGCTTCTTCTTCTTCCCCAAGCTTCTCCTCCACAATTTTTCTTAGCCGTTTCTGAAGAATAGTTGCATAAATCTTATCTAGAACAGTAGAGAAATTCTGTAATTCTCACGTTCGGTTTTATTCCATTTTTTTATACATGGGTACTATGCATAAAAATAGTACCATATAATCATCCGGAATTCGACCTTCTGAATTACGCAGTGTAGCAACTGAAAAACTTTTATACTTCCATACTTAAGCATTTCTGGCCGAATTTCATCTACTCCAACTGCCTTCCCACATTTCAAGTTTTTGATGGCTTTTTCTATCTTAAACATCGATATGTACTATTCTTTGCATTCCTCCTAAAACGTTTCTACTACTGTTCTGTCACTGCTTGGTTAGTTTAGCAGTCTCTCAAAATAATTACTCCAGACATCTAGGATATATTTATCTTCAGTTTTCATGTCACCTTTATCATCTCTGATTTCTTTTACAGTACTCTTTCCTCAATTTCTAAGGAGGAAATAATCTCCAGAATATTTTATCACCTTCTTGATATTTATTTTCTATATTCTTACGAAAGTCTTCCCATCACTTTTGCTTAGCTAGTTTCAAACATAGCTTAATTCTCTTGCGTGTTTCTCTGTATTCTTTTAGGGCATCTGCAGAGACTTATTTGATAATAACTTTAACTTTGATATTCTTTCTTCTTTTCCACAACTGCTTCTTTAACTTCTTGCGTCCACCGTAGTGTTTTTATTTTTTTCTGTCCTTGGATATTTTATATCGCTAATGCAAAATTAAAATTTATTACGAAGTAGCACATTTTTATTATGTTGATGTTCGGAAATATCTTGATGATCCCAAAAAAATCGAATGAAGAAGATTACGGATTAAAAAAAACATAAAAAAACTAACAAATGCACAATAATAATGGTAATTGTGGAGTTAGGAAAAAAGAAAGAAAGAAACAAAAAATTTCAGCAGGACCAACTCGAGAAGTTTTAGTTAGCGTACAAGAAAAAAGGGAATAATAATAATAAAAAATGGGCAAAAAGTAACGTATGTTGAGGTAAATATTTTTTTATCATTTGTATTCAAAGTATTAATTAATATTATCATTTTCTTTAGAATAAGTATGTCATGTTCTATGTTTCGATATTTTTTTTTCTTTCAATACAGCTCTTCATTTATTTGTTTTGGAAAATGTAAGACATTATGAAAATTACTGGCAAAACTTTATTTATGAAGAAATTTTACCTGAATTACCGTAAGCGAACAAAGTCGGTAAATTTTCAAATCCCTATTTATTTTTTCTCCTTGGTGTATTTATTGTTCATATCTTCACATACATCATCATTACGAACCATGGGCACACTGCTCGTTGGTGTCCGATGCCTCTTTCACTATCTTCTTCCACCTTTCTTTGTCCAGTGCACAGTGTCGCAGTTTCTGTAAAGCCATTCCACACTAGTCTTTTATATCGTCTATCCATTCTCTGTATGGTCTACCTCTTCTGTTCACACCATCCATAATACCAAACATAAATGTCTTTATCTTCCAGTCCTCACTCATTCTACAGATGCGTCCAAATAATTGCAGCTTCCGTTTTATAATCTTCTGGATTAGATTCTGCTGTGATTGTATTTTCCGATAGAACTCTTCACTTGTGATTTTCTGTACCCATCCTATTTTAGAATCTTCCTGTAGCAAGTTCTTTCAAATGTCAAAATTCTTTTTCTTGAATCCTTATTTATTACCCACGTTTCAGATCCATACCACACACACTGCTAAAGATGCATGTTTCCAGTACTCTTAATTTTGTTTGCAGGCTGATCACTTTACTTTCCAGATGTTATCCATGGCCTTCAGATGTGTTCTTCCCTTTGCAATCCTGATCTTTATTTTTTTTTTTTTTTACAGTCCAAATCATACGTTATTTTACTTCCCAAATATGTGAATTGCTCTACATTTTCATATCAGTTCCATTCACTTGTATCTTTTATGTCATATTCTTCTCCCCAAATACTATTGTGTTTGTATTTTTCAAAGTTCATTACAAGTCCAAATCTCTTTCCTTCCTCATTTAACAGTCTTAATACTTTTTGTCGTTCTCTTTCGTCTTCTTTAAGTCATCTGCAAATCTCAAATTGCTAATTTTCATATCTTTACTAAGTAACATAATTAAGATTAATGAACCGCAAGTCCTTTATAAGGACTGGCTTAAAGGGGCGAAGCAAGAATACTTTTCATCTTCCCCGTTATCTGTAGAGGACAGTGTAGGGATAAGGTGTTATTGAGCAATTAAAGCTCTGATCATAGCAGGAGGGTAACAGCAATAGCCGAGCCTCAGTTAGAACTTCATTAGCTACAGCATTGCCATTCATTACCCTCCAAGGGGTTGAATGAATCAATTGAATTGAATGAAAGCCGGATTGAATGAATCAATCCGGCTCTCTTCAGCCACCGTTGTTCAGTCCAAGTTGCTGTAATTATTTTTAGAAGTTATATATTTTGTATATAAAATGGTGTTAAGTCAATTTAGCTAAATTCTGGATTTACATTAAAATATAAATTTTTTTTTTCTTTGCTGCTAATACATTATAGTTAATTATGCATTTTTAATTAATTATTTCATTTTGTTGTAATTCAGTACTAATTAACATTTCTTACAAATTACGAGTTTCGTTATATGAAACTTTTTACTGTGAATATATGAAAAAATATAAACAATTCATGTCTCATTCTTTTTTTATATTTTACTTATAGCGGAAAAACCCTAAATTTCAATCTTGATATTTCTTCCTCCCTCCTCTCGTTTTTTTTTTTTTTTTTTTTTTTTAAGCAAAGAGGAGTTAACCATTTATGATAAATATTTTTCCCGTTTGTTTCGCATAGAATATTATTTGCCACGGTTGTCCGTTATGGGCATTCACATTCTGACAGGTTGTTAATTGTAAATTTGTCTTGCAGTCTGTTCGTTTAAAATGGCACCCATATTTCTAGTGAACTTGATGATCAAAGTATGTTCGTCAATTCCTTGTTCCAAGAGATATTTGTCCCAGCATTCCAGCTTTGTGTGGAAGAGTTTATCATTAATAAACAAACAGAATGGTATCATTACTACAATACGTAGAGATTAGTGTACATAAAAAGAGATAAAAAAAGCGATTTTTTTTAACCCAGGGACAAACAGAAATAAGGTGTGACTGTGGTAAATCAATACGATCCCAAGTGATATCCTGGATAAAGTTAAACCAGACTGTAATCGCATCTCATGATTGACTTAAGTACTCTCCTGATGTAATATATTATAATATGATGATAATGAAAGGAATGTTTGAGGACTTATTACAATTTTATTATTATTATCAAAGGACTTATTACAAACTGAAAACCTTGCTTCAATATTATAATGTAGTGTAAAAGACATCACGGCTATGGGTGTTCGTGATCTTCAGTGATGAATCACACTATATCCCGTTTTCCGATCGAATAGCATGTCATGTGATCATAAATTGGAGGAGTTACCGAAAAGGACGTAATTATCCTCCAGTTACACAATTATGATCAGAACCATAGAAGATCGCATGGACTGTTGATGTCTGTATACTTGGCGTTTTGTCAAAACTATAATGTGCTCCAGTACTTTAATTAATTCAGTGTAGGTTCTATAAAAATTAATAAATAAAAATTCGCTAGAATAAGCTAGCGAATTATTGTTACTTCCCATTTCTCGTTCTACTTGGCAGCAATCCTAAACAATCCGGCTTGTAGTTTGTTTGCTTTCCTTTTGTTGAGCTGCTATTTTTAGATAGCGGATTTTTGAACTTCGAATGGTTTTCTTAGGTCATTTTAAACATCTTTTTTTTTCCCTAAGGAAAACTTGCTTAGCAGATTCTTTTTTTCAGGGTCTTTTCATCTACTTGTTCATCCGCGAATAACTTTGAATCCCTTGAATCGATCTTTATGAAACTTTGCAAGAATTATCAAATAATCGAGCTCATTAAGTCGCTTAGAGTCTTCTTCTAATGTGAATTAGTCACAACTGACCACAGGCTTCGTAGGAAAATATCTGCTTGCTGTTTTTCAGCCTCTAAGGTCACTTCTAAAGAGATGCTGTTAATGCCAAATATTATATTTTTACCGATTCTGCTCTTCATTTTATTTTAATTTTCAAACTTTTTTCTAAAACTCATGAAAGTTGTTCTTCGGTTCTCTTCGAAGCTTTTTTTTTGAACTAAAATAAAGTAATTCGAGTTACTTTGTATATAAACGGTTGTACAGAGAAAAATATACTGCTTGTTAAGAATCGAATGACTAGCGCCATCTACTGGATTAAAACTTTACTTATCTCACTTCGACAAAAAATAAATGAAAGCGTATTTAGTAAGAGCGATTAATCTGAATCGTGCCAAATTGTTGTAGCAAAAATTGTTTGTGTGTGTGTGTGTGTGTATATATATATATATACACACACAAGGATACCAAGTAATTTTATAAACTTGTTTTTTTTACTCATATATATATATATATATATACAAACAATTTTTGCTACAACAATTTGGCATGATTCCGATTAATTGCTCTTACTACTTATATATATATACACGAATATAAAAATATCTTAAGTCCTTAAAAGGACTGGCTTAAAGGGGCGAAGTAAGAATGCTTTTCATCTTCCCTGTTATCTGTAGAGGACAGTGTAGGGATAAGGTGTTATTGAGCTATTAAAGCTCTGATCATGGCAGGAAGGTAACAGCAATAGCCAAGCCTCAGTTAAAACTTCATTGGCTACAGCATTGCCATCCCTTACCCTCCAAGAGTATCAATCCCCTATAAAAATATCCTTATCCATATAGTCCTTATAAGGACTGGCTTAAAGGGGCGAAGCGAGAATGCTTTTCATATTCCCCGTTATCTGTAGAGGACAGTGTAGGGATAAGGTGTTATTGAGCAATTAAAGCTCTGATCATGGCATGAGGGTAACAGCAATAGCCGAGCCTCAGAACTTCATTGGCTACAGCATTGCCATCCATTACCCTCCAAGGGTATTGGATTGAATGAATCAATCACCGACTATGTAAGTAAAGGTGAAATCTCAAAAATACGGACGATCTCTAGGCCACTCCATAGTGGGCGAAAGACCGTCCTAATCTCAGCGTTGGTTCCACTCAGTGACGGGCTCCCCGACCACTGAGCAGAACCGCTCATATTCCGAGGAAAATAATTCACCGGCAAGTACCCCTCAGCGGGCCGTGCCGGAGAACACTTTCCCCGGAGACTCAAAGTGCTCCCTTAGGGCAAAACCTAAGAGAGCGAACTCATTAACCCAGGATAACAGTAACAGCCGAACCTCAGTTAAACTTCATTGGTTCAGCATTGCCATCCGTTACCCTATATGGGCATCTCATATTGAATCAATCACCGCATCTCACGGTCGATTGTTCCAATCCAAATATAAAAATATCTTAAGTCCTTAAAAGGACTGGCTTAAAGGGGCGAAACAAGAATGCTTTTCATATTCCCAGTTATCTGTAGAGGACAGTGTAGGGATAAGGTGTTATTGAGCTATTAAAGCTCTGATCATGGCAGGAGGGTAACAGCAATAGCCGAGCCTCAGTTAGAACTTCATTGGCTACAGCATTGCCATCCATTACCCTCCAAGGGTAATATAAAAATATATATTCTGAAGGTTTTATATATACAAGTATTATGTAAGTATAAAAAAGTGTGAATATTTTACTTTGCAAATCTTAAAACTTTTATTAAATCAGCATAATTAAAGCTTATTATTATTTTAGATATAATATTTTAAGTATATTTAAAACTCTCAAACATTGGATTTTCAATTACTAATTTGAGAGTAGTTTGTCCGAGTGTAGAAATCCAACAAAAAATCGTCAACAATACATAAGTAGCTTCCTTTCAAAAGGTAGGCTATTACTTATTTCATTGCAATGGTCTGTGTTTGATTTAATCAAAAAAGGATAAAACTTGATTCAGTAAAATGAAAGGGAGCTACGGTATGTTGCATACTAAATATTTATTTTGGATTGTATTGTACAGTCCGAACCTTGAGAACTCTGAACCATATCTTACCATGAACGAGACACACTTAACTATACCGTAGAAGGCGCAAGCACTCTAGTTAACATTTTCTTTGAAATATTTCACTTCTGAGGTTCGGCATTCCGGTCCTAGATAATAAAACAAAGTCAAGGAACCCTTTTTGGTTCATAGATGAATCTAAACTCCCCAATAATAAATAACACTCTTGATTTATTTGACTGGTCGGCAAGAAGGTCTTAATGTATTTTAAGAGATCCTATTAATAATCTGCTAAATAACGGTAGTGGAATATGTCACCTGATGTGTCTGTCAATTTCACCACGTCTTCCATCGATCAGTCCCATCCATCTTCCATTTTGCCACACACCAAAGCTCGTAAACAGCCATTGAGAATTGTATAATTAAAGTCTATGCTGCATTGGTATGGTTTGCTTGTACCATTCCAATCCTGATACAAGGATGGAATGGTACAAGGTATGAAAATTTTCTCCACTGAAGTACTAAGTAAGAGTACGAAGAATATTGTAAGAGTACAATCAGGCTGATTGGGATTTGTGAGGACTAGCGTAACATGCAATATTTGTTCGCATCTGGTATTCCCCTTCGGTTTGTCCCGAGAGACACGTTCATAACAACATAAAGAACTGGGATCTTGTCTCACTCCTTTCTTTCAAACTACGGGATTAGATAGATATCCGTTAATGAGGAAATAACCTTCTAGTATGGTATAGTAGATTTGAATTTCTGATGGGAATAGCATTCAATGAGATATCACATTATTGGTGTAATATAGAGGTCACAATGAGGTGGTACAGATACTTGATTTGGATGTAGGCCTATAAGTCAACATTTTAGTAATTTTGTAGTGCCATTTGAAGAATGATAATAAGTCTCCAATTTTCGACAGTAAGAATTAAAAAATTCTTAAGAAACATTTGTCAGTTTTTTTTTTTTTTTTTTAAGGAAAAGAAAGCTTCAGTTCATATCTTTAGGTCGAAGCGAATGTATTTTTTATTAAGTGTTAATATACCTTTTCATTAAAGGACTATGCAATTAATTTAACCTAACTTCACACACACACACACACACACACACACACACACACACACACACACACACACACACACACACACACACACACACACACACACACACACACACACACACACACACACACACAATAAATAAAATAAAAAATGCCATAATAATCATTTCGTACGTTAAGGAATATCTGAAAGAAAAAAAAAAAAGACAGCACTGCAAAAATACAATATTAAGACAAACTTAAAAAGCCTCCTCAGTTAATCTAAAGTGCATTCCTTTCCAGAGATATACATCATTCATCGCACCTGTAATTTGGGGAAACAGGACGCACAGTCCCAATAAGTAAATTCCTTAATTATGGAAAACACCCAGCCTTTCCGATCCGATCGTATCACAGAATTAATTTTAAACACATCAGGTCCCTACATTGCACAAAAATTGGTATGAAAGAAAATTCAAAGAAACGTGTAAGATGCTGATTCATCACCCCGATCTCAGCAGGAATGATGGATTCGTAGTTCCAAGAGTCTGGAAGGCCCATCTGCAATCCATATATCATTCCTGTATAAAACAACAGAAGAACAATGGCGGAGCTCCACAGACTTCCAAGCACAGGAGGGCCTGATCGGTGGAAGGAGCTTGGGGATGGCGGAACTGTGGAGAGGTTAGCAGTTGATGTGGCTCCACTTTATATATATATATATAAACTCACAATTAATGTGAGTTTATTTCCAATTACGTGCTGAACTTATTCATAAAAAGCTTCTCTTATACAGCATCGTTTATAAAATGAATTTTATTTTATTCATAAGTTTTATTTATATAATTTATTAGTAAAAAATAATCTGGCTTATTAATTTATTCTAATTAACCACTGTAATTATATTAATTATAAAATAATTATCAAATAGTTTATTTTAATTTCATTTTTGTTTTAAAATTAAATACTAAATTAATATAAGCTTTAAATAACTTTCATAAATTATGAACATGCACCTTTTTTGCAATCAAAACTTGCTTTTCTATGAGGTAACTCTTTTATAGAACAGGAAGCCGTGGTAATAATCTATTAAATAGCAATTGTAAAACTTAATAGTATTATTGGATTTTACCATTAATTTTAATTTCTTTTCAAATATGTATTTAATTAATTTTATTTTTAATGTATAGCTCGGTATTCTTGTTAAATCAAGAGTATTAAACACAACAATACCTAGCTATTATTGTTATTATTACTATTCGTTAGAAATAATCGTAAATTTATATTGCATTTGACCTTCTCAATAAATCCCATCATAGCCAGATCCGAAAAACAGGCAACCTTTTTATTCCACAGTTAATCCCAATAACCTACCATTCTGGTTTCAAACGTTATGAGAATTAAGTGATGTTCGTTTCCATAGCAACCAAAATTCTATAATCATCCTAGAGGGAAAAGACGTTAAAAAGAAATGACTTCATCAACGTATGACGAAGCAACGATTTGCTATCGGTGTGTCGGGTTGAACGAAAACCATAAACAGGATCTGATAGGGCACCGTAGACATTTGCACACTTTAATGTGGGTTGATTGACAGAATGAAGCTTGTCAAATTCCACCTGCCAACGGTACTATCTTAATAGAAAAGGCCACCCATTTATTCCAGGATGGGTGGTCTGCAACCCTTCCTTCTTTGTGTAGGACGCCGGGAACTTCTAAGACTATCCCGGAAGGGAGGGAGGGAGAGAACGAATAAAGAGCTCATAAAGGAAGGCAGGAGAAACAAAAAAAAAAAGAAAAAAGAAAAAAGACGAGTTTTTATCTGTTTCTCATTCTTCTTGCACGCTTCGACAACTCGTGGTTTAATTTCTTAATCTAAAAAAGAAAAAAAAAAAGAAGAGAGAGAGAGAGAGAGAAAGAAAAAAATAATTCTCCGCCAATCCCTCATTTCCTTTCTTTTGTGTTAAAATGTTTCATTTTTGTATCCCCGATAGGGAGATTCTACGTCGGCAGAGGATCATTTGTATTCGGTAATAAATGAACACGTCTGGAGAACGTGGTGTTACCATTCCCCCCATAAATAACTGGGGCTATGGTCGCTAGGCGTGTTATCTTTGAACGGCACAATTAGTCATTGGATGAGACACAAGGAAATGTTTCAAGTGAGAGAAATACATCGTAATGATAAAGATAAAATTAACGGCCAGCGTAACGCTACTTCTCTTTTCTTAGGTGGAAAAAAGAGGATGGGGGAGGGGGGGGGTGTCGGAAACTGCGTGGGATTATTTCAATCGCAAAGTGGGAAAGATGGAGGTCGAGGTAATTTATAGATGTCTCGCGAAATGATCCTGTCACGTGTGTCTTTGCATTTGACATTACAAAATATTATACCACCAATATAATTAAAAAACTTGACCAATTACATTAAAGATAATTCCTATTCTCATCTCTCATTATACCTATTGTCCTTATAAGGACTGGCTTAAGGGGGCGAAGCAAGAATGTTTTTCATATTCCCCGTTATCTATTTTATTAAAAAAAAATTAATTTAAAATAATGGTGTTCCAGATAAATCTATTGTTATGATTTGATATAGTCTAAAATTATTATAATAATTATAATAAAATTGAGATATAAATTTACCTATATTTTATAGCTATATATAGAAATAAACCCCAAAAAGATTTCGAAATTTACTAGCGCATATGAAAATATAAACTTCAACATAAGAGTTTTTCAATAGCCTGACAGATGTTTCGAACTATTGATTCACAAATAAAAGGAGAACATACGGGCTCTTGGGCAGCGCTTGTATTTTTTTAAGTGGCTCATTCCTAGGCAACTTCGAGATTATATTCTAATAAAGTCTCTAGTAAATCTCAAAACGTTTCTATTTTATATTTGGCTATAAAATATGGCTGGATCTATAATATCCTCCGTTTTAGTATCTCATTTATGACAAACTGAAGCTTTCAGCTCTAAAATTTAGTACTATAGTGATTATTTTATTCTGCTTAACATGATTTTCACTACTTTTATACCTTTATCTTTAATTGGCAGATAACATTAAGTATTTTTAATACATTTATCTCAATAGTACAATTCGTAAATGCATTTTAGTCTTGTGAGATTCTGTTTAAAAGAAAGTAAAGAAGCCTGGCTGGCTAAATGTTTCTATCAGGTGTGAGCTTGTCAGCTTCTATTAGGAGAAATTATATTAAAATTTTTCAATTTTTTTATTTATAAAATTAAAACTAAAATATAAAAAAATGGTTGTAATTTTAATACTCTAAACAATAAAATTTAAAAAAAACTAAATAATTCTTTATATCTGAAAATTAAAACTAAGAATATTATACACCATTCAGTTTATTTAGTTAAAGTATATATAAATATGTAAAGTATACACATTTGTGTGTCTATGGGACTTTGCTGGAAGATCGTAAGAACGTCGGGATTTTTGTCAGTAGACCCTCTAAAGTCTACAGGATTATCTACAGACACCGGAATATTCTCCAACAAAAATAGAAAAAAACATCAAGGACGCCATTCAAAATCAAAACAGAGATCTGACACTTGACGTTCTTAAATTTACCTTAAAGAATTTTGAGGCTGAATATCTACACTCAGGTCAACGACACGGAAGAAAGTGATGTGGACACTGAAGGGAACTTCACACCTGTCCCATCACCAAAGACTGCCTGACAATATGATTGTTCTCGGGATGAACAATCAATCAAAAGGCGAAGAACACCTGAAGATCATATGGAAGACGATGTAGCAACACATGATACCCGAGACAGAAAAGAAAATATATTTCCAGTTATCCTCCGAGACAAAGAGAAATGGACCTGTCTCAAGGTCCCAAGGAGAACAAAACATCAACTTCTCCAGGGCAAGAAATACTGATGAGGGTGTAAAGATTTATCCCGCTATTGTTTCAGATTATCGTAATAATGAAAATGCTGGACAACCCCAAATTGCCCTTCCATACATTCGCACTAGCAAGCGAGAAAAATCTTAAAGTGGCTTAGAGGGGTTGCTGAGAGCATCATAAATGATGAGTCCTTTTGTCAGATCCGCTGTTGTTGGTCGAAATCAGCAACACAGAAAAGGATATATGAAGTGACAGATATTTGCAGGCTCAAAATTACAACCGAGCCTCTAAGAAAGAAAGCATCGGCAGGGCAATGCCATAGATGCCAAAAAGTTGTGCAGAGCTGCCTACAGATGTCTGAAATGTGGAGAGGGACACCTGCGCCAAGCCAAGATCTACACCTGCCTGTTGTACTAACTGTAGAGGACCACATCCCCCTAATTACAAGGGGTGCCTTTTCCACCCAAAAAATCGTGGGTCACAAAGAGTGAATCCTGCTCCCCATGCAATGACACCATAAGGAACCAAGCAGGTTTCCCTCCTGTTCGAAATACCTCACATTCAGCAGTACAGGAAGGCATGCGACCTTCATCCATGACCAAAACATACGCAGAGGTGGCACGAACTCAGATTCCTTCATCCAACTTAACATCGGTTCTAACTGCTTCTGCTAAATGAATTCAGCAAAGCAAGCACCTCACCATCTTCCAGAAAGAGATTCTATCTAGAAACCCAATCCATATTGACAGCTCTCTACAATGTATAAAAAATTCAAACCAAACTCCCTCATGATTATAGCATCGAATGCTAACGGCCTGACAAATAAAATTCTGGAACTACAAGAATTCACAAACAGATACAGTCCGGACATAATCTTGATCAGCGAATCACACCTCAGACCATCTAACAACCCAAGATTAAGAAAATATATACTATATAGGGCAGACAGACTTAACTGTAGTGGTGGTGGTGGCGCAGCCATTTTTATTAAAAATTATTTAAGGCACAATGCTTTAGCCAACCCTCAAACTTTAAACCTTGAAGTGACAGGTGTGGAGGTGCACACCAACAACGCAGGTGGAATTAAAATCTATGCAGCGTACAATCCTCCCAGCATTCCACTTTTGACATCGGATTTAGACTCCATCCTCAGCTCAACGGATTCCATAAGTATAGCAGGAGACCTCAACTCCAAACATACAGCTTGGTTCATTTCGTCAATCAACTCCAAAGGCCGTACTTTATTTAACTACACGTCACTCAACTCATCAATAGTAGCTGGGCTTACCGAGCCCACCCACTACAGCCCATCAGGAACTTCGGATGTACTAGACATAGTCATCCTCAAAAACATCAGATATCAATATCAGCTGGAGACATGAGAAGAGCTTAGGTCAGATCATAATCCCATCCAGCTCAAGCTAGATACTCAGGATCAGCTCTCTCCTCAACACTCTTTTATAGCATGGGATAGGCTCTCTAAGGAAGGCACGCCCAGGGCACATCGGTCGACCTCCTGTCATTCGCAAAACAGAAGACATAGACTTAGCTGTCAGCAACCTAACAAGACAAATTAACACAGCAATAGCATCAGTCATGCAAACCATTGTCTTCCAGTCGTATTCCGGAAGAGATTATGAACCTGATCAGAACTAAAAACAAATCCAGAAAGCGATACCACAACACGAGACCACCGCAGGACAAAACAACCGTAAACAACTTGAACAGACAGGTTCGAGAAGCTCTCCAGAAACACGGGAATTCCGAATGGGAATCTAAACTTAGGAAAATCAACCCAGCTTTATCAACAGATAACTCCATGTGGAAATTTCTAAAAACTCTTCATACCAAAAGACAACCCCTTCCCCTATGAAGACCAAAACATGGAATTGTACACTCAGATTAAGAAAAACTAAGGGTAATTCAGATCTTATCACTCTCACTACACCAACAGAAATAATAAATGTTATATCCCAATTGAAAAATAAAAAGGCTCCTGGTTCCGACGGCATAACCAATAGAATAATAAAATTACTCCCAAGGAAGGCCATAATTCATCTAGTTAATATAACCAGTTCCACATTAATACTCCAGTACTTTCTCACAGCTTGGAAAACTGCTGACATCATCCCTCTGAAAAAGCCTGGTAATAACCCACAACTCTCCAATGGTACAGACCCATCAGTCTTCTTTCCTGCCTCGGTAAAATAACAGAAAAAGTCATCCTAACAATGCTGCAACTAGCAGTGGACAAACATAAAATAATCCCAAATGAGCAATTTGGTTTTCGCTAAGCTCACAGCACAGTGTAACAAATTCACCGATTAACAGAACACATCATCCATGGTTTAAACTGGCACCTCCACACTGCTGCTGTATTCTTGGACATTGCCAAGGCCTTTGATAAGGTCTGGTATCAACGCCTTATCTTCAAACTTATTGAAAACAACATCCCAATTAAGCTAGTAAAATTTATTAACTCATACCTTAGCGAAAGATGCAAGCAAGTAAAGCTTAACGGAATTGTTTCATCAAGGAGCAAAATTCTAGCTGGTGTACTTCAAGGTTCCCTTCTGGCCCAATACTTTTCACAACTTACGTATGAGATATCCCTCTAAATTCAAGAACAACCATTACGGCCCTTTATGCCGACGACGCCTCTATTCTAGCGAGGTCTCTCAGCCCTCGCCTAGCAATCAGTAGACTCCAGGGAAGTATCAACGCACTGGTAAAATGGAGGAGTTTTCACCAACTGGAGGATTCAAGTAAATCCCCTCAAAAGCTCAGCCATGTTATTCTCTAGAAAAAAGGTCTGCATTAAAGAAGACATCCTGCTCTCTGATTAAAAGCTCTCATGACAATCAGAGACCAAATATCTTGGGGGTACTACTAGATAAGAAACTCCTTTTTAACAAGGACATCAATCTCATTGGCTCCAAGACATCCAAAATAATAGCTCAACTCTACCCAATGGTCAACCGCAAGAGTTGACCATTCGGTAGAGTTGAATAAATTACTACTTTACCAGATGGTCATACGTCCAGTTATTACCTACGCCTCACCAGCATGGAGTCACACTTCACTATCAAACATTTCAAAACTACAAAGAATCCAAAATAAGTGCATGAGGATGATTCTAGATGCCCCATGGTTTATCAGAAATTCACAGATTTATCGAGAAACCGGCATTCCATACATCTCCTCCCTTCTCCGCGATCTCGCAGAAAAATTCTTCGTCAAGTCAAGTTCACATTCAAACCCGCTGATCGTATAAGCTGTTAATTACAACGAAGGCTATTCTACTCCCAGCTGATCACAGCTAAGTCAACTGCCCCCAGAGGGCGAGCATAAATCTCACAAAACTCCCTTTCCCAAATAACTTCCTTTACAGACAAAGGGGAATATGAAAAGCATTTTTGCTTCATCCATCATGACAGTAGCGTCATACGTTATACAGTAGTTACCCAAGCGTTCTTATTTGCCGTCCAATATACCGACAAAGCACTTTTATTTAAGTTTTTGATTGCACGAGGATTAAGGGATTTATAAACTAGCATGGGTTTTACCATGTGATCTCCTGAAGCGTTACTGCACATAAGAAATGTTACATGGTCTTTTGATACTTTTGATGGGATGGTGCTTGCTCCTAAAAGCTCTCATTATGTCCCGTGTTGTACGGGGATTTTCCCCAATTCTCGAACCGTGTTAGAGCGAAACCGTGTTGTAGGAATGCCATGTTATGCGGGGGGGGGTTACCTGTATATGGTTTAAAACGATAGGTTGGTTTACAAAATATTTTATCTGACTATACGAACTCTACTGTTTGATTATTGGATTATATAAACCGAATTGTAATGATACCAAAATAATATTAGCTTCTCTTCGGGGAAATCAACTTGAAGAAACATGGTTGGCAACAGTAAACTGGGAAGAATTGGGATTATAACATTCAAATACTGCAGAATGCATTCTAAGAATGTACATGCATGTTGATATTTTCATATTCAAAGCTGGGGAAGAATTCTATGACAATTCCATGCACACAAGGTTGTAAATTTATAGAGCCTATACCACTGTTCAGACCGTAAGTGGGCTAAGAGTTAAATCATCCGGAAACACTGGTTACGAGACTAAAGATGAAAAGCACCTATTAACTGGTATTAGCAAACATACATAAAGAAAAAATAAGCAAATGAGTCATGGTTTTCATCTTTGATGATTGCATATTGACGTTCAGAGCACATTTATTCGTAAAAAGTAAGAAATGAGTGCACTCATCACCATAAAAACGTTGTCATCCATGATATCATTTCATGATATCATGGATGACAATATCATTATCTTGACGATTAAACTAGTCATTTTAGCATATTTGCGTAAATTAATTTTGTTTTTCCTAATTTTGACATTAACATGGTCCGATTCAATATTCATGTCCTGTACAATATTGATGCATTATTAAAAACGATTTGTGTTTTTAGCCTACATGTATCTACGTAGTATGTACGAATTTCTTCTACGTAGTATGTACGAATTTCTTCGAAATTCAGTATTTCGAAGTTTTCGAAATTAGTTCTGACTCGTATCTGAATTCCACAAAATGATATAAAATCAACTCAGAAAGTTATAAAAATGTACTGTGATGATGGATAATAAGCCTGTTCGTTATATACGAATAATAGTCGCACAGAGTTTGGGATTTTGTCACTGAGCATTAGTACTATTCATTATTATGCAAATGAAATGATGACTAGATTAATAATTTCTGTGATAATTCGCAGTAGATTATAAATATCATAATTATAAAGATTATAATTATATAAGTCTTTTTACCACTATTTAAATTTCCAAAGTAGTCGGTGAATTAAGAAGGGGTACCTTAATGTTTATTTTCCCAAGGGAGAACAGAAGAGGCATATAGTTTACATATGAGCTATTCTTGCATATTTCAATATGCAAATATGAAGACATTTGTATCCTCGGGAAAAAAAAAAAAGAATAAAAAGAACTTTACATTTTCTTTCAATCCAGAAGCCATTTCTCAGCAGTATAACTACACCAATCCTGAATCGTTCCACTCCAAAACTCTTCCTAAATAACCTATATATGTGTGTCTAAGATAGCAATACCTGACATTTATTAGTCTTACAGTTATTAAATTTATACATTTGCAATCAATGTCGGACAGAGTAAAGTATCTTGAGCCTCCCCGACTCAGTCGGTTTCGAAGATATCCTTTGGGTTTTTTGGGTTTGAATCCCTTCAACAGGGCTTTTCATTTGAGAGGAGATCGCTAGTTTCATACGAAGATGGAAGGATTTTACGTCTCGCGACCTGGAGAACACATGCAATTTATGGACAAAAATTAGCATTACAACCAATAGTTTCTTATTGGTTTCATAAGCTGGCATAGTACCTGGCTGTAAGGGCCTCACAGCTATTGTGTTTTCGTACACTAAATAAATAAATAGGATAAAGCAACAAGTCTTGCAATTTCTCCCTATCCAGTAACATTGCTTTCTTCTCCACAGTTTTTCCGGATCAGCCCTCTTTTGTTAACATTCTCTTTTATTCCATCCTTCCCATAGCTTCTGAATCACCTGATAGATCTCACACCTCTAAGTTTTCATTCCCAAATTCTTCTAGGCATTCATTTGATTTTCCTCCATCTTTTCTTTTCTGTTGGGTTTAAGACGATTAAACCTTACACCATCCTTTGTATCAAACATCTAGGCTATTCAGTCATTTCTTTCTTTGGCTTGCATTAAATCTGACAGACCGAAACAAACTGTAAAAAATAAAATAAAAATAAAATAAACAATTTTGAAAAATAATTTTAAATTTTGCAACTCACTGATTTATAATAATAAAACGAAAACGACCTATGATAATATGGGTAACTTGTTTAGACATTCCACTGTTTTTGTTTTTCAGTTACTCAGACTATAAAATCAACATTTATAGAGTGACATCATACATTTGAAGATTCAGGAGAAATCGATTTACTAGTGGGAAAGAGCAAAGGCATTGTTCATGTGAAAACAGTGTGCCCGGACTATGCAAAAAAATATTTTTAAAAAAATTAAATTAACGAAAATAGGAAAAAATCTTAACCAATCCAAGGTACAAATGTACTATAGGTTTACAAAAGATCCTTCGTGGGTCCGAGTCATATATAAAAAAAAAAAAAAAAGAAAGAAATATGTCATTGGTTGGTGGCTGTATGTCCTCTAGCATTACATAAAATATTATTAATTCTTGCTAAGTGGGTTGACGAGATCAGTGTTCATACAAACCTACTTGGAGTTCAACTCTTTATCTGCAATACGCAAAAAAAAAAAAAAAAAAAAAAAAAATGTTTATAAGTTCTTCGAAATCACTCTGAAACTATTTCGATCATTACATAAGACGTAATTAAAGACAGGATAACGACCGTTGGAATTACCTTCATGTGACAGCAAACGACACACTAAGAATAAAGAAATAATAATAAAAAAAATAAACAAAACAGATCCATTTAAATCTTCAAGACTATTCGATTAAGTGTCTTCGCTCTTCCCTTATCAACCCTTCTTTTCATGTCTTCCCCCCATTTCAAACACGAATACATCGCTAAGATTAGAAGGGAAAAAAAATTCTATACCGATTGACTATGATTAAAAAAAAAAAACGAATTAGCCTTTGTAGCAAACTATAATAACCGAAATAATAAAATTATAATGAACTAGCCAAGAAAAAAAATAAAAAATAAATAATGAAATAACAGCAACAACATTCACTTCATTTATTTCCTTGTTGTCATGGTGATTAATGTCCACACACACACCGGACAAAAGGCGGGGCATTTCTTTAATGCCATCTTTAATGTGCTTGCATTTAACTTACAGGAATAAGTTTGTCGCTTGGCTGTTTGACAGATATTGCTGTGATTGTTACAAATGACACGGGGCTGCCGACTTTGACATGACCCCAACAATTCTGATGTCGGAACAGTGAGTTTGTTCGTCTGCTCACGTAGCGAATCACTTCACGGCAAAAAATAAAAAAAAATAAAAAAATAAAAAAAATAAAAAGATGCAATCAAAGGAATTTGTTACATTGAAAGATACAACAACAGAAAATCTTTATCTAAATACGATCGTTTGGAGGTTGTTTCGAACTTCTGCAATGATCGCTACTAACCAACATTTTAAATATTAAATTATCATTAATTGATGCATGTCCTGAGTAGTATTGGTGATTAGTATCCACGTGAGATACTGAGGTTCGATTTCCCGCCAGGAAATTATTTCGGTTTACTTATTTTTAGTATCGAAATGATCTCATCTAAATAGGTGATTTTCCCCCCTCCAATATTTAATGAACTCATTCGGAATAAGAAGCCCTATGGAACCAACAATACACACATGGAATTTTAGACATCGATAACAATATTCTACATTGAATTCGTTTTTCTATTTGAAATAATTATACTTTAAGGACATGATCAACTATCACTGGAGAAAGAGGAAAAATTACTCTCAAAATCATTACAAGAATGGCAAAGATAATTAAAATTTATTGCTGGGTTCTAGTGGAGAAAGAATTGATAAAATCTCGCTATCTTTCTCCTGTTTACATGAGTGGGATATCCTCTTCTATCTCCTAAACTCCTCTCCATTTGTCGGAATTCGCCAACTGTTTATAACTCGATGGTGCAAGAATTTTTTTTTTAATGTATTTGACTTAAATGTGTCCCCTTTTGGATAGGGGACAAATCTGTATTATTTATACTCTATGAATAGTCAAGACAAAACTTAAAGAGAGAACGGTGAGATGAGAATATCATAGCTTAACAATTCGAATGATTGCCAATTTGGCCCTGTATTAATTTGCATTAGGAGCCTCCGTAACTCAGTCGTTATAGACGAAACCTTTTGGTCGGAAAAACCTGGGTTCGATTCCCGTCAGTGTATCTGGTCTCTTTCAAAGAAAAGTAAGTTAGCCGGTCTCATACGGAGGTGGGGGATTTTTTCAGCAGAAAACTCGAGTTTTTCGTCCCCCAGAACAGGCAAACCGGCCTTGTGAACACACGTATCTATAGACATAGGACGCACGGGAGGCAAAAAAACTCGACACCATAAAAGATAAAAGAGGAAAGATTAAGAAAAAAAAATTAATTGCATTATAGATTTTAAGTGAGCAAACACCAACTATCCTTAGAAAATCTAGAAACTCAGATTTTATTCCGCAAAGACAAATCGCCTGAGAATGCACAGTAAAATAAATAAATAAAGAAATAAATGAGTTCCGTCTACAAAAATAACAAATGAACAATAGTCACGATTATGTATAAGATCAAAGCCATTTCAATTCCTTCCACCAAATCCTCTCTATCCTTCATTTCTCCGACCTATGCCTCTCTAATCGCTGTTATCCACATTCTTCAATAAACCCAAAACCATAGTTCCCTTTTGAATACAGATTGTCTCATCGTTTCGACTACCAGCTTCTTCAAAAATTGTTCTATAATTACAAAATCGGCATTTTCTGCTTCCGTTATTTAGTAGTTATTGGATATAAGTTTGGTTTGTACATTAAAAACGAAGAAACCATATGAATTGCTATAACGATAACAGAGGTGGAATTTCACTAGCCACACGGCTGTTTTCTGGTGTAGACCCTCATCGCCGGTTACGTAGATCCCTCCCAATTCTGCCGAAGCGTTCCGTACAGCAATCAGACGAACACAGCAAAGTGCGGTCCTTGGTTGGAAAAGACACCCGCTCATAAATCATCAGTGATGTGAGGAAGGTTTCTTAGATATAAAAGAGCTTCGCAACCGATGGCATGTTAGTTACCTTTATTGTAGGCGGCATGAAATCTGAAACTCAGATTTTATCGGCTGAGAATGTACGGTGAAAAAACAAAAATAAAAGAAAAGGATGTATTCTAAGGAATACGAGTCCTGTTTAGATTGTCCTAAGTACTAGGGACAGATCATATAATTTAAGAAAGGGATGCTCAATTAGCCTCAGGTTAGTTTAAAAAGCGCTTTAACCAAAATCGAAGGAAACCTGAAAGCTATGCATAATATTAGATGCCTGAATAAAAAGCTACCAAACACCAATATACATGAGAGGCAAATTATAGCTTGTATAGCATAACCCCCATAGTCTTGTACTAAAAAACGTTCGGTTAAATATAGCTATAGCCAATAGAAAGCGCTTTCATCTTACTATACTATTTTGAATATAACACTTAATAATGATAATAGTCCCTATAAGGACTGGCTTAAAGGGGTGAAGCAAGAATGCTTTTCATCTTCCCTTATCTGTAGAGGACAGTGTAGGGATAAGGTGTTATTGAGCTATTAAAGCTCTGATCATGGCAGGAGGGTAATAGCAATAGCCGAGCCTCAGTTAGAACTTCATTGGCAACAGCATTGCCATCCATTACCCTCCAAGGGTATTAATCCAGCAGCCAATGTCCATCATAAATGATAATAGAATTTATACACTCCTTTTATATATCCTTTATATTTATATTTTAATAAGGTGTGAAATTATTTTGTATTATTTTGTTTTAAAAACGTCTTTTAGCAAATAATTTTTACCATTTTTATAGATTTCCAAAAAATATTTTGCATAATTTTTATCTATTATCATTATTGTTTTCAGATAAATGCTAAAATTGTTATCTTTTTTTTTTTTTTTTTTGTATTCAAAAGATATTATCGTACCGATCCTCACTAACAGAAAAAGTAGATGACTTGAGCACTTTTGTAGACCCAAATTTTACAGAAAATTTAGTCCAATAGTGCTGCTTCTGAACTAATGTGTGCATCGTTAGTAGTCAATAGTACAATAACGACATAGGCGAATGCTAATTTAATTAAATTGGCATCAAGTCAAATAAATACAACTATGAAATATTGATAAAAATTGGACGAAAATGGACCAATAAAAATAAAGATAACCAAAATAAAGCAAAAGAATTTCGTTTCATCCGACAAGATTCCCAAGACTAAACCCGAATAGTGAAAGTATCATTCTGAACAGTCACTAAAAACACCAAATAAAATATATTTAATGTAAGAAAACTCTCTGGCAAAGAACGGGCCCTGTTAAGAGCTGCAAAGACATATCCTTGATTAAGCGCACTTGGTGAACATCAAACATCATTAAGGGCTAATCCATAACAGAAGGCACTAGCTGCCTTGTTGGAAAACCCTGGATGTCATGGACAAGAAACGCAAGGTACTTGAGGGGGATAGCTTAGTAGCACGTTCGCTGACAAAGTTATTTATAAATGATGATAAAATAGGCTCTGCAACTGATAAAGATAAATCAATTAATCCAGCATACTTTGGAAGTACACACACACACACACACCGTAATACAGGTAGAAGCCAAAGCTCTCCATAGCAACGGCAGCTCAAATACTCGGCGTGCTCCCCTATGTAAGTCACGTGATCTCAAACCGTCACGACCCAGAAAGAAATAATAGATCAATGACAACAGTAATTAGAGTCCAGATATATGAATCCGATTGCTAACGATGCCATCACCCATTTGCACAAACGCTAATTGCATTAAATTTAATTTTGTCTGCCACTTCGTGGAACGTACAGGTTGTAAATGCGGGGTTTGAACGTAGTTTTCGGGCCATTCAGAAGTGTGCCAACAGTGTTTCCGAGATGGACCGTCATTACCAGACTTATCTGTCAATTTACGGAGTCTGTTCGGAGCCTTGCCTGTGCATTTAACGGTTCTACGAGTGATGGGTTTCGTTTCGCATTCTCGTCTACCTGCCGAGAATTGGTGGATATTGTCTTCAAAGACAGCTGTTCGGCTCGCACCGCCATGTCAACAACGACTAGATGTACGGTTGACTACAGACGGCTCTTCCCACATTCATGATTTACGTTGGGATCTCAGGCCTCTGTAACAAATGATGGAGTCCCTCTGTTGTGGCCCTTGAAATTCTAGGCACACGCGAACAGACGTGGAGATGACAAATTCAATCATAAAACGAAGGGTGGTATTCCTCCCCTACTAGTATTATACTAAGGGAGGCTTCATCATTAACTGATCTGTTTCACGTGTGAATAACACACCCTTAATTCTTTATAAAGAATTGCGTATTAGATATATTAATCTAACACACTATCATTTTCCGATATACAACAAAACAAAGTTGACAAATTTCCTATTCGCTTGTAGCAAACATGATAGCTAATGGCTGTTAGGCTTAACAAAAAATGCATAGTTTTCGACTAGTTAAAAAGCTTTTACATGTCATATAAAAATTAAATGGCCATGAATTCACTTTAACATTATTCAACATGTGAAATAAAAAAGAAATCTTAAATATAACAGAAATCTAAATATATAGCATTAAAATATTTAACATGCTTGCTTTTCTTTTTAACATGATTACGTAATTATGAAAATCGGTTCTAGATACAAAAGCAATCTCAGTCACAAGCGCCGTCTATTGACCGCTATAAAAATTTAATGACTAATTCAAGTTCTTCCATAAAAGCATTCATTAATTTTTTAATAATAATGCACGCAAGTTTTCTTTTCACCAGTTTTCATCATGTATTTTTGTTTTCTTTAAATATATATATATATATATATATATATATATTAGTGATAATACAGAGCTGTTAAACTTCTTTCGGTAAAAATTGTGAAATAACTAACTTAACTTAATTCAACTGATATTATCATCGATAATCGCCATGTCACTGCATGTTAATAAATCCTGTATTATAATAAAATCAAAAAATTTATAAAACATTTCAGAAAAAATTATATTATGTGAAAAAAATAATTTTAGCTAAACTTTTAGGGGATTTAAGACATATATAATTATATATTTTTTAAAACACCCTTTAATTTTATTTATAAAGAATATACTTATAATGAAGGGGATCTGATCAACAGTGAGATTCCACTCAGGGCGAGCTAAAATAGCTGATAAATCTCTCTCCCATCACTGCTCCCAAAACAGACAACAGGGGATATGAAAAGCGTCAAGCTTCACTCTCTGCGCCATATATATGTCCTGCGTCGACGGTGAGATGCGGTGATTGATTCATTCAACCCAATACCCTTGTCCTGCCATGATCAGAGCTTTAATAGCTCAATAACCTTATCCCTACACTGTCCTCTACAGATAACGGGGAAGATGAAAAGCATGCTTGTTTTTCCCCCTATAAGCCAGTCCGTATAAGGACTATAATACATTCCCACGTTGATATAAAGTACAATACCAAGATGTTTATTTAACATATTGTTTGATTGAGATTAATCTAATAAAAGCAAAGTAAAGAAATAAATGTCAAGATAACGATATCGTATGATAATATTTCTCATTATGATTATTAAGATTTTTATTTAAAAAACATTTTTATTATTATTAACATACTAAATTTGAAGATATAATATGTTGAGATTAGCGTAACAAATCTTAAGATAATATATCTGAGCTGAATTTGATGTGTTTAATGACTATCTTCTAAACAAGAAATCGGAACCTTATCGTCAACTCTGCTAACCTATTAACAAGGCAATAGGAGAAAGTGTGAATGTCTTTAAATACAGGGTTATTATATAGTACAGTGTCCTTTCCTTGTTCTCGAGAATGTCGACTCTTAGAGAATTCTTTATAAGAGAAGGTTAGGGGGCAAAAATTAACTAACTACCCTCATTCCTCTCCCCGCAATGGTAGTATGTGTGCGTTCTAAAGGCCAGACGACATTAGTTATCATAAAGAAAGACTAGACATTTGTCATGATAACCACAGCCGTTGCCTTGAATAGCTTTAATAATAGGTTAACAAAACTCAAACCCCCGGTGACTGCCAACAGCTTCCATTTTCTTTTCTTAACGGAAAGACAAGACGCGACATCGGTACTCTTTCATTACCTCCCCCCCCGACCCTACCCTTGTCTTCTAAGAGCCAAGTGTCCCTTAACGAGGGAATGCATCGAGGTCCGCCTCCTTCGTCTTTCCCGACTAGTGCTGTCTATAATTTGTGGTTGCCAGTAGATGCAGTGACCCCGCGAATGCTCCTTCCCCTCCCTACCCTGGCCTCGGTCCAAACATCTCTGCACAATTAGCACCGCCTTCGACCCCTACCCCTCCTAGGCATGTTATTATCATCGACAGTAGCCTATCGCACAACAACAGCGGCCAGGTGAGCATAGCTTCAGGGTTATACCATCGCCTTCCTGCCCTCTTGGAAGACAATTACATCTAAGGACACTTCCCATCTTGGTAGATGACAACTTAAATGACTCTACAAGCGGCACGCCATATTTATTCCTTGGAAATCCCGATACGATTGTGCTTCATAGAATGGATGTACATACTTGAATGGTATTTTTGTAATGCATTGAAAATATTAACTTCTAGACAAATATCCCGAATTATTGACACAAATTCGACTTTCTGCAGTGTCCACAATTCTCGTACACAGTTTAAGATTTTTTTTTCTTTAGATGTTTCCTTAGATTTCTGCAAAAAAAAAAAAAAAAAAAAAAAAAAAAAAGGAAAAAAGAACTAAAATTACGTGACTGAATTGCGAACTCTTTTCCCCATTCTGTTTGTTTTTCTTTTATGCTCCAAATGCTATTAAAGATATTTGAAAGGATTTCGAATTTCTGCTCATGTGCAGAATAATTTTAACGAGAACATCGAGATTTTGTAGATTTTGTTTTATATCCATTTAATAAATGAAATAATATACCTGACTTGCATTTAATTGTAAGATTGTAACTTCATTTATTTATAAATTATCGGAATAGTACTTGTAGCATTTTACAATGAATACAGTAAGTAATAATTGTGATTTTTATTGTGCTTTGCCATTTATTATAAAAAAAATTGAAACTATACTGAATATTCTATGCTGGCTTTGTTGATTATGCTAAATAGATCAGATATTTCTTATATAAATGAATTGTAATTTATTTATAAAAGACCAAGGTTAATATTTAATTGATCGATTATTTTCGAATATATATTTTACCTAATACTTTATTTCTACTAGAAGTACTGTTAAGAATTTATGAATACTACTTGAGGTGTCTCGTCTGTCAAGTTTTAGTAGTTTGAGTACTTCCCAGGCAATTAGTGTGACACTGAATCACAAAATCCAGTCAAGACTTAAGCGTACCTACTTAATTTAATTTGGAACACAACATCTATAAATTATCTTACAAATTATCTTTCTTTGTAATCATACCCTATGACTCTCCTTCAGTATTGGGCACTCACACCCCTGTTATTGCCTCCCCTTTTACAATACTGCCTTCATTTCTTACCGACTTAGACAAGTAACCATGAGATTTTTATATCTTAAGAAATTACCTCCTCCGTAAAGCTATGGTACGATTTTGCAGTCATAAATATAGCCGAAAATTTCAACTTGTCATAATTATTTTCCTGTAATTCGTGGTAGAGAATTTTATGTGATAAGCCACATCCAACGTGTATAGATATTAGTCTTATGTTCTTCCTTTCTCTTGCAGTCAAACCTACAATTACTGTAGAGAACTGACCTTGACGTGTAAGGACGAAAGAATAAACACTAGGGACATATGTCTTCGTTGTAGCAGAACCCTTTATTAAATCAGATTCTCTCTCTAGTGTGGGTCGAAGTCTACCACATAGAATTCTTCCACATAAAAAAAAAATATATTTTTTTTAAAACTGTCCGGCAGATATTTAAAATATTGTCGATCATCTTCTGGTTGTTTTACTTAGGAATAAAAATGAAATTTATAATAAAACATGGCTGAATATATTGTATAAACATTCATATTTTCATTTTAATCCTCGAGCGAGAACTATTCATAGAACCAGGTTTTTTTAGGCTTTCTCCAATGGTGAAGATTATATTTTCATATTCTCTCTGTAAATGTTTAAACTTATTTATATAATTTGTTATAAAACATGGCTGCATCCATAATTTGTATTCTTATGTTTGTCCGTGTTTTTGCATATCTCTGCTGGACAGATTATAATAAAATTCGGAATTTTAGACGCGTTATAAAAATTCGAGGTGAACTATTTAGTTAAAAGTCGCACCATTTACAGGAGGGAAATTAGGCACAATCTGTCCAACCTGATATAAAATAATAATTCCTCTTTTGTATTAATGAAATAAATATTTATGAGCACTAAGCCTTTCACGCCATCGCGATTTTGGTTTAAAGGGGATTATTTTAACATAAGCATTAGCAAAACGATTCAAAAGTATGTGTTGTAAATGACAACAGTCAACTACGTATAGTCTATCCATCTATTATAATTTTAATAATTGTAATTCTCGTGCGTCCTTAGACAGGTAGAGTCTCCTGATTAATGGTTTTAGACAATTTATTTCAGCAAGCTTGCCATTCCTCTGCTGCCTCCCTCTAAAGGTAAGTATTTTGTCTGTTAGTACATAGTCAAAACGGCTCTAGCAAAAATTCAATTGCTGTACTAATAATAGGTGACGTCATATTGCAAGATGATCATTATGAAATGAATATTTTATTATTATAGTATACAAAGGCATTAATTTGGCATAAGTAAGATATTAAAATAATGGATATAATGGATACAGCCATATTTTATAGCCAAATATAGAAATAAACTAAAAAAAACCTTCGAAAATTTACCAGAGTGCTTATGAGAATGTTGGGTATCAAAGTTGTCTTGGTTTACCCTACTTAAAAGGCATAACGTCTGCCAGTAGCGAGTATAACTTGTTTTCAAAATTATTTTTTAAGTTTTTTCCATATCTGTTTATAAAATATAGATGGATCTGTTATATAGTATTATTATTTTGTTTCTTTTTTAATATTTTTTCAGAATTTCCAAGTGTTTTATATTTTTAAATATAAGTCATTTATTAATCTCAATAATAAAACTATTACTATTGACAGTGGAAAGGCGGTTCGCTTCTAAAATTAATAATGTTAATTCGAATGTAAATCAGGGGGGAAAAATCGAAATTTCTTATTATTACTGTAGCTAGGAATTACGTAATGATTCTTACTGAAATTTATCTTCCATTTTCTTATTTTTAAAACTAAATCACTACAAATATTCATTCATAGAAAACGATAATTGACTTTCTAAGTAGCAACATCGAAAGAGGAGGGTGGTTCTCAATATTTCGTGTCCTTGTGTCATCAGTCATCCAAAAGTCTGCAAAAAGCACAACAGTTCAACCACTCAACGAGTCTTCTTTCTTTTTTTTCTTGGGGAAAACTATAATTCCAACACAAAAGATCTCTTTCTACCCTATACTTATCTCGGACTCTTGTGTTCTCCTGCAACAGCTTATCAGCGGCGTCCCAACCCACCAATAGTTCTATTTTAAAGACCCTGTGATTTTGGCCACTGGTCCGCCACAAAACAAGGGGCTTTTTGGACAATGGGCTTCTGAAGTAGGAGTTGCCTTAGGCAGTTGAACACAGGTAGTCACGATAGAGCTTTCGTTCGGTTGTGTGTGTGTGTGTGTGTCTGTTAAGGTGAAGTAATGGGGATCCTCAGGCGAAAACATAAAGGCAGGAAGGCATTTTACTTAACGACCTAAGTATATTTCGAAACAACGAACTCTGTGGAAATAGAAGCATTTCTGTTTTCTTGACTATCCTTGTGAGGGTGGGAAGAATATAACTCCCAAGGAAGAGCAATAAGGGATCCACAAAATCGTTTCCCTTTGAGATTATTATCTTTTGGCAAAACTTCCTTGTTTATTTATTTTTATTAAAGAACGGTTTTATTTTGCAGTGATCAGTTTATTCACATACAAACCTCTTGCATGTGTAATAAATAAATATATCTATATTAAAAAAAAAAAAAAACTCCAATGGTCCTGATTTAAACACAGCTCTGTAATACATATATCTCTCATATGAACAACAAGATCAAATCGCTCCAATTATATGCAGTTTATGTATTACGTCATAAGCACTTAATTAACTGACCAATTATGTACATTATAAACAACTGCACGTATCTAAGCAACAACTGCACGTATCTAAGCAAATAAAACAAAAGACTACTCAGATAAATAGATTAAACGAAATGTACATACACGCATGCGTAAAAAATGTAAATAAATCAACGTAATTTACACTCAACAAACTGAACTAACTGCTCGATAAATATTTAAACAAATGCAAACTTGCGGATTTATTTAAATAATGCCAGATAATTAAAAAGCTGATATTTTAACATTTATAATAAAAATGGTTAAGTGTGTACAGTTTTTAATTTCTTCTAGAAATTTGAATTCTTCAAATATTTAATTATTTTTTTTCCCCCTTCGCATTTCTCATAATATATGTATAATTGACCATCCGGTCACTAACACAAAGGAATGCTTATGAACCATTCGTTCCATGTACACGAAATGCCAACCTAACAAAGCATTTATTTTACAATAATAGCGCATAATGTGGCTCACTATTGCATGCAAAACACACGCCCTAGGTTTCGATTTTTCTCGGAATGCTTTAAGAAGGCTTAATTAAGTTCATGTCAGTTGTAGTCACGAGGCTTTACTGGTGTAAATTTAGAATGTCGGTATAAATTCTATATCGTCACGATGTGTATACAGACACCCAAGGCACACACCCTACGGCAATCTAGTGAATAAATTTGTGAAAAAATATATGTAACGATTTATTCACATTTGTTAACGGAGTGAATGACTCTATAGCTTTACTGCACAAAAAAAAAGTCTTGTGATTATCAGTTGTAATTTTTTTTTTTTTTTTAGCATCTCTCTATGAAGTACTGACTGGCTGCATTATCGCAACGATATTGCATATTGCGTGCTGTAAAATATTGTGTGAAACAAGGGACAACCACTGAATGTCAATGATCATAAAAACCATACGGAAGTCTTTCCTTAATGCAGGTTTTTAAGCATTTTAAAAGCAAAGGAAAACATTGAAGATGTTTTCCTTTGTTACGATCTTCCTTCATGTATGCCTTTCATATTCTATCAGCATCCCGGGCGAACACTGCATAAGTCCCAAAATCAACCTAATCTCGAGACACTGAGTTACCAGTTCTTAGTCACAGGCGACATTTTTTCCGCTCGGACTACTAATGCTTTATCTTGTAGAACGATATACCTGATTCCTGCTAACCTCAATTTTTCTGTAACATTCTAATTCCAAACAAACACAGCCATAGCTGAAATCGTTGGTTAATTCAACGAAGTTCGTAAACTCATCTTACGATAATGAAGGTGATCGCTAGGTTGCGTTGGGGATGTTGATTCGTTGGAGGGCTATCCTCACATCCTTATTAAATTTCTCACTGACAGATTAATTATAGCAACTGCTACATGTGTGCGATTCGACACTGGACATTCCCGACTAGCTTCTATTTCCACTCTATCAATTCAAGACTGATTGGTATTAATAATTAATGTAATTTTTAAGGAATATATGATTCTAATCTTCTACTTTTATACTATTATAGTCTAATTCCTTTTCTCTCTTCTCGTCCCACACACTCAATCTATAGAGCAAAAGCACACAGGGGGAGATGACGCTCAAACTCCGTTCATAATTGTACGTCACGACATCAATTAACAAACATCCCCCTTTGGCATAAATTTCATATTGGGTGGCAAAGTTAGCAATATGGACCATCCCACCTAAAAAGGCAGTTCAGGGTATTCTCAATTCATCACTGGGTCTTAACTTGGCCACCGAACAGCAGCGAAATGAGCACTTAAAAATATCTTTTGATAAATTGTCCGTCTTATATTCGTCTGTCGAATTATTATTATTTTAAAGATGAATAATAATAATTCATCTTTAAACAGAAGCGGTAATCCTCCTTCTAGATTAAAAAAAAAAAGACTTTATTAAGGTTGCTGACGACAACATTTGAACTGTCCTGTTGGCAAAGAACATATAAAAAGGGACCACATTTTAATACCTGTTTGACCTTTATAGCTCCCTAAAGGAGTGGAGAAACACTGAGACAAAATGGGTTAACGAAACAAGTCGATATATTAAAAGTAAAGTGAAAAGACTAGAACGCCTTTAAAAAAAAAAAAAAAAAAAGCGTTGTAAACGCTTACTGCAAACAAATTTTCTCCACTGGCCACCTACCCCCCAGAGAGTGTCTGCTTCTACTCGCCAACAGGTAAGGTCAAGGGCACAAATAGTTCGGCAAGCAAACAGAACTCACGTCCCACTAACCCTACTTTCCATCAATGTCAAAAAGTGTTTTTACTCCCCCCCCTTCTCTGTAGCCTCCCCATAATTTTAGGCGTTTTCATATTGAACCCCCCATGGTACTAACACCGTCATACAAAGAAAGTCTGTAGAATTGCGTGGGAGTTGGCTTTTTCGAAGCCTGGCTCCACCTTTGCTGGCTGTAGGCGAGAATGGAACTGAAGTATTGGAAGTCCAACAACGGAACAATATAATAGTGATAGAGAAATAAAAAATAAATAAATAAAACGTAATTGGATGTGGTTAGATTTGCATCTTAAGAGAAACTCTAAACTTATGAATCTACCGATGATATTAAACCTCTCCTAAACAATATACTTGTAGACCACACCAGTGTAGTCGCTAACCCTTTGATGCTAAAAAAAAAAAAAAAAAAAAAAAAAAAAAAATCAACAAAAGATTCCACCCATTAATGCGTGGTGCATACAAAGTAGATGCCAAGCATTTGACCGATAAAACAACCTACAGAAAACGTGGTTAAATTTAGAGGTGAGGAAAACAAGCCGTAGGAAATCCTACGCTGTTAAAGCAATACCTTCTAAATGAAAAAGATACCAGCTATGTATAACACGAGAAAATCACCAACTTTTGTTGGATTGTTTAATTTTTATTCCTATTTCAGGTCTCGTTAAGCGTATACAGTATTGTTATTTATATAAAAAAAAAAAAAAAAGGTAACTTTCCATACTTGTTAATATACTTGGGCATATTACACCCATCATCGTAACAAAAGTTATTTTGGTTTATGTACTATACACGTAATAAATTTAGTTTTTCACGAGTGTAATCAAAATTGAATTCAATCTACATATGTTAATATAAATTCTAAAACTCCGCAGCGCAATCTCAACGATGTCATCCCATTTGCCCTTCGATTGGGATGAACTAGGTTCAAATCCTGTATAAGATGCTAGGAGGCTTATGAGTAAAGACTTTTCAACTGAAGGTGGGTTCGCGATAGTCGAAACGTTTCTTTTTATGCTGCTAAGCAGACAAACCAACCCCAAAACACACGCCTTTAACAGAAGGGAGCATCATAGGCTTAATTCCTTCGTTCATAATTACAACCAATCCAAGATGATCCTAAATAACAAAAATCATTAAATTTCATCTTACCAGAAACGAGTAATTACTTTGCGTAATTTCGAAACATTCTGCTAATTGACACTCAAAATGTTCAGCGGTTTCATACATTTTTTAGGAAGGATACAAAAATACCAAATTTCATTAAAATCAGTCTAGCCGCCAAGCAGAGGAATAACATATGCATTGACAGAACAGAAAACGGATCTTACATGTTACATTTTTTCTGAGAAATTCACCTGAACAATAATAACGGGTCATTTACTAGCTTACCATACGCCGAAGTCTCAGAATCTCTAATTGTGAATGCCAGTGAATGACGTCATGTACCCGAGTGACATCATTACTTGTAGTAGTCCCCTGCTTGCATGCTAAACTCGTGAAATAATATTGGAGCATATACATATTCGCTTTTTTATTTGTTAGCTATAATTTCGTTAAGATAGTTAGTTTAAAATAAAATATGTCGATAAACAATAGTTAATCCCACCGAATACCAAATTTCACCAAAATATGTCCAGTCAGAGTGGCAGCACCGTATTATGTTCGTAACAAATTTATGGATCCATAAAACAATCCTATCCCTAATGACAGACAGATAGAACTAAGCGACAATACTAGATGCGTAAGCATTCTACGACACCGCCTGTATATAAGTAGAATAGCATTTAACTTTTATGGACAGAGCCTTAAAAAAAAAAAAAAAAAAAAAAAAAATCTATCTCGTTAAGCCTACTTTTAAAAGTGTACAATACGTCCCTCCATTTAGTTAGCTGCGAAACCTCGGGATGTCGTTGATGAGAAGCCGTGAGGCCCAGGCTTATCTCTAGCCCTGGGGAGCTGTAGATAGCATTCTTTAGCCCATGGGTTATTGACGACCTTGTCGGAGATCCTCAAATTGCAACTGCATCTTTTGTCGCTTGCAACCCTGAGGCAGGTTGATCAATCAGGGGAAACTTGTTAACCAGGGCACAGTTATCGGAGAGGGGGTGGCAGCAGGGGGGGCAGTTAAAAACAAGCCGGTTATTTACTTGAAAAAAGAGGTGGTCCTCCCCCCAGGGTTCTCAACTTAAAGAAAGGGGAAAACAAAAACTTGTTACATGCCTTAGTGTATAAACTAAGTGACAGAGAGAGAGAGAGAGAGAGAGAGAGGAATACAAAGTTCGTTTGGTACAACTAGTCTATCGAAGAAACGTCAGTCTACTCAATAATTGTCATTTCTTGAGAAATGTATTAAAAGAAAATTTAAATGTATATTTGCAGATAAAGGGATTTCTAATGTCTTCATCATGATAAGACTTAGAACCAGGAATGTAATTCCAAAACAGAACACCAGATGGTCTACAGATGACACGAAAACTTGCATAATAACACACACGAAACATCTGTTGATGTTATCTTTTTGGCATTTAATAATAAAATATGAGTCTACACTCAAGGACAATTAATTCAGTCTATTCTTCACGAGAAAGAAAAAATCAGTAATAGCTGCTTTTAAGATGCAAAGCAAGTCATATAATCATCGAATGAGAATGACAAAAACCAAATATGGCAACAAACAACTTCTACAAGTCTAATGTGTCTTTGCCAAATTTGATTTTGATTTCTAGGTCAAGATCAAATGCTATTTCATTTACATTTATATTATCTGAATATTGATCAGAACATATCAAACAGCAATACGTCAGTCCAAATACGTGTTTAAAATAGTCATAAACGCAGTTATTTTAAATAATAATAATAATAAAAAAACTTGACTGCACGTGCGACTTCTAGTCACTTCAAATGATTTGTTCTTACGTTATTTGTTCTCGACTGATGACGAAGGCTTATCTAGTCGGTGGAAGAAGAAGAAGAGCCTTGGCGTGATTTAACAATTAACTCCTCCATTCAATTCGAGGCTTCCTTTCCCGCTTCAATGGGAGTTGACAAAGAGTAGAAGTAACCACCCATATGGCTTTGAAGGAGTAAAAAGTACGGGATAGTAGTAGTTTATCGCGGAGATAAATCTTGAGTTCATAATAGATCAGCGACTTCTATACGGCGTCGGAGTGCGTGTAGATATATACTCGATATAGCAAGACCACACAGGCAGGTTTATTGGCTTTTAGTGATTTCTTCTTTTTTTTTTTTTATCGATGACCTTTAAAAACTTAATGACGGTGGCTCTCCCATCTTACGATACTGAAGATACTAGGGTTACGAGCTTTTAGTTTGCTTTAGATGTTGGGATCAGATTAGAGGCGCAAAATGCTCACCAACTTTGTTCTTTTCAGTGGTTCAAGATGAAGAGCAATCATTGTTCATCGCACATTTAAACCTGTTTGCACAAGGCAGATATGAAATATATAATTGTGCGGTCTCGTGCTATTCCGCAACGAATCTGACTTCAAGGTGATTCATTTTTGTAGTCAAACTTTGTCTTAACACGGAATATCAAAGAAAGAAAATGAAAGACACTTTAGATAGTTTTATGATCATTTATCATTCTCCCGCCTTTCATTATAACCAATCCCCTCTAATAGAGATCCCATTTGCCCTTCGAGGCATTTTAAAAGCGTGCTGTCGTTGCGAAGAACGTCACAAAATGTACAAAAAAAATTCAAAAAAAAAGTTGATTTTCACAAGTTACAATATAAAGTCGAAGTTAAAAAAAAAATACTAAATTTCATTGAGCACGTTCTTAACAATGAAAATCTTTTGTAAAAAAAAAAAAGCAATCAATTTCATTGAGCACGCTCTTAACAATCAAACTCGTTTGTTAAAAAAAGCAATCAGTTTCATTGAGTACGCTCTTAACAATGTAAATTCACCTTTTGTAAAAATAGTCAATTTCATTGCTCACGCTCTTAACAATAAAAATGCATTTATTTAAAAAATGTAGATTCCACTGGGCACTTCCTTAACAATATAAATGCGCGTTATCTAAAAATGCAGATTTCAGTAAGCACGTTCTTAATACTGAAAATCTTCTTTTGTAAAAAACAATAAATTTCATTGAGCGCGTTTAACAATGAAAATTCACCTTTTGTAAAAATAGTCAATTTCATCGATCATGCTCTTAACAATGAAAACGCGCGTTATCTAAAATTCAAATTTCAGCGTGTACGTTCTTAACACTGAAAATCTTCTTTTGTAAAAATAGTCAATTTCATTGATCATGCTCTTAACAATGAAAACGCGCGTTATCTAAAATGCAGATTTCAGTGAGCACGTTCTTAACAATGAAAAGTAAAGGGTTTTCGTTATTATCAACAGCGTCTGCTGTTGAAATTTAAATAAGAATAAAAAGGAAATGTACGCAATATCTACTGGCACAAATCGAATTAGATCAATCATAACATTATTTCGCGACTTTATCTTTCATTCTCGAAGCGCACATTTCTATTTTGTTAACAAATAACATCTGTCATTACATAATCTATAAACAACATGGAATTTACTGCATGAAGGAATACAATCATTATTCATATGAAGAACGTTTATTAGAATGCGAACCTCATGAATGTCTAGCAGTTAATTAGAGTGATAGACAAATTCATTACTTACAGAGACAGCTTACTTAATTAACTCTATAGATATAGATGCGTCCAGCGTGAAATTAGATTAATATCGTTTGTTAGGGAGCAGATGATTTGCTGAATACACTGGAGTATCATTAACATCTTGGAGAATAGTTTATTTATTATTAGTTTTTGTTGCCATTATTTAACCGAGAGAGAGGAAGAAGATCTAAGACAAAATCAGTTCCATTTCAAATTAATTTATTCGTTCATGTTTGCGAAGAGAAAAATTTATAATGAAAATGTTTCAGTCTAAACGCGTGTGATCCACTTCCGTATCCTAATATGAGAGCTATTTATCATTTTGTTCATTTATAACGACTCTAGATGGCGGTGAATGGTTATCTTTAATGTTTTTTGATTATTATCCTTGTTATTGAATTCGGCGATTATTTTCTACTCTTCTATACGATTTGCTTTATCGGAGAAAGCGTACTGGTCTATATTAGTAAAATGAAACGCATTTCAAGAATGGTGCTGCCATCTAGCGTAGAAAATAACACTTAATATATTAGGCTTAACACTTTTGAATATGACTTCAACAAAAAGTATACATTTATAAGCGTAGTTTATTTATTTTTTCTTAATTTTCAGACTGTCCAAATTATATTATTTTAGAATAGAAATATTCTAAAAAATTCTTAGCATCCTCTCCCTTACTCGAAAAAAAAACTGGATGTTTTATCTTACATTATGCATGAATAAAAAGGTTTCCATATTGCATGTTCTAAATTATATTTTAATTACAACAATATGTTTTATTGTGTAGAGTATGTTTTCTTAATAGAATAGCAGTAAATGCCAATTATAGAGCACGTTCATCTCCGTGGTAACTTGAAATCTCAGGTATGTAATCAACAATTAAATAAAAGTCTTTTCATCATATTTTATAATATAATAAGAGCAATTCCAACATTAGACCACGCGCATCTCCATGGTAACTTGAAATCTCAGGGATGTAATCAACAATTAAATAAAAGTATTTTCATCATATTTCATACTATAATAACAGTAAATGCCAACAATAGAGCACGCACATCTCCGTGGAAACTTTGAAATCTCAGACATGAAATCAACAATTAAATTTCAATATTTTCATCACATTTATGCAAACAGTTAAACAAAGAAGGAAAAGTACGGATGCAATTGCTTTAATTCAAAGCATGTAGAAAGACCTATCATTTGTGATGACTTATTTTACGACTATACACTCATAATTCCAATATAAACAGCTCACATTTTTAGTCACAAACTTTGGATTTCCACTTAGTGACTGATTCATTAGCAAAACCATAGGTGCGATGTGTCAAGCTGTTTTGTTTGCGTGTATCGGAGAAACTACATTAACGAAATACATCTAAACATTCATCGCTATCATTCGCCAGATATCGCTCCTCTGTTAATGATTCTGTCAGGCGGACCCGCTAACAAATACGATTCTTCTGATTCGTGCATGTTTCGCCCTACGAGTGGGTTGCGTGACAGCCGCCGGCAGCAATGATTGGCTACAGATACAAACGAGACCTCCATCCGTAGCTACCGGAAGGAGCTTTGATAATAGGCAGTCCATGTTGGCGCTCCCACGTGTGTGTAGGGGCTTATGGAAGTCTCTCATTTCCCCGCTATGCTACCTCTAGCGGTCAGGCTGCCCATCTTTCGTTGTCATTTTACAACCTAATCATAAGGATCGCATAGAGATGTTGCACGCAAACCAGTGTCATCGCTGTACAGGGGGAGGGGGGGGGAGAAAGGGGTGGGGTAGGAAAGAACGAAAAATTTCGTTCTATATCAGAAATAACCCCTCCTCTCTCTCTCTCTCTATTCCCCCCCCCCTCGCTCATCCGTAGGTGGTTGGCTATTGTTTTCGTTAGGGCTCCAGTCGATGAAAATGAGCTGTCCCTACAGATGCGAGACACAAGTGAGTTATTGAGTTAGTTTGGCGTCATCTGCTAGGTGCTCCGAAACGCTAGTTAATAAAGGCAGGTGGTTGGGTGGATAAATTGCCTTATCACAGTTCATCACGCAAGGAATCCCATTAACAAGTTTCTCTTTGAAATCGGGAAAAAAAAAAAAAAAAAAAGGACTACTAGTTAGGAAACCGCTGTTCTATCTACAAGCAAATCGAACATTTATCTTTAGATAGACAGATAAATAGATAAAGAAAGAGAGAGAATCACAGATAGATAATTTCTGTTTTGTTCTCACCATTCTCATCATAGAAGTTCGATTGATCCATCTTTTCACGCAGCTGCTGTCTTAACTTTTCTGTTGAGCGTGTTCTTAACAATCAAAATTTTTTCTACTAATTTTCAATTTCTTGTCTAATTTTTTCACTTCTAATCTTCAATAATGATGATCTTCGGAGTTTTAATGATCTTTTGGCTTTTCTAACAGTAATCATTTTAATCCTATTGCAGTCTTTATAATCTTAATACAGTCTTTATCTTAATACACGCTTAATATCTTAAGAAGGCAATAAAATGGCTTATTTTAGCAATGTTATTTTTTGCACTGTATCTTTCACATCTTTTTAATTGTTATCTTTCTAGCTTCACAGTGATCTTAACTTCTTTTTTGGGCGGATGGGGGGATGTTAATCCGTTGATCTTCAATAAGCTTCCTAATAATTTTCTAAGTAATATTAATGTTTAATTTGAGGTAAGGAAACAAAGATTATGCATGTCAAAACACAGAATTTTTGAAGATCAAAATACCTTGGATGATCTGCGCTAACCCATTTTTAATACGAGTACTCAATCATACCGATTATAAGGAATAATATTGATGTTCAGTTAAGGCTATCTAAAACAGAAGCAGTTTACGGCCTTATCAAGATATTGTTTCCATAGGGAATAATAAATCATTATATCTCTCGACTATCCCCTGCACCCACTGTTTCTGAAGTAGGGATATTTTAACAGCCGGGAATCATCCGTATAACCACTACAATGGTTTGAGAAAAGAAACGGTTAATCTTGAACAGAATTTAAAATATTACTTTCTTCATATAAAATTTCAGCAAACTGCTCTCATAGGATTTGCTGCTGCCTACTTTATGTAGCGGAAATAAAGTGCAAAATGAAATTGAGACAGCTGACGCTTTTAGGGGTCAACTGTTATGTCTATCATTTTCGTAATCTTAGGGAGGGAAGAGAAAATCGAGTTTTGGGGAGAAAAAATAATCTCAATACTACAGCCTGGGACCGGCTAACTAAACATATATTTTTTAAAGGCCTGGAATAAGTTCTCCCTTCATGCGTAAAGAGCTAATGGTCCAGCGAGAGAATGATAGCCTGAGTTGCCGATATTGTTAAGGCTGGAGCTGGTGATAATACTTAAATTTGGGCTGTATCTGAAGTACAACAGATTGGTGAAATGTCTTCAATGACGGAGTAAACGCCCGTAAAAATTAGATCTAAAGTCTTTCCCAATAAAGGAGTGTACATCCAAGATTGAGTCATAAAATTGTGACAGTCATCCCGAAGTTCTATTGCACTAGGAGTTGAAAGAGCTTTGTAATGATGTCCGTTATTCATTGCTAGGGGCCAATTTAGGTCCATTTTACTTTGTACACATTATTCCAGTGAGAGGACCCTGGTGTAGTAGGATACAGGAAGCAATTTGTCCCTGTTCTGCGTTCAATGGTTCGTCAGACTGGGTGTGGCGAATGAATTCTTCTAGTTTCTAATTGGGAAGGTCCCCTTATTGCAATTTTCTTCTTCGTCGATAATATATTATGTACAGAAGTTTTAAGAAAATGGATCCATTTCTCTAGCAATATTAGGATTTTAAGCAAGTTTATGCTGAAGGTTATTCTTGATGCCTATTCTCTTTCAGCTGCTTGTTCATACACGTGCTGAGGACAGCAAAGTCCGTGTAAAATATCCAGCGTCTTTTTTTCTTTATACATAGCATGGTTTCCCCATCTATAATTACAGAATAGATCGATAGGGAGGGGATGAAGTGATATACGGATAGAAAGAGGGGAGGAGATATGGGAGGATCAGAAATCAATCAAAGTCTAGCCTCAGTGTTACAGGTAACAAAGCAAATGTATGCAAAATAATCCTAACATTTTTCTTTACTATCGCTAAAAGTTTGGAGGTAAGTGTAAAAGATAATGTCTATTTGATTTTTTTTTTTTTTTGTATGTCTCTAAACCAAGGAGACCAATTTGGACACAAATGACGTAATTGATACTCAATGAAAAAAAAAATGGCTATTATAAGCGATAAATGTAATATGCCGACAGATGTGGAATAGCCCAAGACTCTCATCACAGACCTGGATTAGAAACAACCATTTGAGAGAAGAAAAAAAAAAGTCAATTTCTTAACCATTCGATGCGGTATTACTTTGACCTGCGGGTTACTTTATTAATGCTGATCCCCCAAAGACTGTTCTCCCGTGCATGACCAAACAGGCGGTTCTGCGTTTGGCTATCGGAGTTGTGTGTGTTGTGTTGCAGTTTTAGTCTAGTGGCGGACGAGAACCGAGGCGTATCAGGGTTGTCTTCGGTAGATAAGACCGTTTCTGAGAGGCCCATCTCCGCGGGGAGAAATCGCTAGGGGCACACACTTTCCAACCGCGTTTAAACTCACCGTCTGGTCGAGAAAGACGTGATCCTACTGTGAACGACAAGGCGAACCAGACAAAAGAACATCCATACTCGCTTGAAGGAACAAAGAGGTTACATTAGGTTGGAAATATCTCTCTCGTTACAATGTTTTGCAGCAAATTCACCGCTTCAGTATGCAAAGTGCATTGTTAGTGTGTGCAGGTCCGTTATTATAAAAAGAAAAGAAAAGAAAAAAAGCTCTTTTGCATTTATTAACTTGATTCTGATCGTTGTCTTGCAAAATATCGCCCATTGTCCGATGTCACAATGCTATTTGTCATGGTAGGTGCAGTCTGGGAGATTTCTATCTATGAATATATCGTGATTAAAGATTAAAACAAAACAAAACAGACAGAGCTCTTCACCCTTTATAGTTCTTAGTTTCTTCCTTTGGTGTATTTCTTACCAACTCTCTCTCTCTTAAACTCCTTCTTTCTGTTTATCATCTCTATATCCTCCCCATACATCTCAATAGCATTTCTCTATATTTCATCTTTCTTATTCTCCTCCCTTTGACATTCATTTTTTTAATCTTTTTTTTTTTAAATCATTATTTCTTTTACTTACTTTCACTTTATCAGTCACTCATCTCAAATTTCTCTTTCTTTCTCTCATTTCCATCTTTATGCATAAGAAATAAAAAAAAAAATAAAAAAACTATAAGTGACATCCTATCATAGCTTAAACCAGTGTTTCCCAATCTTTTTTAGGTCATGCCCCACCGCAACACCTCAAATATTTTGATGCCCCCCCCCCTAGCATAACAATCAATCAAGTTCTGAAAAAGTATAATATAAATAGGTACTTATATAAATAGGTACTATAAATAGAAAAGATAAAACTGTTTTTAATTTGACTTTCTTCAATGAATATAAATTTTATACTACACTTTGTATATTATAAAACATAAATCGAACTGAACTCGGGAAAATAAAATCCAAGTTAATGCGATCCTTGAGCTTGATGTCTGCTGCAGAAAGTTTTTATTTGAGGTACTAATTTAGTCAATTTCAATCTCAAATTCGTATGGTTTGTGATATCCAGATGATTTTTTTTTTTTCAGTAGCAAGTCATTTACAGTTTTTTTTTTGTTTTTTTTTCCTTGGAAAGTCAGGATTGCAACATCGATAATTTATCGCCAACAACAGTGTTTCTTTGAGTATATCTGTGATAAGGTGACGAATGCAACATCATTTTCTAATTGATCCCCAAAATATTCGAATTGCCCCCCCCCCCTGTGGGCGTACACCTCACGTTGGGAAATACTGGCTTAAACATAAGACAGTTGGCTAAATTCTCAAAATGAACACTTAAGATAAATAAAAACTACTCCAGTCATGAATCTCTGTTTTATGGAAATTTATACATACGTTCAATATTAGATACTGAACAACAAAAAAGATATTTTTTGTTGTTCAGTATTTTGTAAGTGAAACAGTATTATCCTATTATATAATATTAAATTTATAAAATCGTGTACGATATTACGTGACTTTTGATTAATCAGAACTCATAGTATTAATCAGTCCTGCCGGACTCGATCAAGTTACAGTTGCTCATTTCAATTAACGTGGGATCCCCTTTTTAACTACAGGGAGCGCTGAGTGTCGTTGATTTAGAGTCAGCTATCCGAATATCTCTCTAATGTTACTTGCCTGAGGATAACTTCAGTAAGATATTTTCAAAACTGACTTTTCTACAAAATATTTCCATTTGATCTTGGTCTTCCTCGTGCAAGATCCAGGTAGAGTTAAAACATCCCCCTCCTCATTTTCAAATAGTCTGTGATGTTGCGAACAGAATGACTTAATGATCGCATTCATGATAAGTCTCCCTCCCCCACCCCTCTTTTCATTCCCCCCCCCGCGCGTGCCTGGAGTCGAGAACACAGGTTAACATGTAGTGGCCCAAGGAGAAAGGTCACTCATCCCGCATTCACTCTTTTGCAGGTTAGTTACTTCAGCATAGAAGATTGCTATTCTATGGCCGGGGGTTGCTAGAAGGTTTTAATAACGATTCGTCGTTGTAAAAATCGAAATCTCCCCGAAAATTGCTCTCATAATAGATTATGATAACACGGTTGGGCTGCCAGATTACACAGCATGGAGATGAATTTAAACAAGTCGCAATCTCAGCCACTTGGAACTCTTGTGACATAATGATTTATGCATTGTCGCTGCCGAGTGTCTTTGCGGTGTGCGAATTTAAACCAATAGATTTCCATGTCCGAAAGGATTTTGTTTCGCAAATAATATAACAAATTAGGTTCGCTTCAACACACTTTGCAACTCTGTAATTGCTTGCCTCACAGACTCTCCATTAAAGGGTGTTTAGTTCCACTCTTATCCGTTTGGCTTTCGGGCAGCACACGCACACACACACACAGCTAATCCGAATTTCCTGTATTTTCATAATTCGTCTTCCTGTGAAATTTCAAGTCAAGTTTATGGACTGCGATCCAGGTATTAGAACAACAATATTCGCTTATCGTAATGTTCAATTGGTACTATGTATAAGCGACACTAATATAGGTATAAGGACAACCATATATATTAGTATCTTGTAAAAATGACAATAGTTACTTCGAAATTAATAACCATTTAATAATGTTTATTAATAGCTAATTAGTAACTATTTAATGTTAAGATAAATGTATTTGTATGTCATCAATATCTAGTTGTGGCATAGAATAACCTTAATTTGTTCTAGTCTTTAATTTTCTTTGCTCTTGCATGCTTCTAAGTTATTAGACGATGTTAAACGTATTATTAATAAAGATACTACTCAATACATTAAAGCACAGATTGTTCGAAATATAAAGAAATATCAATCCAGATATAAGAGATCTCGATCCATATTACAATATGGATGTAGCAATGTAGCATTTTTTTTTTCTAATTTTTTTATTTTCATTCATGTGTATTTTTGTGCTAAATACACAGCACGTTTTATAGACAGGATGTCGTCGTTATTATTTATACTTAAATGTTTTTATTTTTCCTGTTCACTTATTTAGTACAGGCCTGTCACTCACATACATATTTAAAGAAATAAATCCAGGATTGCGTTCTTTGCATAAGCAAACCAGATTCTTAGTTCCACTACCTATTTGCGAATGAGCTACCAAGACTGGGATGTGAGCGAAATAATTGTCTTGTAATTGAGTAACATTAAGACATTCTATTTGCGGTTGAGTGCCACATTGAAAATCTGTTCGATTACTTATGTAATCGAATGATTCTTTAATAGGGGAGTCGAATATTCTTGCAAATTCATTCTATCATCTTGTTGGAACGGTGCTTTATAATAAATAATAATAAAATAAATACATAAAATAAAGCATCATGAAAACAACAGATTTTGGCTATTATATTATATTATACAATTGACATTTATGTCTTTAGGGGTGAAGCAAGATGTTTTTCATATTCCCCGCTATCTGTTGTGGTTACAGTGAGGGTAAAATTTACGAGCAGTTTGCTCGCCCTGAATGGGCATGGAGATTATGCATCGCTAAAGTGTGTGGACGTCTTTAGGAAAAACTTGGATGCTAAGGATTATAGAAAAGAGAAAATATAAGGAATATTTGTATCTCTATGAAGTTGTTTGTTTCTAACATACCACGGGGCGTTCAGAATCATTCTCAAGCACTTGTTCTGACTCGTTGTATCTTGATAATGTTAGTATTAGAGGTGTGGCTCCAGGCTGGAAAGGCATAGGTGATTATAGGACGAATCCTCATCTGGTATAGATGCAATTGGATTCTGTTGCTGAGCTTGCTATTTCTATTAATTAGCGGAAAAATCCGAGCTATGACTTTAAATTCCTTTGCGCACGTAGACTTGATGTGTTGGTTGAAAGATAGCTTTTTGTCGAGAATTACACCCAGGTAATTTGTTTCTGTCTGCCAGGGAATTTTAGTATTGAATAGTAACACATCTCCTGCAGGAGATATTGGCCTTTTTGAGAAAAGAACGACTGAGCTTTTCTGGGGGCGACTTCCAATCTCCATTTGAAGAATCAATCCTCCATCTTTAGAAGATTTTCTTGAAGCTTTCTGGTAACGAAATGGGGTCGGAGAAATCTGGTTAGTATTGCTGTATCGTCCGCACATACAAGGCCAGAATGGAAGACATCGGATTGTGCGGGTTGTCCGACATGTATACAGAAAACAGCAATGGAGCCAGTAGAGATCCCTGCGGCACTCCAGCAAGATATGGCGCTGGGACGATGTAGAACCGTTGATTTTTACTTGCATTGATCTATTCTGAAGATATGAATGGATTAAGTGAACCATTTTTAGTGAGGTACCGGCTGAGATAAGTTTGTGTAGGAGTCCAAAATGCCAGATTTTGTCAAATGATTTGGATAGGTCTAGGAAAACAGCTCCTGTGCACTGGCGCCAGTTATAGCTGGTGGGGATGTATTCCACAATTCTGTGGATTTGCTGGGTAGTACTGTGGTGTTGCCGAGAACCAAACTGTTCTTTAGGGAGGATGTTTAGGTCATTTACTGAGGTTTGGAGTAGTGAGAGGATGACCTTCTCCGCAAACTACCCAGATTAGAGATAAGACTGATTGGACGATAATTTTGCTGTAGGTGTGGGTCTTTTCCTGGCATTATATTATATTTTACCTTAGTCCTTATAATATATATATTATATTATACCTTAGTCCTTATATATATATAAGGACTAATATATATATATATATATATTATATTCATTTTTAATATAAACTGACTAAAAATCCGAGAATTATAACAAATTGAGATTTATTTGAAAACGCAACATGTTTCGTCGAGATTGACTTCATCAGGCGTTAAGAACATAGAAAGATATTAAAAGACACTGAAAAAATATATATATTATACCTTAGGCCTTATATATAGAGGATAGTGTAGGGACTGGCTTAAAGGGACGAAGCAAGAATGCTTTTCATCTTCCCCGTTATCAGTAGAGGACACTGTAGGAATAAGGTGTTTTTGAGCTATTAAAGCTCTGATCATGGCAGGAGGGTAACAGCAGCAGCAGCAGCCGAGCCTCAATTAGAACTTCATTGGCTATAGCATTGCCATCCATTCCACTCATAACATAACATAATAACATCATTGGCCAGAAGGGTGAAGCAAGATGCTTTTATTCCCCGTTGTTTGATAGGAAGGATGAATTGAAGGAAAAACTTATGAGCTGAGAGCTCTCCCTGGGGGGGGGGGGGGGGCACAGAAATTACCCATTCCACTCTTTCTGGCAGTCTCTTATATATATAATTATTAAACTGTTACAAAATTGGTGTTATTATATAATTCTAAATTGTATCATAATAGTCTAGTATTATGTAAAATTATAATAATATTTTATTTTAACTTTACAGATTTATTTCTAATTATTTTTATTATTTTAGTTTACTTTCACTCCGCCATTTCTCTTTCTTTCAACAAAGTGTAAATTAGTTCTCATCTCCAGTGTAGAACACATAGACGACATCTACCGTCTAATTCATCTTATAACTGAAACACGTCATCTTGTATAAGAATGGTGATAGGTTATGACGAATCTTACGTCATCTGTTAGAATATTCCAGCTGTTCAAAGCTTCATTAAGATGGCCTTGTCTCTTCACGATCTGGAATGATACTCTTTCCATTATTTAGAATATTTTATTAGTACTTTTCTGTATTATGTGCTTGCATAACACAACATTTTATACTTTCAAGCAATTCAATATTTGATGCGTTGACACCAGAAACTGAATAGCGATTTTATGTGATTTTTCTTTGAATTTCTGTAAATATTTAGAAACAAAAACTTCAATGTTTTAAAATTGTAACTATAACTGAACAGTACTCATTTATTATTTAGTATTTTGTTATTCGTATGATAAATATACATTTGAAGAATTGTACTCTATCAAGGACGCTTTAAAATCAATTTGGATAGATAGTTGGAACTGAGTTGGAACGATGATTTTCATTGTCCGATGTGAGACCACCACATTGCTTATTGGAAACTTGTAAGTGGTTCGAAAAATGTTCTACATTTGATATGTAGGGCAAAGTCTTCCCTTAATCTATTGCCTATTTGTTTTAAGGTTCTTGATTGTTGTGTTTTACTCTTATATATGAGTCCACATCATACGAATTAATAAAAACCTGATCGTTCGCATTTAATACAGACGGATATTTGTACAGCGTCATGTTAATAGTTATAAGTGGAGAATACTTTTCGATATATTCATTTACTAAATCCAAGAATGTCTTCAATGATGTCTACTTGAATATGAGTGGTCTTTATGGTTGTTCAAACTCATCCGATTGTATTGTCAATTCCCATAGCCACTACTTCAATTTCTTGCCTCAGTGAGTATCAGTCAGCTATGTCCTGCCTCTTTTCTCTACCCTTCGGAGCGTGGTAGAAAGTTTCCAATCCGCCGCTCAAAAAAAAAAAAAAAAACGAACGTGATACAGTGGTGAATTGGAAAGCTCCGAGTAGCAGTGAAAAGTTCCGCTATAGTCGCTAGCGTATCCTTGACCCTGACTGAATGTTGACCTTTAATCCTTTAAGATGTAGCCCTCGCAATAAGAAAGGACTTGGTCACGTTCGCAAAGATACCTGTTGCCACATGACTTGGCACTTATATACTCGCCAAAAGCACCATTGATGCAAGTCCCAGTTGAAATAAAAATGTATTTTTTTTAAAGCTGATAAGCATGTTTTAATTATGTGATGCGTGATAGTAATATTGGTTTCTAACTCCTAAAAATATCTAGTCGTGATCAGAACAAATCATCAATATATGCTTGTTTAACGCAAGAACCTCCTACCAGTCACGAATATTATTCTTAGTATTAGCAAAATGTGAAGAATAGAATATCAGTTTCTTAGAAAAATTCAGGTAAAAGGCAAAAGACCCAACATTTCGTTAAACCCAGTTAAATGAAGACTTTATTGATATCTGTGAGTGGCTGCTAACTGGTTTGTTCGTTTCATAAATCAAAAATGTGTGCGTAATGCAACAATACAGCGCACGCATTCTCATGCTAACTGTCAGAAGAACACTTTCATTGTTATATTTATGTAGTTATATTGTTGCTCGACATGCTAGACGATATTAACAAGATAGGGAATCACGTGCGTTGCTAGAGGTAACAGAGTTGTTGGATTTATTGTATAGACTAATATTGATACTGGATGAAATCTAAAAGTGACTCTCTTTGTTTTTTATTCTTTCTTTTTAATACATTAAGTTTTGTATTTACTTTTTTTTTTTGGTATTACTCTTTAGTAAATATAACATGTAATGTATAATTTATAACTTAATTAGGAGATAAACTTCAACCCAAGTGTAATTTTTATTATTTTAATAAAAACTATATTTTGACGTAATAAAGCCCAAATTGCATCACTACAAAATGAATATTACGAGTCCAAAAACTACTTTCCTTTTTTTTTTAATGAATAAATTTTCATTTTCGAAAGTTTTTCAGGCTTTCAACCTTTTAGATGTTGGCTTTCTAGTGACAAATACATTAGGACATAGCGTGAGTGTATTCTAATGCATTCATCATTGTAATAGAGAGTCATATCATGCGTGACTCTCTCTCTGTGAGTTAGCCAAGTGGAGCTGGGATAATTTCACCACATTAATTGGATCTTTAAAAAAAAAGAAAAAAAGAAAAAATCGAAACAGGTCTACAGAGACTGTGGGAAAGTGCCGGGAAAAATGCCAAGAAAGTAAAATACAACAAAAACTTGCGTTCTCATTCCATTAATGTGAAACTTCGGCAGTCAAGGATATCGTTTTTCTTTATGGTAAATTATTTAAAAGTAATGGGAATTGAGAATCATAACAAACTTTTCAGTTTTGTATGAATGTTTTTTTTTTTTTTTTTTCCATAAAGATGGAAGACACTGTCTGCTGGGACTGAATATCTAATTATTAATGAATATGAAAAGGAAAATGCTGGGTTTCAGTCGTTCTAGCTTCAATTCGACTTATAATTTTATAATCCGTGAGAAGCTGAACCCATTTGGGTTCTGCCCTCTCGCTGAGGGCATCCAATCTTTTACATTTGTTATGTTTTAATGAAGTATTTATTTGATATTTTTTTATTTATTAATAACACCCGAATAAAAAAAAAGTCTTATGTCAATTCTTTCAAGAATCTGTGGTTGTTTAGAATACTACTTTATTTTTAATAGCAGTGGATACAAAATATCATGTATTCATTACCCTCCAACCTCTCTTTTTTTAAAAATAAATAAATTAAAAAAATTGCTAATCTTTGGTATTCTACCAATACTCTAGCATTATTGTTTTTATATAAACGGCTTTTTTTGTTGTTGTTAAAGAAATAGAAGTATTTTTACATTCATTGCATTATCCGGTATGACCCGAGGATATAATTAAAAATCACTGTCTGGCCTGCACCCTAAAAGATGCACATGCCTGATGGAGAGGACATTATAATTAAGCCCCTGCTACTGTATAACTAGTATACTACAAGCCGTGTCACCATGGAAACGCAAAGGATACTATAACATGAAAAGCAAATTATGTTAATTTCAAATCTCTGGCCGAATTTTCCAATTTTACAGAGATAGTACAAATAAAACTTTTCCTTTCATCATTCATATTTTATTTTTATTACATGCAAAAATGGGTCTACTTAATCCTTAGTTTTCACTTTTCTTTCATTCTTGTTAAGCCTCTTCAGCTAACTAAACATCCAACCTACCTGACATTCCTGAATGTAAAGATAGCGTCTGCGACCAAACCCTCCTTTTTGTGGGCTGGTCGAACACGCTTAATTAACATCCGATCATCAGCAAGACGTTTTGAGCAGCTGCGATGTTTCAAGATGGCCTTGAGGAATCCCAACCAGTCATGTTTTTTCTCTCCACTCTTCATAAAGACCATTCAAAAACGACAAGATACTTTTCATTAGATGACGACAAATAACTGTTTGCTAACACTAAAGCAAACACTCACTTATGGTCAGGAATAGCACAACACCAAAATTCATAAAACCGCTAAGACTAGAAGTGAAAAACTGTGTGGGAAGACAGGGATGTGAGAGAGAACTCACGTGGAAGGAAAGAGGCCCAGTTTTCCTCTTGTCTTGTCTTGCGGCAGATGAATTTAACAGGCACACCAGCCGCTTTAGTTCCAAGACGAAGGCTTATTGTTTATCAAGTGGAGGAGGAGGGAAGGTCGTCAGATTTAGACTCAGTTGACAGCTATCTGATGTATGAGGAGGCAACACGCGGCAAACAAACGATAGACAGGAAATAAAATTTAGCCTGGCTCTGGACAAAGCCTCTTCCTGCACGCCTACCTTATATATTCTACGGATATTATCTTCTCGTAAAAAAAATTAAAGAAGTTTCCAGTGCTATCCGCAGGCTAAGTTATAATAAGCATTTATTTGGTCTCCTCCCCCAGTTAGATGAAAGCGCTTGTATTCCATTAAATTAGCATTCTTTACTTCGTTCGAAGAAATTATTTCAAGCGAATAATTTTTTTTTTTTTAATTTCCACTTGTGTTCTTTATTAACATCCGCGTAATGCAACACGCAAGAGAGTTTCATTAATCTCACATGGGATATACATGGGATATTTCGATAACTGAAGATAAAAATTTATTAAAATAGATGTAATAAAACAATAGGTGTATTTCTGTAAAGTTACTTTTCTACATTTAAACAAACAAAAAGATTTTTTTTTTATTTTTTATAATTATTAACAATTCTTTTGCAATATAGATATATTTATTTAATAATAAAAAAAATTCTGTTATTAAAATTCAGGCGTTCAGGTTTCCATAGCAATAGCATTCATTTTGTCTATGATTCATACTTCAAGAGAAAAATTTATATAAATAACACTATTTGTTTATTTAATAATTCTCTTTATTCAAAATGGATTTGTGATTACAGTGATTATATATCACAATAAAAATTACTAAATAAAAGAATCTTAAGCAATGAAACATGCAATAGGCTATTGTCACCGATATTTCCTATAAATAGTCCATCCAAACACCAATATGTAGATATCCAAATATGCAAATTAATGACGTGTAGTTCCACTAGCTAATTATCGAGCCGTAATGACAAGAGTGTCCGGTGAAAAATATATAAAAAATCTGATTTTTTTTAAAACGCCTTTATTGCATGTATTTCACTCCGAAAGCTACCAATGAGCCAAATTCTCCCATAAAAAAAAAAAAAAGGAAAAAAGACAAAGTACTAAGACACGTTTCGTGCATTCAGTACTAAATAATGTATTTAAAATCCTATCACACTTTTTTGTACTTATGAATACACAAGAAATACCACTAGATTACTGGCATTAAAATAATCCCTAATACGGTAAGAGGTTTATGAGTTTATCCATTAGTCATGTCTGGAATATTGACAGACAGACAGACACACACACACGCACAGAAGTAGCTGAGCGAGATAATTCTGGGGCTCCTAAATTACGGGTCACGAATCTGTCGTTTAACACCACTCTTCGTTTTGGACATCAGTCTTAACAGGATTTCATAGGGATGGGTTGCAGCCTACCCTGACGTTGGTAATAATCATTCTACAGACATAATTAGATAGTCTTTCTGAAATACAGCAGTGCCCACAATAAGCACGCATCGAGAGTGGGGAGTTTTTAAAAACTCCCCCCTTTAGACTAGCAGTTAAAGGGGAGGGCACAAGAAATACCTAGAAACATTCCCTTGAGACAGAGAGTTTTTTTTTTTTTTTTTTTGCTCTTGGTTTTTATTGCATTTAGCTATAGAGTCTGAACATGCTATATAGTTATCTTAAAAAAAAAAAAAGAAACAAGAGAAAAACTGCTGCTTTTCAAATGTCTGGATATTTGATTTAATAATTTTCATCGTAAACGCAATAATGATGCCTAGGTGTTGTCATAGCAACAGTGAAATAAACCCGTATTTGTCAAAACGATGTTACGTTTTCACAACAATGTGAAATACTGTACATTTTAACAATATACAATGAAATCAACAAGAATGAGTATTACAGCTCTTATGTAATAATGCATACAATCCATCTAAGGATAGAAATAAATCCAAATAACTGATTATAATGCCGTGAAGCTAAAATCAGATACATTTTTTCCTATTATATACGTTCCCTCTTTTAAACATATTTGAATCACATGTTATGTCTTTAATACAGCACAACAGAATAGACGTATTGTTGTAGTAAAAAGTATGGGGTCAACAATATCGCACGCGATATTTCATTATCATTATAACGGATTTTTTGCTCTTGTTTTATTCTTCTGATAGCATACACGCAACAATAAAAAAGGCACATCAGGCTAACATATTTTAGCATATCCAACAACTGATTCTTTTCCCCTTCTTTAAATAGCTTAATACATCCCGTTCATAAGTCGGATGAAATTCCAGCTAGATGAAGCATCGCCTTTGGGTGCCGACCGAAACTTAAGAGCCACATGGACACCATTAACTTAAGCAGGTGTTAGTTATTCGTGATTTAACGCAACTTCCAAGTGAAGTTGGCGTAGCTTAGTATACTAAGATAGATTTTTTTAATGGTTTCTTCCTCTCTCTCTCTCACACAGGCAGTCACGATTTTTTCTGTGGCTACACTTTTCCTTCTTCTCATCCAACTAAAGGACTTCGTCATGGTGGCAGAGCAGGTTTAGAGCCACGACTGGGTTTTGTACAGTGACCTCGTCGTCAACTAAAGAGAGGCCGAGTATACATAGTGAGTTTCCTTTCTATGCACTGGCTAGTTGTTGTTTTATTATTATTTTCTTTATTTTAGTGATTACAAGTCAAGTTGATTACTATGAGATTTTATACAAAGATTTAATTTTGACTGGAATCGGAAATATCATCGACAGGTAAATATAAACTCTTATTTCCTCTTTACGCGATATAATAAATCCTCATATAATTAAAATTTGGATTAACAAAACAATAAATGGATGAATTCCATAATTTATACAAGTCGAACTATACTCCAAAATAATAATTTACAATTATTTAAAAAAAAAAACCTATATCGAATAATTCAAAATCATTCGCTGACTGTAATTTTTACTCATAGAATGAAGGCGTACTAAATGCACAACAAAATCAATTTTTCATTGTTATTGTTATATTGTAAGCGTGACACAACAATGTACAAAGTTGATCATATTAACAATCGAAGGAACTAGCCATTGTTGCAAAAAAGTTGCTAACAATTACAACTGGAGTGGATTATTACCAAGGCAACAATCAAAGGAAGTTGCGATTGGCATCCAGTCAATGGCAATGATTAATTTTTTTTATTACCATGGTCATAATCAGATGAAGTTCAGATTATTATTACAATCTGATAATAATTACTACTCCAATTAATTATTATTACTTACTTATATCGTTATGAGCGAATCTAATCAAAATAATCCAACAAATACGTCAAATCAATTTAGGACCAAACAATTACTTATCTCAAACATTCCACGTATATATTCAAGGAATATACTGTAATTAACTTACTCGTTTTTGTAGTAATATTTCCCATTATCCAAGTCACAGTTGTTAGCGTGGATTCTAAGAAAACAGAGATGCTTGTAACTACCAGCCAGTTTCCTTAAGCATTTGTAATTAGCCTTAAAATGCGCCATTGAACATACTAAAATCTTAATCACTTTCGAACGAATACGCTGTAAGGCTTTTAACCTTAATGGCTGTCGCCCTTTTGCAATGCTGGACTTAAGTTCTAAAGTTAACTGTCGGAGTGTTCCCCTACAGATACTGAACGCTTAATATGATAAAACACGTCTGTTAAGGTTTATCCGGGAACTTTTGATTCGTAAAAGTGCGAGTTTAATGTGATACACTTGAAGGTAGTGAATAAGCACGCAAATCCTGAGTGTTCTTAGGAGAAACAAGTCGAATATTATAGGCCTGTCTTTACGAAATGATTTATGGTAAAGATTAATGACAACCCAATCCCTTTTAGGCCGGTTTGGACTCATCATTGGGATGCGTGATTAAATGCTCCATTTATCGTGTTTTGAATGAGATGTTTATAAAATCGTTTATAAAATACGTTTATTGTTGATATCCTATTCAGAACAATAAGTATAATGAAATTGAAAGCGTTAGAATACTAGCAAGTGAATAGTTCCTTTCAACAATTAGATTATAAGTTTTATTATTAATACTAGCGGATAAAAATTAACAAGAATAAAGAACGATGGTAACCATAGTGACAGTTAAAAGTTCAGATTATATTATTGTTATTGATAACATCGGTTCAACAATGGCAAAAACGTAACCATGGTACCCAGAATGAAATCCCAAGCGTGGATAACGTATAAGCAAACTGCTGAAACCCATTGTTGTTGTTAGGCTTAACGTCCACTTATGTGACAGATCTAACAAATATAATTGTAGGTAATGTTCTACCAACCCCTCGCCAATTTACCAATTACGTTCGCTGGTAGTGTACAATCCAATGTTCCCAGGCAGTCTCAGGGAAAGAAAAAAAAAAAAAAGTCTCTCTTTCACATAATGTTTTAAAGAAAAATATACATGGCACCACTATTATTACGATGACGGTTGAAATATAAACTCGCACAGCTGTAAGCATGTGTTTAATCATTTTTTTTAAAAAAAAAATCTCATCCAACTTTGTAACTGTGACAGCTTTGTAATTATGATTCTTTATCTGTAGCTTAGCCTGTGGGTCCGTTTCAAGTAAATTGTAGGCGTTTCTTTTGCACCCACTAGAAAGATAAATGAAGAAACATTTCTCATAGAGGGAACATACTATTTGTAGGGGGAAGGAGGAGTATATTTTTGTAGAGATCAAATAACAGTACGATGATTTTAAGGATAGGCACACCCAACCGACAATGAATTTGTGTAGAATAACATTGATGGTATATAAATCTCTTGGCTTACGACCCGATCATTAACTCGGGTTTCTAGCATTACAAAAGTTTATCTGTAGATAACAACCTGGAATTATAGGACTTGTACATGCGTTTGTAATCCACTCCCATAATTCTACGGAAGTTAAGAGGTAATAGTATGTCCAAAAGTGAACATTAACTGCTACAATAAAGTAGAGAATGTGTGAGCAGGGGGGAGGGGGGGATGCCAACTTGAGATAGGCGGTCTTTGTTGTAATTTTCGTCTTTGTAACGGCTTGTAGGTGAAAAACAAAGACCTATTTTTTTCTTTTCTTTTCGAGCTATATACGTTTATGTTTAAGTGAAGGCTTCGGAATATTTCAAGTATGAAAGTGATTATGAATTCTCTTTATAACGACAGAAGCACGAGCATTTTAGATAGCGAAATGTTGGCGGGTTTATACGGGAACTCTTTTCGCAAAAACCAGACGAAATAAATCTTGCTGTAAGTCCATTTAGGAGACACGTTTACGGCTATTTATGACCTACACAATTATACAAGCTGTAAGCTTTTGCCGACAGTGCGCACACAAACTGATCCGACGTTGGTCATAGCTTTATTAGGCTTCGTTATTTTCCAACGACGGAACACACACACACACACACACCACCGACTTTGACCCGACCTACCGGCTAAAACAACGCACGATCCCCTTAATTCTACGAAATCCAGGTCAGAGCTGTCAACGCAATATCTTGCCGGTGATCTCCCCGACTGTCGTCTCCCAAAGGGACAATCTACGGCACTTGATTCTCTGAAGAACGGCAGCGTATCGAAGAGGTGATATTAGCCTACCGGAGGATGATGAGGAGGTGGATGGAGGGGTGGAGCGAACGGGGAAAGAATTTTTAACGTCGGTTCTTCGTATTCGGTTGTCCAGCGAAACAAAAACGGCCGTAACTCGGCACCAAACGGTGGAGGTGACGTCACCGCATTGCGCCAGCGACTTCCGACAAACACGTGAAGAGCGGGATGACCAAATTTACAGTCCGTGCAGTCACCATAAATCATGGCCCACTCCCTACACCTGCCTTCGTGAAATTTTTACCGCACTGCAGCCCGCTACGCTGTTATCCTAAGCCTACAGTTGCCAGTTCGTAAGTATCTGACGACCTCTGACCTTTAATGAATAGCTCCTCCACGAACGCCGTACAATAGCCGGATGCGTCCCTTGCAGGGCGTTGTATGGGCGCGTGTGCATTAAGAAAACTTTCCCCCCTTTTTTTTTGGTGTGTGCTTCAGTCCGTAATATTTCACCGTGCAGTGGCGGCCAATTCTTCCCTCCCCGGAGACCCGTAATGACAACATTTACGGCAGTGTCGGAACAGTAGCTGACCCTTAGTCGTCAGTAGCCGACCGTTTCTACAACTGCAATGACACCATTTTTTTCTTTCTTTCTTTATTTTGTTTCCCTTCGCCCCTGCGGTGGTCGTAGCCTGCTCTTGGTGGTACCTAAACGAAGCTACCGGTCGAGGAAACGATGGAGCGGTACCTGCAAGTGCATGCCGAACGTTCTCATCGGCTACACGGCAAAGGATCGAACGAAGGCACCGTCGATCAGTGCATGTCCGTTCCTATAGAGAAAAAGAAGAAGGAAGATGGAAACAGAGGTGGAATCAAGTAAGGTCTTTTAGTTTACGAGGAAACGGAGTACAAGTCGTAGTTCGAGCGAATATATTGGCTTTCAACCAAACCGATCACTTCTTATTATCAGCAAAGAGTTAGTATTTATTCTCTCTTTTAATTTAGTCATCATTCGTTGCAGTTATCTCGTTCTCTCACTCCGTAATCACCTGTCTATTAACATTCACTTGTTTTTCCTAATATATATTTTTGTCTTTCTGTATTCAATACATTTATTTATATTCACTTACGTCATCTACTCTCTCTCTAGGTATATTTTCTCTTTCGATGTGCATGGCTCTCTCTCTAACACTTTCTTTCTTGTATCCCACAACTATTTTTCATATTATTTTTATTTATTAATTAATCTTTCCTCTATGTTTCTGTCTCTATCTATTTATTTGTTTTTCTTATCATTCTCTCTCTGCGTTTCTTTTTTTTTTTAATGTAAACTACTTTGTAAGTGGTACAATTATGATTTGACAGAATTATCTTCTCATTTGCACCCCAACTTTTGTCACGAGTAAATAAAATCTACAAAACACGCTTCGTAACATGTGTTATTAGATCAGTGTATTGTATCATGCAAAAGAAGTGATCACCTTTATCTGGACATCTTTTCATATCTAATTACCGAACTCTTTGGACACATCGCGCCATCTAGGAATTTTGAAGGTAACTATAATTGCTTAAGTATTTTGATTAATTATTCGTTTGGCTAAATAGTACAATGGTAAAATGTTCGACTTATCCTGTATATCATTTATGTTAATAATCAGAATAAACTGCATAATGGGAGAATGAGCTTTCTAAAGATTTGCATGACTGTTTATCGAAAATAAATTCATAGTTAATTACTATCTGTTAAGCCTATCGGACTATCTCAGCAGGTGTGTGTGTATGTGTGTGGATTGTTATCGCACACCAACAGTTTGTGTATTCAAATGAAGGTATTTAAAATATCTACGTACTATTCACTGTCCATAGCAATAGACAAAAACGTGTTTGTTAATCAAACCACGAATGTCATAGAAAAGTAGGCTTAGTTCTTAAGCCTATTTTTCATCATAAGCTTAAACTAAGCCTAACTATTAGAAAGATAAACAACGCAAACACCATTGTAAATCTTAATTATAAGTTAATAAATCAACACTATGGTCTAATAAGTATAAGAAAATATAAGCCGTGTATTTAAAAACTACTAATTTCAAAAGAAAACGTCGGGGGGGGGGATAGTGTTCCGTGTGAATACTTTATATGGAGTCCTGTAAGTAAACACATTTTATATTATATTTTAGTTTACACGCAAACTAAGGTGCAAAATTGAAATATCACGTGATAAGTGCGTGGTGTGTGACTATCTATTAATGTATCTAAAGTTTGACAAAAAATATTCAACTCGAAAACGTGTATGATGGAGTACTTTCTTTGCAAGCGACCGATAGACAAAAAAAAAAAAAAAAAAGTAACCTTCATCAAGTTCAACAACACGCCGGCTTCTCGTTAAGATGAAATAATTTAGCAACATTACCCTAATAAAACTCCCCCTCCCCTCTTTTAAAGTACAAATTACCCAAGCCACAATAACTTACTTATCTTTGACCGAGAACTTGTAGCGACTGTTGATTATCCAAAACCTTTCAAAGGACTTGTTTCAAATCTGAGCAATTTATCAAAATTATGCAGCGAATGTTGGGAGATAAACTTCGTTCTTTCCCGAGCTGTGTGTGTTTGTGTGGATGAACTGTAATGTGTTATGCTAAGCGTCCCATGCAGTGTGATGGATCATCCAATGATTAGGTTTAGGGTTATTAAAAAAAAAAAAAAAAAAAAAAAAAAGCTTGTCTACGATGTTTTATTTTCCGTCGTATGACCTTGCTGTAATGTTTTGCTTGCTAACTTTTTTCCTCTATCTATGCTAATCTGCGTAGCCGCGACAACTGTCTGATTTCGTACGTGTCGGCGACAGAAGCTTTTCAATGAGCCTCGCGGTTTGTGTAACCCACTCTGACTTGTGTGCTCGATGAAAAGTGATAGTAGAAACAGTCGCCAGCATAAATCACCAAGCTGATATCATCAGTCTCATCTGTCTTGTCCTCCGTGCAACACTCTAGTGGCACATTACCAGATTTTTTTTTTTTTTCCCTTTCTGTTAACGTCTTTTACCTCAGTAACTTACGAGATGTGTTTTCACATGCTTATTTAATACAGTAACTCCAACGAGAATTTAAACTATACGATTTAAATGAAACTACTGGTACATGATTTCCACTATTCGTTTTCATTCTTTCTCTTTTCTTCGGTCTATTTATAGCATGTAAAAGTAGACACAACTCTCTCTCTCTCTCGCTCTATGTTCACTATGTCTGTCTTATTCGTTCTCTCTATCATGTGCATCTTATTTGTTCTCTTATCGGTCAACATGTCAGTCTTTTTCTTCTCTTTCTTTCTCTCTATCATGTGGTCCGTATTCGTTCTCTTATCTGTCTTCTTCTTCTTATCTTTATCGGTCACTGTGTTTGCAGGTTTCCGTCCTTATCACTCTAAATGTATTTTTGTTACTCTTGCTCTTTTAATCTTTATTTATTATCTTCATCTCTCTTTCTCTCCTATTGATCACTTATCTCTTCGTTTCTCACTCTAATATAGCGTGTATCAAAAAAATGACGTAACCCTATCTTTCATTTTCTTTATTTCTATTTGTCCATCTCAGGTTACCAATCGTGTTGTATTTTTCACACCTTCCTGTTCTTAGATTTACACATCCTTCAGTCTACTGTATCTGTTAGTTTATTCCACCCGTCACTCTCATTCTCTCTATCATATTTGTCAACCTCTTTCGGATTCTCTCTCTCTCTCTCTCTCTCTCTCTTAGATTCTTTCTCCACCCGAATGGTGTTAGCAGGGGTTTTTTCGCAGAGCTTTGAGACCCATCTGTAAGAGACAAAAATAAATATCGCTTCCAAGTATAGGCCACGATCATTTAAACAATTATTTGTGAGGCAAAAGTTCCTCAACTTTCGCCTTCAATACAGTGGTTACGGCCTAATCTGCCTGTTCATAATACACTGCTTTGATTATTTCTCCTTAAAGTATATCTAACTGCTTTCTTTGTTAGTTTGTGTGTGTGTCTTTATAAAGCTGTTTTTATCAGTTTTTCTGTATGTATTTGTGTGTGTGTCTTTTCCCTTGACTGTCATACAATTTGCATTTAAAGTTTTCAATAAATACAATCTGTATTTATTGAAAATTCTTAATTTGTTTAAAATTATAAATGCAAATTATATGAAATTTAAATTCGACCAACTTCTGTCGATTGATTATAACTTCAGAATAATGAAAGCTAAGTAACAAAATCTATTATCGGACATAAACAGTTTTTGAATACTTCAATAATAAGAGAAATAATAAACACTTCCTAGTTAAAATAAATTTAACCACTATGGCTATGTAATCATATTCAATTGTATGTATTATTTGAGTAAGATTATGTAATAATATGGATTAGTTTGGTTTGTCTTTTTACGTAAGTGTTGAGTGGTTCAACATGAAACCACTATTATAAAGTCATTTTGCTTTTCTATTATTAGTTCGTTATTGTTATTATACGCTTATATCCTACAAAGCAAGGTCGTCTCATGCATTCCTTTCATAGCCGAACATTCGTGGCTTTTTTATCTGGACTTCGTATATGTAAATAGTATATTTTGGTATCTTCATTCGTTTTGGCTAATCCCATTATATGCGAACAGTGTGATATCTGACACTGATAAATTGTGCATGTACCTTGAAGGAATGCGACTCTTGTTCGGGATGATTTTAATCATATAATACCTGGCATAATATGACAAATTCTCAACGAAGCAGTGCTATTTTTTTCTCGGAGACTCATTTATCAAGTTATTCACTTAGTAAATGACAAGGCAAAGCAGACTTCTATCCCAGCCAACAGTGAGGCATATGTTTTGTGTGACTTCCACCCCTCCTGTCTCTCTCCCACCCCCCACTAAAGCCACCAGTACAGCACCAATATTGTGGTGTTGATGTACGGTAGCCTTGGCAACCGAACGATCGAGTAGAAGCCACCGTTAAATAGGAAGAATACGTGCCTTAATTTGGCATTCCCCTCGTGGAACGAGAAAATCATAAAGTCTACTGCTATTCTGCAAAAGAGAATAGTTATTCTGGTGGTGTGCGTGACGTCATTTGAGGCGGACGTCAAAGGGGGTCAACTTAGGTCATTGTAAAGGCATTGTCCAATGTTGTATATGTGAAGTGAAAGAGAGATCGGAATATTAAGATTTCACTTTGGAAAGATGAATTCTTCTCTCTCTCTCTCTCTCTCTCTCTCTCTCTCTCACGCGCACACACACACACACACACACACACACACACACACACACACTCAATTTGCTTATTCCAAAAATATGTTCAAAGTCAAGGTTAGCGAGATTTAAATTCTTACCAAGATTTAAATTCGTCTCTATAGTAAGACTAAATCAGACTATGGTAAGACAAAATACGGGGTGGAGGGTTATACTCCCAGATACTCCGTTTTTTGTCTCTCAAAACAGGCAAACTGACCCCCGCGAACAAAATTCCTACAGAATAGGATATTAACCGAGATGAAAGAGATTACAGCCTCACCATCTACTTATGAATCTCTAAGATCCATACCAGTCAACCTTCCTGGATAGAGATGACATTTGATCAGCAAAATAAGAAGACAACGATGTTGACAAGCGGCTGTCGAGTTCTCGACGATACAGTCTCCTGTGTTTAGAGCAGATTTTTTTAACCGGATTTCATATGTGACTTCAACATTATTTTAATAGAGTTGAAAGATTTCATTTGAGTGATAAATAAGAGTTTGTTGGCCTGTATAGTCTTCAATATATCTCAATAGTTCCACTTACTATAAACCAAAAAGATATATCATAGAATACTGGGGGAATACGCTTTCCAAATCTTTGCACTGTACCATACTTTTAGCTTATTCTTAGAGCGCTAAGATAATCCCATTCTTCGTTCAAATAACATTATGGCCGCATTTTCGTGTTCCAGCTACAGTATTTACATTCAACATTTTCTACCACACTGGATTAGAATAGTTATATGCTTCAAGTTTAGAGAGAAACGCTGTTCGCTATTCCTATTTAACAATTTACTGCATAAAAATGAGAGAATATTGTGCTAAATATGTCAGAATTAAGAAAATACAAAAATATGTAGTTCATTATAAGTTTAATCAATTATTTAATTCTCTTGTTTGCCAGAAAAATTAGAGGCCAGTGTGATTTTTATTTTCCTACATTTAGATAAAATTTATCAAAAAGAAGTCGCCATCATTAATAAAATCATTACACTTACATTCCCCCCCCCCCAATCGTTGATTTTTTTTTTTCCCTGACTAGATGGGTGAAGCAAGAATGCTTTTAATATTCCCTGTTATCTGTCTGTAGAAGAAAATTTATGGATGGGGTGTTATTGAGCTATATAAAGCTCTGATCATGGCAGGAGGGGTAACAGCAATAGCCGAGCCTCAGTCAAAACTTCATTGGGCTACAGCATTGCCATCCATTAACCTACCTGGGTACCCATTTTAGTCGCCTTGTACGACATGCATGGGCTACCTACAGTGGGGCTATTCTTATCCTGGCCACCACTCGGTTCCCGTATGGTGGCCGGGATAAGAATTTATGTATTTTGTTCAATTTTTAAGAAAATTATATAGAATATTTATAATGTTCTAGAAATATATATATATATATATATATATATATATAATATTCACATTATGCTGTAAATTGCTTAAATTATAATATAATACTTGTAAGTTAAAACAATTAAATTTTAAAAATGTGTTTATCAAATTATTGAGATTCGGATACTATTGGAAGCAAATGATGAATGTGACAGAGAAAATGCAAATAAAAAAAAGAGATAAATTTCAAAATATTGACAATAAAACAACTTTAATTATTAAATTAACTTACTCTTTATTATTATTTAAAATGGATATTTATTAAATTGTAATCAAATATTCGAAATTTGTTGCAGGTGTATGTTTATTTTATTGTATTATGATGATTTCTGCTTTAATTACTCTTCATAATATTATATTACATGATATAATTTTATCAATTGTAAATACTTCGAAGTTGAAATAAAAATATATCTATCAATATCGGAGGTTTCATTTTTTTTTTTTTTTTTTTGATATACATTCAAATTTATTCATGTACATAAATATTTCAGCAAAGCTTTGTTGTGTGTGTGTGTGCTTATTCAGTAATAAATAAAACAAAAATCATTTTAAAAAATCCTTCATAACTAAGGCTTATAAGACCACTGTATTACGAGTTACCTTAACATGAGTTTTAAATAATTTAATTAAAATTAAATGAACTTTCTTATTTATTTCTTTGCATCTGGATAGGTTTAATAAGGACTATTACAGTTCTCATTTACAATACACTCAAGATGCAAACATTTCGCACAGAGCAGTGCTTCCCAAACTCTGGGCCATGGCCCCCTTGGGGGCCGTAAGTTTTGTTTAAAGGGGTCGTGAAATAATGAAAACAAATTTTAAATGTTTTTAAGACTAAGTAGATATTTTTTATCTTAAAAAAACGTATTTAATTTTTATTATTTATTTTTTGTTCTTTATTTTTAATGGAAAAAATCGCACATTGATGTGATTTGTGAACATTCATTCTTATGTTCACAAATTTTGCTTGTTGCGTATTTCAGCGCTTAATGAATATTAGTAAATATATGCTTATTCATATAAGTTGCATTTCAAAGGTATCGATAAGAAACACAAAAAAGATTACAAACACAAAATCTTGAATATAAATACAATAAATATTATAATAATATGTCTATATTACGATTTTTTTTTTTGATGGGGCCATGAAATATTTCAATTTTTCCAAAGAGGGTTTCGTATCCGAAGAAGAACTGACATAGAGAATCCAATCTACCAATTTCTAATTGCATCACAAACAGAAACCTTATAGTCCTAATAAGGACTGGCTTAAAGGGACGAAGCAAGAATGCTTTTCATCTTCCCCGTTATCTGTAGAGGACTGTATAGGGATAAGGTGTTATTGAGCTATTAAAGCTCTGATCATGACAGGAGGGTAACAGCAATAGCCGAGCCTCAGTTAGAACTTCATTGGCTACAGCATTGCCAACCATTGCCCTCCAAAGGTATTAATCACCGCATCTCACGGTCGATCAATCCAATAACAAACAGAAACCTTAGAGGTTTCTGTTTGTTATCCGAAGAAGAACTGACATAGAGAATCCAATCTACCAATTTCTAATTGCATCACAAACAGAAACCTTATAGTCCTAATAAGGACTGGCTTAAAGGGACGAAGCAAGAATGCTTTTCATCTTCCCCGTTATCTGTAGAGGACTGTATAGGGATAAGGTGTTATTGAGCTATTAAAGCTCTGATCATGACAGGAGGGTAACAGCAATAGCCGAGCCTCAGTTAGAACTTCATTGGCTACAGCATTGCCAACCATTGCCCTCCAAAGGTATTAATCACCGCATCTCACGGTCGATCAATCCAATAACAAACAGAAACCTTAGAGGTTTCTGTTTGTTATTGGATTGATCGACCGTGAGATGCGGTGATTAGTCCTTATCCTTATATAAGGACTGGCTTAAAGGGGCGAAACAAGAATGCTTTTCATCTTCCCCGTTATCTGTAGAGGACAGTGTAGGGATAAGGTGTTATTGAGCTATTATTAAAGCTCTGATCATGGCAGGAGGTAACAGCAATAGCCGAGCCTCCAGCTAGAACTTCATTGGCTACAGCATTGCCATCCATTACACTCCAAGGGTATTGGAATGAATGAATCAATCCTGCGGTGATTAATCGTGTCCACTAATTTTTATTATATTATGATCATGATTTTGAACAGGTGTAGTTATAATCTTCTTAAAATATCTCAATTATTTCAAAAATAATCAACTAAAATTAAAAAAGTAAAGAAATGTTAATGTTATAATTAATATTATATAAAAGTTAAATTATTTAAAATAATTAAGTTAATAATATGACCATTTAATTCTATTTTTAGATAGGCATTTTAACGATTGTGCTGTTTTATATAAAAATTAAAAAGCATACAGTTGTTCAGCTATAGCGATATGGCTGAACAACTATAGCGAGAAGATACCCAAATGGATAAGAATGATTTTCAGACAGCGTCCCAGTTTAAGACTGGAAACTTTTATGGCAAAAGTGAGAGAATTCCATGATTATTACTTTGATATTATTTAAATTCCCTAAGTGATCCAGTAATTCAGAACAGTATTTATTTATTTATTTATTTTTTAATTCTGTGTTCATATTAGTCAGTCAGTTTTCTTGACACGTTCTTAAATTCAGTTACTTTGTTCTTATTAGGTAAGTCCAGGATTCGAAGAATTTTAAGAACTCTTCGACTGAACATGAAGTATCCGACCTTAATATGGGTGTGACAGGGTTTTCAAGGACTCACCACAAGAGAGCACATACACGGAGTTAGTACAGAATTAATAAGGGTTTTATGAAGCCAAGTTACCTGGCCGTGAGAGGCCATTGAGTCTAACAAGTGAGAGCGAAGATCAGATGATTCTCTCGCATATTTTCTCAGTAATTATTTTATCCTCTTTAATCAAAAAACCTTACACCAACTTTATACCAGGACTTGGGTTGGTTATATTTCTCTGGTTATATATTGTTTTATATCTCTGGTATATTTCGTAGCATCAATGTATGGCATTACATTCTGAAATATTTAGAGTTATGTTTCACTAAATTCGTATTTACTTTGCACAAACCATTTGTTATTGGTATCGACAATGTTTTATGGTTGGAGAGACTTAAGTTCGAATTCGTAATAGGACACCGAGGACCTTTATCAGCTGAAGCCAGTCTCACAGAAAGGTGACACTTTTCCTTCCCGAAACTCGAGTTTTTTTCATTCCATATGACAGGAAAAATGACACAGAGACAGCTATAATACATTGGTTGTATAGCCTTAGTTGGCTTCGGTCGAAATTGAAAACAGACAGTCATTGTTATGGACGATATTTAGGTTTTATAAAAATATCATCGCTATGTAAAAAATTTATTAAAATATAAACATTTGACTGTCGATTTATATTACGATGTTGCAGAATAATAACCAATTTTTTTTTAGGATTTTTTAAAAAAAATTATATGACTCCTACGTATACGAAAAGTTGCATACCTATAGTACGTTAGTGTACGTAAATAGGCTATGGCCTATTTATGTATACTAATATACAATAAGCAGGGAGATGGTCTGATACCGACAGATGAGATTCACCTAATGATAATCACAAATATCCATCCCTACAACGGGTTTGAACACGCAGCCGATTGGTTACAGAACGGATAAGTTAACGACTCAGACCACCGAGCAGTCCGGCAATGTGTCTACATTATACGCCGACTTAAATTAACACATTTATTATCAATACTATTTTTAGTACTTATTTGAATAACTCAGTTGCGTTTTTTAGATTTTTGGCAAACTGTTCATTTAAATGGATTGAAAAATCAAAGTGGTTTAAGTAGATATTACCAAATAGCCTTTTAAGACTTCTTACATTCCCCCCCCCCTTTCAAATAAATATAGTTTCGAGATGAGATGAAACGAAAACAAATCCCTAAGAACAGAAAGAAATATTATTAATAGGATTTGATACTTAATGACCTCCACGTTATTTTGCATCTAGTCATAATTCATAGTAAATGATCGAGAATTAAAACGGTGTATGAACTACAAGAACATGTCATTCATATCTAAAGTGAAGGAAAAAACTATTTTAACATCGACTACGCCATTGTTGGTGACGTAAAAAGATGGCATCACACGGTATGTTGCCTGTTTCATTGTTATTCTATCTATTGTAAATTCACCAAGTATATTTAATAACACATTTCTGTCATGTTGTGATCTATCTATTGTGATGTCTGACTATATTACTGAATTGCCTCCAAATTTTTACAAGATAATATTTCCCGTTTTGACTCTCGAGACCTTGTTAGCTAAGTGAAATCAATATACCACCGCGCAGAATACAGTCATCTGTATTGATTATGATCAAATAATACAGACATATATGATACATTGTGGGAAAACATAACCTCGAAACTGAGGTATGTTTGGCTGCTATCATGAGTAATGAGAATCTAAATATATCTGGTCCTTAACATAACCAGTAAAGTACTGTATTATTTACTACCAAACAAAATAGGAAAACCAACTATTTCTATCTTATCGAAATATCTATGAGCTATTTGCATAAATATGTCAATAAATATTCATTGAAAGACTCAATTCTATTCCTCTGTTGGCTGGGAGATGCTTCTTGTTAGACACAAAACAACAAATTTGTAGCTTTTCTAAAAGACGCCCACTTCCACCAATGAGAGCAAACTGCTAGGCAAGTTTGCACGATAAGCGTTCGTTCTTTACTCCTGGTGACAGGTAGATATTGAGCTGCGACCTTAAACAAATGATTCCCATCTCAACCATACTGTGAGGATTCCTTTGATCATTTTTCAGCAGCCGCCAACATCTCTATTACGTCAAATAGATCTGTTGCTACAGTTTTGTTCCCAGGAACGCCGGTGATGTGCTCTTCCCACTAAATGATGGGAAGTGTAGTCATGCAATCATTTGGGAATTCTGCCTTTAACTGCACTTTCCGCTGTGGATACGTTGTTCTTAAAAGGAACATTCAGAAAAAAACTTACAAAAGGCAATACCCAAATCCGTTTTTATTTTGGGGGAGGGGAGGTGATTGTTAAAACTGATGTTGATCGTTAACTAATCTGACTAAAGCAAAATTTGTTTAAGTAGATTCTAATCCAAATAATTCTTTAATTACGAGATCGTCATTTACAGAAAAATTGACCTGCTCACAACCAGCACCTATTGTTTGGAAGAAACAAGTTAAGGCTCTGATCATGTCAGGAGGGTAACAGCAATAGCCGAGCCTCAGTTAGAACTTCATTGGCGATGTGTAAGTAAAGCCAATCTCTAAAAATTCGGATGATCCCTAGGCCACTCAATCGTGGGCGAAAGACCGTCCATCTCAGCGGTGGCTCCACTCAGTGATGGCCTTCCACCCACACCGAGCAGAACCGCTCATATTCCGAAGGAAATCATTCACCGACAAAGCCCCTCAGCGGGCCGTGCCGGAGAACACTTTCTCCGGAGACTCAAATTTTGCTCCCTTAAGGCAAAAACCTTAAGAGAGCGAACTCAAAACTCTCGAATCTCTGCGCCCCAGTGGGTAACAGCAACAGCCGAGCCTCAGTTAAACTTCATTGGTTCAGCATTGCCATCCATTACCCTCCAAAGGTATTGGATTGAATGAATCAATCACCCAAAAATTTGTATTAGGTTTTATTAAATTTAATTATAATAAATATAAAAAGGTATATTAAATTATTCATAAAATATTTACAAGTTTTTTCTAATTTTTAAATATTTTCAAAAATTTTCAATTAATATTAAACTTACAAATAGCTTTTATATTTATATTTATCAAAATTTTTAAAACAAATGCATTTTATAGTTTATCTAGATGGACTGTTTTTTTCGATCATTATTCATGGAATATTCATATACACATTATATGTGTATATGAATATTCCATTTATATGACTACTGTACTTTAATTCAAAACTCTCCGAAAGAATTTACTTGAAGAAACTAAGCATGCGTGTATAAAATATTCAATAGAAATAATTTAAAAAAACAACAGCATATTCTGAAATATAATGAAAAGCATCTTCATTACATTTATGGGTTTCAAGTAATTTTGCTGATAGGATCAAACACAAAAATACCATCGGTCTCGTTTCACATCTCACTGTAAACAAGCGACGCGAGGTCTGGCTTGGCGCCCTTGTGACCTTTAGGGGCGTATCCCAAACATGGGCGTCACTTCGGTGTTGCGCCCTTCATCGCATTCACGAACCGTACTAGCGGAGGAAGCAGTTAATAGGCGGAGTTAAAACGACGAACAGAAGGCGTTTGAAAAGGGTAACACACACATACAGGTAGAAGCGTCACTTTTCTTGTTACGTTAATATTTTAGCGTTTAAAATGAACGCGCAGTTTGGAGTTTTAAAAAAAAAACATCATTTGAATGTTGGCAGAGAGAGTAATAGCACCATTTTTAGAAATGAGGTTTATACAAATAGAGATTCTGGAATAAAAGAAATATTCTACTAATATAAATATCAATAAATACCTATTAATAATATAAAAAGCGTTACACATCCGAAGGTTGTATTACGCAGACGATCAAAATTTTGATGATGTAATATAGAGGACGCTAGTTTTTTTTTTTTTCTTTAGCGAACTTAATATTTAAAATGAAAAAGAAAATATTTCATTCTTAATTATTATTGAACAGATATTGTCGAATAAGAAATAATTCTCCTCAATAATAATAATAATGCAATATATAGTAATAAACACAGGTTACCTATCAAAGTTTGTACTTATTTTTCGTTGAAATTACATGACGTAATTCATTGGGCGCATTTTTTAGTGATCTTCTAATTAACTAAGATATAAAATAAGATAGAAAACTGCAAATTTTATTTATTAATAATTAATTGAATAATAAAAAAAATTGTTTAAAACACAATGATGTGTTTTAATATAAAATGTAAAACTGTTAATTATTATTTAATAATTAACAGTTCAACATTCAACTTATATCAATTAATATAGTTGGTATAAGTTGAATGAACAGTCTTTTGAAAGAGCTAATGATGCAAAACTTTATAAATGAATAAAAATATTTGGGTATTTTGGTTAATACGAATTTAAGTTTAGGTTGCAAGTATGTTAATTATTATTTAATAATTAACATATTTGTCAAATAATAACAATAATAATAATAATTATTATTATAATTATTATTATTTGACACCTAAAACTTTATTTAATATATATATATTAACACTTCTTATTTTTAATGTATTATGAAATTAGGGAGGAGAAGAGTTCTTTTCAGAACTTCCAGGGTAACGAATGGCAATGCTGTAGCCAATGAAGTTTTAACTGAGGCTCGGCTATTGCCGTTACCCAGCCATGACTAGAGCGTTTAGCCCAATAGCACCCCCATCCACACAGATTTTCTTCATTCAGATGACGGGATAAAGAGTCAAGGACTCAGTCCATCGCCCAGTTCTTATAATTTAATGAATTATAATTTAGCATTACGTCTCACTAAAATTCCATTCAGTTTTCTGAATAAATGAAATCGCTGTCGTACTATTTTCACTTTATTTCTTTATGAAATTAATATAAAATTGATTATGACATATGACGTATTTGCTTGTTTTTTTACGCGAAGTCAAGAGCAAATAGATCAAAGTTGGTTACGACAAGATTAATTTCGATTTCAGTTAAAACCTTTGGCAGTTCTGTTTTAAAACTACACACTATTGTTAACTAAGTGTTCAAAATAGGTACTGACAATTACTTTTTTTTTATTTAAGATTTTTTTTTTTTTTTAAATCCACAGCATAAGTCGAATGCTGTGGATTTAAAAAAAAAACTTAGCTTATCACATTCAACTTATATCAATTAATATAGTTGGTATAAGCTGAATGAACCTTTTGAAAGAGCTAATGATGCAAAATTTTATAAATGAATAAAAATATTTGGGTATTTTGGTTAATACGAATTTAAGTTTAGGTTGCAAGTATGTTATAAAACTACCCTACTACAGTTACAAGATGACTTGGTTACTATTGCATTATGGCCCCATCAAAGGATTCAATGGATATCAAGAAAATCTACAATATTTTAGATGGATAGCAGGAACGTGGGATGGCCTTTACATTTTTGTTTGTGTGTTTGTTTACGTTTCATTTCTCTTATCTCTAGGAATTGCGTGTTTTCTGGTCGATTTGGGAGATGAAAAATCAAAGTATCAGGAAAGAAAACTCCTCCATCTCCTTATGAGAGTAATTAATCGCCTTCAGATGGCTATCAGCAAAGCGTTAGAGGAGCAGTAAGTTTAAGATAGAGTTGTTGCAAGTGGAGGACAGGTAAATAAAACTTTTATTTATAATGCTTACCTAATTTAGCAAGGGTGAAGTCGGTATTACTACGCGTTCTTTGTAGACATTTAAAAAATGATGAAACCAATTTTTTTATTTTTAGTTTTAACTGGCCAATTTTTCAATTTTAGTTTAAACTGGCCATAGTTGTGGACATAGATTGGGGAGATGATTTCCTCCTAGTGCTTTACCCTCTTACAAACGTATTGTTTTATATCGAATACATTTCGATAACAGTTCTTATATGTAACCGTAAAGGGAAAGGTTTCAAAGTATGCATTTTAGGTAATACTCAAATATATGCCATTGGCATCATAGACATGTTATCTCCTGGTGGAAGGATGATAATAATAAAGAAACACTTTGAAAAGCGCTTAGAAACAGATCATAAAAACAAAGATGAATTTTAAATTGAGAAACGAAAAGATGTTGAGACGGGAAAAAAAAAAAAAAAACGAAATTTTCAGATGTGTCAACAAAATTGAGAATATAAAAAATGCAATTTAACAAAATAAATCAATAACTGCGCTTTGGGGGAGTAGTTGGTTGAATTTATTAGATGTGTTCGCGATATTGGTAATAATCCACTAGCCTTTTTGAGGTTTTCTAATTAAACATGAAGTAAAAGGTCAGCGGAGGTTTAACTCCTATATTCAAAGAGAGACAGCAATTACGGAATATTTTCTTTATGACCGGTGAAATATCGCGGACTGCTCCACCAGACCCAGAGAGGAAGAAGAAGAGAAAAGATTGATTTTCGTGTCGCTTCACTTCTTTCCCACCAGGCAAACTAATCTTGTTATCCATAAACTTATCCAGTTATCCTCAAATATCTCGTAATATTCGCTAAAGGTAAAAATGACAAAAAAAAATGCCTTAAAAATAAATATGTTGGCGAAACAACCAACTATTAGGATTTCTACTTACATATCTATAAAAGATTTTGTTGATTTCTCTTTAACACTCAGTCGTAGTGAGTGTGTTTTCAAAAACGCAGTTATGTATTGGTCAAGAGATAAAGTTTGTAGATTTCTATAGATATTTACAGTGCTTGGAAAGAAGTCAACGTACAACCCCCTATGGGCAACGTGCCATATAACGAGTCATGTGTTTATAGCTGGTATAAATTGGATGAATATGATGCTCCCAACTTTGCCCGGGTGAAATAGCTGCGAGAACTGACAGAGTTTAAAAGAGGAGCTTTGATAGGCCTGCCACGTTGCAGGCCTATCTGTTCGGCAAATTGTTGAAACATTGGACCATCCCAGATCAACAATCAGTGATAACATACTGAGATGAAAGCGCAGGGGGGGGGGTCAACTGCAAGTGTTACCCGCAGTGGACGACCCACCACATTCGCTGAATGGGACCGTTGGGTGCTACGATCGTAATATCTAAAAATCGCCATTTCTGTCATGTAACACGTTGAATGCTGGAGTTCTGGGCATCGACTGGAACACGAATCTGCACAAAAACATTCAGAACCGACGCTCACGACATGGGCTTCCATGGTAGGACCGCAGTATGCAAGCCCCACATTACCCAAACCAATATGCAGCTTTGTCTTCAGTGGTGTAAAGAGCGTGTGCAGTGAGACGAGGAAGCTTCTTATGGAGCGACGAATCACGCTATACCCTCTACCGAGAAGAGGGACGGGTGTGGGTGTGGTGGATGCTCGATAAACGTCTCTTATACCAGAGTACGTAACCCCAACTATGAAATTTGGGGGTAGCGGTGTGATGGCATGGTCCTGTGTTTCCTGGTTTGGCCTCGGACCTCGGTTTGTGCTGGCACAAATATTGCACTCCGAGATGTTTCTGCACATCCTGGACAATACAGTGCTTCCTACGTTGCAGTGTTTCTACAGAAATGTCCATTGTCTCTTTCAGTAAGACAATGTCATAAGGGCGCTACTGCTCTGTAACTGCGTGGTTTGTGGACTCGAATGTCACCACACTTCACTGGTTCCACTTTATCCCACAACATCTGTTGGATAAACTGGTGCGTCGGGTAAGGTCAAGAGACATCCGTTCCAAAACAGTCCAGCACCTCGTTACATGCCTATCGTACTTGTAGAAAGTATGCGCCATCATTGCAACGAAAGGAGGTCCTACATCTTATTAAGGTGGGTGCCATGGCTGTTTGTTTAATAAAATTAGACAAGTTATTAAACATGCCATGAACACTTTTAACCAAAAGTAATGTGCAGATCAAACTTTAGGTGTAAGCAAGAACTAAAGATTCGCCTTCACAGATTTACTAAGTTTATAATTAAATAAAAAATATAACATAAAAGTATGAATTAAAAAAATAGAAAGCTATACAATAAATTATTAGACAAAATCCTCAATATTTTCTTAAATATTGCAATAAATACAGTAACACCATATAAATAATAAAACAGATTTAACTAAATAGGCCTTATTACCAACTGGGCATCAAACAAGATTGCTGAATTACATTCTTGTTTGCGTATTTTGTTGTCTCTGCCATATTTGTTTTTCTTTCGTGTTAATTCAACTTGAAAGGATTTGATACCCCATAATATTTGTTTTTCTTTCGTGTTAATTCAACTTGAAAGGATTTGATACCCCATAATACCCCATAATTTTAATTTAATACACTGAGTCGGTTCGATAATCCGGAAGCCATGTTCTAGATGCTAAACATACCAATATGGCCATGGCGAAATTCGAATCCGCAGCCTGTTGGAGAGCGGGACCGCTATTCACTGAGCCAACTAGGCTGACATAATCCGATTCGAATTCTGACCTCCTTCTCGTGCTAATTCGTGCGAAATACTTACACAACTTCTCTTGACCTCGTCAAATAGTTACATGTGATGATGGAATTCTAAATTTTCTCTTGGAGTTCTGAGTTTGATTCTAGAGATGTATTTTTTTCTTCTTCTTTCGTAGTTAATGCCAAATGTTACACTGAAAAAAAAACAACAACAACAAAAAAAATAGTCCCATAGTTACCGGAAAAAAAGAAAAAAATAACAAACGATTTTGTTAAATTTTTGGTTTCTTTGAATGTCGGTGAAAGTGCTGGTCGGCGGTAGATGGCATTGGTGTAGATGATGAAGCAAGCTGCGGTCGATGGAGCAGTGGAGACGGAGAGTTGTGGAGTAGGTGCCCTCTCTCGATCAGTCTTTGGACCTCCTGGAGGTGTCGTGTAATAATTATAATAATATACCGTTTATTTTAACGAACTTTCTTTTCGTAGTAATAATTGTTGATAAAGTTAAGTTCACCTGGTGCAACAACTGGTATTATTCAAACTTTAGTGTTAAAAATAGCTTCAAGAACAATGCAATGTTTTATTTTTTAAAAAAAGTACTACAAATTACCAATCTGTCAATACTAATCAGCTTTCAATACATTTAAATTATGTTTGCCATCTATTTTTATTTCGCTAATTATTAAATCCCAATTATCCAAATGTATAATGTCTCGTCGTCATCTTCATAACGCTGATTATGGATATCGACCATATTGGTCTGTTCCGGTCTTATTATCCATCCAATATCCTTTTTTGAGGTCTACCCTGCCTTCTCTTTCCACTTGGCTTATATTTTCGTATTTGTTTAGGATGTCGGGTGTTGGCCATTCGGTTTACATGTTCAATCCATTCTTGTTTATAATTGTTTAGTTTTTCTTCTTAGTTCTTTTTAAAATGTCTTCGTTCCTTTTTTGATCTAATAATGTTCTATTTTGCAGTTCTCATAAATCTCATTTCAGTTGTTTTTAATTCTTTATTTTTCTTGTTTGTTTATTGCCCAAATTTCACTGCCATATAATAATGTGGGCACTGCTAAAGTATTGTATATTTTCAAGAGTGTTTCTTTGTGTACTATATTTGGATTGCGTGTTCTATTTATCAGGCCTATAATCTATAAAAATGTTGAAGTTTTTAATTTTATGTCTTTTTCTCCTTCATGTGATATTTCACATCCAAGATAACTGAAAGTATTTATCTGTTCTATTATTTTTATTATTAATAATTATTTTACTTCTATAATCTATAATTTCTCAATCCACAATTCTACAGACAGAGTGTAATATAACCCCTTGACTTGAAAGTCTTTGTTTATCATTTATAAATTATTGATATTTCATGGGAGATATATAACAACTAATGCGGTTATATGAACTTTACACCTTAAAAAAACAAACAAAAAAAAAAATAATAATAACGTTAAACCGTATTCCAACTTGTCAAATCCAGAAGTTATCTTGGAATATAAGGTTCTGGATCATTCTTCCTACTTGGGTCTAAAATGTGATTTTGTTGCGAATCGCTAGAAAAAGAATTTCTGATTATTGTCATCAATTAGACTTAGAGTTAAAAAAAAATATGCCTTTTAAAGAATACCAAGTTTTGGATGATCCATTTGGATAATGATACAGAACATGTCCGTGCAAGTTTAGACGTTGTTGATTTCGCTATGTAGATTCCGTCAAAACTAAATCTGTTATGTTTTGCAGTGATTTTTACAATGTCTAAAGAAACGGACTAATGTTTCTTTAATTTTATTTTAAAATTGGCAAAATGGATAGGGAAATAAAACATGCTTTACGGAAAATATGGGACATATACAAGTCTGTGAGTACTTTGTTGATTTAATGGCAAGCAATCCAAGCAATACAAGACCAGCAAATTCTAGAAACAATAAACCGGAGAGAAAAGTGTATTTAGAAGTGATCTGTTTTAGCTCCGTGACTGTGATTATAAAAATAAAAATAAAATAAAAAATCGCAAGGCGCCAGATTTGATGATATCGTGGCAAATTTGACAAAATAAAATGAAAATTTCGTAAACGTTTCCGACAGCTAGCAGAAATGAAGGATAAAGTGTGTTGCGTTAAAAGGACTTTGATATGCTTTATTCTAGAAATAAAAGTCCATAATTTCAGTGAAGGATGTTGTACAGAATTATTTATGTGATTAAAAAAAAGGGAGGACATTATGGATCCATCCATATTTTATAGTCAAATTTAGGAAGAAACTTACAAGTTTCGAAATTTACCAGAGAACTTATGAGAATATAACTTTTTGCATCGAAGTTACCTTGGTTTGCACTATTGAAAAGACGTGAACTCTACCCAGGAGTCCGTAGATTTACCTTTTATTAGTGCTTCTCGGTTCTCATCAAAGACCACGAAGATACCTTAATACCATGTGTAAGAAAGTTATATTCAGACTGTCCATAATATCCTCCATTTTACTATTTTATTTTTGCAAAATTCATTTCTGCTCTATACGTCAGTATATATATGAGCCTGTGTAGCTCAGTGGATGTGGCATTTGCACACCACAGCGCTTGACCGCACGAAGGAAGACGTCTTGGTTTCGAATCTAGTCGGCGACTAGAAGAAATTTTTCGACCGGTTCCCGAGTTAGTCGATCTCAGGCATGGGCAAGCGGGTTTGTTCTCCCGGAAAGTCGGATTTTTCGTGTCGTAAACTCAAGAAAATGGAGCGTAGAACCCCCATTATTTCAGACATTAAATACGAGTGTTAGGGACCACGAGATGACGGCACTTGTTGAGCCATCTCTCTTCACTGCATGCCGCTTAATTAGTGATAGCCCTGGGCCAGCTATCTCTGATTGGCTACCAGTGGAGATTGAACTGCACACTCAGTCTCCAAAGTTAGATAGGGCTAAACGGCCTCGCCTACTCCCTATATACGGGAATAAAAAGGCGTTAGCTGATTTTTCTTGATTGACACAATAAAATAATAAATAAGTCATCTTAAATGATATGCTTGTCTCTTACACACGTAAGTGGCCTTTGATTTGATTTTTAATTAGAGCTAACACGTCTGATCAGAGACGAGGTTTATATAAATGTACAAAATAATAAAAATAATAAAAGTTTGTATTAATTAGTGTATGTAAAAATACAAAAAATCCTCCTTTTAATGTAAAAATACATGTTTATATTTATTAAGGTAATCTAATAAACAATTCATTTATTTGTACATGGACAGTATGTACAAATATATCATTAATCTGTTATCTTAGATCTCAGTAATTGTTGTCAAATCCTGTTATTTATAACTTCATTTTATAGTGTCAGAGACAAGTGTGATCTGGACCATATATTGAGTACTTATGTACGTTGAATACAGTGGGCCTGGGCTGGTTTGAGAATTGGAGAAGTTTCTCTTTCGAGGGGTACCAACATCGCGTCGGCCTTCTGATCCCAAGTTCGCTTTGCACACACCCCCATGTTCTTTTTTTTAAAGCTAGAATTTAATTTTAACATTGCTGGTACTTCAAACAAAAGGCAAAATCGTTGTATGTTACAGTGATCTTTATCAATTAACTTAATAATAACACAATTAATCTATAAACATATTATCAATTATATTCATACAAATAATCTAATGGTGTCTTCACTTATACTTAATTAAATTCTATATTTTATTAGACTAACTAGAACTTTTATTATTTTAGTAGTATATTATATTTTAAATTAACTTAATTTTTAATTATAAAAACATTTAATAATTGTGGCAATTTTGTTATTTTGTTAAAACTTTCAAATAACAATCGGGATTTCATCTTTTCTTTGTCCACTTCATTATGATTTGAAATGGCCACCTATTAATTTCTTCACATACAGTATTTTTTTTTTTTAATTTTAAAAAAGTAGTCTGTTAAAATTCGAGAAACTTAATAGTAGAAAATTAATACAAATATTCAAACCAAAATGATTTGAATGTTGTTGTTTTTTTTCATAAATTTTCAAAAACCTCAAAATCCATTTTAATTTCATTTTAAGAATGAATTTCTACGGAATAATTAGAAATAATATTTACTATATTGTAAATTAATTAATTAATGGGAAACCTTCATTTCTCCTAGCAATAATAACTTTCAAAAAAAAAAAAAAACCGAAGTCTTTAAACAAAACAAAATAAAATAAATAAAAAAATAACATAAATAAATAAAATAGTGTAAAGTTGTATTTGTACTCGGTCTTTGTGCGTTCGACATCGGAAACACAATTAGAGGACTCGCAGCAATACAAAACTAAGATATTTAACTACAGATTACTGAGTATGAAATACCTCATTTGCCTTCCTTGATGAGGGCCACATTTCGCCATTTGGCGTATCGTAGTTCCTATCATAACAATTCCCCTCTCCTAAGCACTCGACGATGCAGACTTCATTGAATTGCAGTAGTAACACCATCGCAATGCTACATAAGTTGAGTTAGAGAACTGCCTTGCAATTTGCTATTGCAAACAAGGCCATCGCTTTAACAAATTACTCGTAACTAACTGCACGATCACATTCAGCAAATGTCGTGCTTTTATGAGTAATGTTCTGGTATATTAATGCGTGATAAGCAATGGCAGAAAGCACAACTTTCATGCACAGAACATGTGTAATTCCTGATTGTGTCATTAGGTTAACTTGCGGACTAAGGAAAGGGAAAAAAAAAAAAAAAACGAAGTCTGTAAACATAACATAGACAAAGTGCCCGAGCTATTAATATAACACATGACTCATATACGTATGTCACAGAAGAAGTAGCATATTACTTTAGTCATAATTAATGAACTTTTGGTTGGTAAGCGCCCAGAATTTATAGGAGACTCCGGTGTGTTTATTGAAACCGAAATCGCCTACCCACTAGAGAAATAAAAGACATTCATCTTGTCTCCAGTTATTGCAGTAGCTGTAAATATTAACACAACGAACGAATTAATTATTAATGTTATACTATTTAGAAAAGTGACATTAAAGTATACAGCACGCTCGCCTTCCTTATCATCAGCGCAATTAATAACGGGAACACCTACTTGATAGGAAACGCAAGATAACTTATGGTTTTTAGATCGAAAATGGACAGTAGCTCAGCGAGTGTATTACTAATGAACAGTGTTACCATCCCTCCGCCAGCAGGTTAAGAGTTCGCTAACTTTAGGTTTTAAAACACAGAGCTTTAGGCATTGAACGAAAAACTTATTTTTAATTAATTTAATGGGAAGAAAAAATCGTAATTTAATATGTAGTTTTATGTAAAATGATTAATCTCGCCCGATATAAAATAAAATAATAAATAAAATGGAATTCTAGGAGAGAATTTACCTCTCTACCCAGATGTACTTTCAAATTTAGCACTGCTGACTTCATTGGAATATATAATAATCAAGACTTATGTCGGAAGACAGTTTTCATAGAAACAGTTACCATAGTGACATGAAATTGACACCAAATAGAAAGGTGACGTAATTTCACTTTTTTCACAATTCGGAGAGTATAAACATTCCTTATTATTATTATTTTAACGTACATCCTATCCATCATCTAGATGTGGTTGGGTATATTAAAGATTAGATAATAAATAAGACATTTAGTATATTTATGGATGAATGAAAGAACTGTTGCACATGAGTATCAACTTGTACATAATTCCTAACAGTTTGAAAATGAGTATAAATAAATACGGATTAAATACTAATTAAACTTGCAATTTCTATGCAAGAATGATTCACGGAAAGATAGATGGCGCCACTTTACAGTTAACAACTTTGGGATAGCCTTTCAAACAAATTTCAAACAAATATTCAAATCTAAAATTTTAATCTCATGGTATATAATGAAAGAGGATCAGTGGTGTTCTTCCATTTTTTCTTTCTTTTTTTAAAATTTTTATATATATATTAAAACATGAAAATTTTCTCAAGGAATATTATATTTTAAGTCTCTTTTTAAATAAGATATTATTTATTTTTCCATAAAAAAGCATTTTTTTTCGAGATGGCGTTTTTTTCTTCATCATTAATATTACAAGACTTTTGTTTTAAAAAAATGAAACAAAATCCATATTAATTTTGATTAGCAACTGATTAATCTAAGGAGAGATGGTCGTGGATTTTTCTAATTAGATGAGTAGTGCGCTATACAAGGCCGCATTTATACTTTTGGAGGCCCGCATCATTATGAGGCCTCAAAAATAAGCATTTTTTAGTTTATTTATTGAAAATAAAAGTCAGCATTTCCATAATAACTCATTTTAATAACTCTATACAACATTGGTATACACATATTTGCATTTTAAAAAAGTATAAAAATAAATCAGTTCAAATTTAAATAAAAAAAATTAATAACTAAAAGTTTTTTTTTCTGGTTTTGGTTTCAGCAAATATATCTATAATGACATCTAATTAATCGAGTCCATTACATCTGATTCAATGCATAATAACGACAGGTCACTTGTTTATTTTGATGCAAGTTGCTTTTTCCATAATTTTTTATTCGTTGCAGCACTGAAAATGAGCGTTCAGCACTTGCATTTGAAATAGGCATCGTCAAAAATATTTTTAAAATTGTTTCTACGTTCGGAAAAGTAGACCTTAGTCCATAGTTTATAAATTTGTACATATTTTGAATTGAAGAATTTTCTTCCTTTATTATTATTAAAAATTGCTTAACTTCATCAGTAAATTTTTCTGGATCAATATCAGTCCCATAAGTTTGTAAAATTTTATTAATACTAGTCTTGATCTATATCTTTCTTCAAAAAAATGTCAAACATATCTGATATGTCGAAATAGCTTTTTGTTCTTTCATTAATTTCCAAAATTAGCTTATCGTAAATGACATTAAAAGTGTTCACAACGAAATTTTCTTTCCCATGTAATATAATCTCACTGTTAGTCTGTGAAACTTCGTCACTCATTTTTTTTTTCGTCTTTTAACTCTTTCCTTTTCATCTTTAAATTTTGTCTCATCTTTAATAAATTTGCTTCTTCATTTACAGCATCAAAACTATTTCTTATATCTAAAATAAAACCAACTAAAGACTGTAACAAATTATTAGCTAAAAACAAATCCATATCGAGATCTTGTAGAGATTTACTAGTAGCATGTATCGTTGTAAAATTTTGTCCCACACAACTATTAAAATTGCTGTTTATGGTTTGTCAAAATGTTCAGCCAATGATGAGCTCTCTAATTTAGAAATAAGCTTTTCATGAGGAGAAATGGTTAGTTCAAATAATGCGTCTTTAATTTGTTTATATTCGCGTTTCAAAGCCCATATAAAGTTAGCTCTTGCGGACCACCTCATTTCACTTAGTCTTTTAACTGTTAAAGATTTTTTTTCTAAATGTTTAAGGAGTATACCCCATCTTCTTGTTGAAGATGAAAAGTAATTATATACATTTTGAATAAAACAAAAATATTGCACTGCTTCCCGACAAGATTTCGCGGCATAGTTACCAATTAAATTTAAGGAATGACTAGAGTAGGGTATATAATGTGCAGAGGGACTATATTTTTTCAGCCTAGCTTTTAAATCTTTATAGATACCTTTCATATTGGCAGAGTTATCATAGTTTTGCCCTCTGCACATTTTTATATCCAAAGATAATTCTTCTAATTTTTTTAACACTACCTCTTCTAAATATAAGGAATTATGTTGTGCAATACTGATGAACCCGATAAATGTTTCTCTAATGTCAGAATTTGCGACAAAATACCTAAATATCATAGCTAGTTGGTCATTATGGGCAATGTCTGGCGTTGAATCGAGTATTATTGCAAAATAAGCAGCTTCCATAATTTCTGATATTAATATTTCTCTTGTTTTTTTAGCTATTAGAGCTATGAAATCATCACAAGTGTGATAAGAAAGATAATTTGATCTGCCAGAACCATAGTTGGCGTACATTTTCATGTGATGTTTTAAAAAATCATGAAATTCACTTAAATAATGTAAACACGATAAATAATTTCTGCAAGAATCAGAAAAAATATCATTTGTATTTCCTCTAAATGCTAGCCCTAGTTTACTCAGCAACTTAATGGTAGTTATTATTCTTTTTAAAACCTCTCTCCAATAATTTTCTTCAGATTGTATTTGTTTGATCAATTCAGAATCAATTCGACAATTTACAGAAGTTGATTTTCTCTTGCGATATGTGCACATCGCTCGTATATGCTCAGTAGAATGCTCGTGATCACATAAGGTTCGTGTTATATTTCCCCAGTCATTAAATCCCTTCATATGCTATTGTTTGTCTTAGAAAACAATCTACAAACAAAGCAGTAAATTGCTTTGCTGATTTCTGAAAAAAATAACCACTCTCGTTTCTTCTTTGTTCCATTCGCCTGTTTACAGTAAAAATGTGATATATTTACACTTCTGACATATATTCTATTGCGTTCTGTGTATTCGTTTTTTTAAATTTTCGATTTTACCAACATTCTGGGGCATATTTATTAAAATATGCTCGATAAACTGTTCATTAATAGTAAGTGACCACACTGCTATATCGGTAGGATAAGAGATAGCTTGCTTGCTGGTAAGTACAGACTCCGATTGAAAATTTTCTTCAGAACTCTCTTGATTTGTTTCATTTACTTCTTTCTCTCCTTCTGTGTTTTCTACATCATTTTGATGTTCTTCATTTTCACTTTCATCTCCTCCTGATAATGATACCAATGTTTCGTTTACATTCCGAGAACTGTGAAGTACAACTTCAGTTCTACGAAATTCTTCATTTTCAGAACGCAAGAAAGAACAAAATTTGCCCCCTTTTGACTATTTAGCTGTTTTTCATTTTCTCTGAGTCGTTTTTCTTTTACTAGATCCGGATTCAAATTTTCTTGGCATCATTATGTGTATTAATCTATGAAAAGCGAAATAAATATTTATTAAATACAAAATAAACATATAAATAAAATAAACAATTACGTTAAAAGCTAAAAAAAAATACGAAAATAGAAACGGTAGTATCTTGGTTTTGTTAAAATAAACGAGTAACAGCAAAATAAGAATAATAAATTAATTGAAAAATATATTCTTACCGACTGCGACAACTACTTTAAACATACAATTAGGTAATACACTTGTATACAGTATACTGCTTTACAAATACTAGCCAAATAACGGTAACTAAACTGTCAGTTTAATTTGGAATTTCCTTTGCTATTCTACGATATTTGACCCTTTTTTGGTGCACAACTTATTTATTGTGTCTCTTCCCAAAAATAAAAACGAATTTCACATGTATACAATAAATATTAATATTAAAAAAATCTTGGTAATATTAAACCAGCAACGTTGTTAGTCATTTTATATAAATAAATGGCTAACTTATATCGATGGATTATCAATAATTATGCAACTTCTACGATACTTTACATTTAATATTAAATTTTCTAAATAGTTTAATGTAAATCTTTTAATGTAATTCTAAATATATATATTATTTACACTTTTAAATATTCCATGTAATTGAATCACAATTAATTTAAAGAAAGATGTAATTAAAATCTTTCTGTGAAAGATTTCAATTGCAGCGTTGATTGTTGATTTTGAGAACGTTGATTTTGTTTGACAAGCTTCGTTGACGAGCATCATAGTTGCTATAAAAATTCTGAATACCTAAAAAATATCAAAAGGTATGGTAATAATTTAGTATAGCGATAAAATTTTTTTTTTTTTTTTAAAGAATTTAAATGCAATCAAATTAAGCTTGCAAATCAAGGTAAAAATAGGAACTTCATCAACTGTAAAGTTCAGATATTCTCACTAAAAATGAAAAAATTTGAATTTACGGTAATAAAAATTGTAGAAAAAATCGTCATATTTATGGAATTACAACATGGATCTAAATATAAATATAAAACGTTTCAGTTTGCAGTAACATGCATATTATGCCTCCTTGGTTGACAGGATTGTTAACGTATCTTACTGGAGGCCTGGGATTCACATAAAAAGCATAAATAGAGGATTAATTCAGTTCCAACTTTATTGCACAATTATTAATATTTATTCAACTCCAGCTTTGATTTTTTTAATAAGTGCAGTAATAAGCATAATAATTCCAGCTTTAGTTAAAACGTAGGGACAATAAATATTAACGATAACTTGCTATTCTCACTAGCATCCACTTTTCTACTCGACATTTTACCCTAAAATAACTAGAATCTTGATGCACATAAAAATGAACTGAAAAATCAATTTAATTTATAAATAATAATAAACTTGAAAATCAAATGCATGCACCTACAGATGTTTCGAAAGATAAACTGTATGGAAAATATCGCTACTTCAAAATTGCCGCATTATATCGAAATTAGTCGAAAATATATACATAACAGTTTACTTCATAACTGACGTTTATTTTGATTTGTAGTGAGTGATTGAGGGGGAAACCAAGAAAGTTGAAATGCAAACACCTATCGATTACGTTATAAAAATTATGCATTACATGATATGATTCAAGATTTATGTATGATTCTCTATAAAGCAAAATTTAAAAGTGCGAACCTTAAAAATATAGCGAACCTTAAAACTTGAAAAATATAGCGCCAGGGCCGCATTTACCATTAGGGGCATGAATTTTATTGAATACAGAAGTTCCTGTTAGTTTTATATTCTAAGGAAAGAACAATGTATTTCAAATGGAAGCGGGAGGTCTCAAAAAGTTTTCAGCTGCCTCTAGTTTTTATATTATAAATTTAATATCTAAAAATAAGTATTTTATTTTACAACTATAATTACGCTGTTTTTTATTATTCTTTGTGAGGAGTAAGGTTTTAAAATGTAGCCCCCATAGAAAGTGAGGCCCCCAGCTTGCGCCTCATGCCCCTAATAGTAAATGCGGCCCTGGCGCTATATTTTTCAAGTTATTCTGTTGTTAACTTGATATTAGGTGCTGCTAATTGAAGAAGTAAGCAAAATGTTCCAGCTCTTATGCCATGAAGATAGATAGTTAGAACATTACCTACATTTTTCAGCTTATTCGATTGAGTGTGTAGCGTTTCCGGTTCATCCCTCAACAGGCCAAGGATTCAAATCTTATTGGGTATGCGCATTTTTAAGTGGTAGATAATGTCATCACCTCATGGGAGACTATTACCCTAATTATTGGAGACACGAAGGATTGGAAACGTCCCCTGTTTGTTCTATAGAACAGGATTTATCGAATTTTAACATTTAGTATATCGGGTATTAATTTACAATGTTTTACAAAATTTTTATTTTGTAAAACATTGTAAATAACTCCCAGCCAAAATGGGCAATTGGCTGGGAGTCACATGACTTTAACAAACATCCAAGTAGCCGAATTTCAACGCCAGGTGGGAGATTACTACCCTCATTATTGAAGGCCCTCAGTGGCGCTTTTAAAAACTTCCATGATTGTTATCTACAGTAGAGTTTCTAGATTCTCTAACCCAGGGATGGCCAACCTTTTACGTTCCATGCGCCAACTTTTTCACGCACGAGTTCAAATGCGTCATACAACTCTTGTACCCTTAAAAATCCCTTAAAAAATGTTAATACTGTATATACATTATATATTGATTTAATATGAAAACAAGATAAATATTATTTACCTTAATGAGACTTTTGAGTCTGTTTTGATTTCGCCAAGCTTTTAATGTTTGGAGTAAAATTGTTAACTCCCAATATGTTATATAGTGTCTATTAAGATCATGTCTTTTATTATGCGAGGAAGTGTTTTCACAAACAATGAAAAACGGTTTTCCTGACGGATTCGCTATAAACAGGAACTCATTTCCCCACCGTTCATTAAATTCACGTTTACCATCACCTTCTGTTTTTTTTTTTTTTTTTTTCTTTCTCAACTGCAAATGTTCACACGAATAAAGCACAACCCCTCAGCGCACGAATATCAATTGTAAGTAAACGACTGTCAAAAACCTGTGACGCAGCGCTGTTGCTAACGCTTGGTGCCTCAGGACCAAAACAATAAATTCGCTAAAAATAATTACTAATTTTAGCTTTTTTTCTATAAATCGGTTTTTGTTAATATTTTCCATAAATAGGCTTACATATTTATTATTATCATTGAGGTCCAATGCACCACTTTTGGCGGATGCGCCATAGGTTGGGCATCCCTGATCTAACCTATAGCATACCAAAGCTTAGAGTGTGGGATATATGGATTAAATACTGTGGTGTGTGTGCGCGCGCGCGCGCGCGCGTGTGTGTGTGTGTGGTTCCACCTGAGTTCTTATGTATAGGAGAATATTGCTATTTCAGTTATAAACTCTTAAGTTGGTCAACAGACTATAAACCAGACAGATATGTAAACTTTTCATTTCAGTGTGGTCTGTGTTTCTTGTTAATTAAATGAAAGTAGAAGAATTTTCAACTGAAGATAGGGTTTCCGTCCTCATATAAAGAAGTGATAGGATTTTCTTCCCAGAAATTCATGTTTTCATCTGCAGAAAATGATAAATCAGCCGAAGAAAACACACACAGTTAACAGACAGTACACTAGCTTCACAACCTTTATTATTGGTCTTAATTATAATTAAACTATTGGTTAAGTTTAACAAATATTTCTTATAGCACACACACACACACACACACACACACACACACACACACACACACACACACACACACACACACACACACACAGTGAATAGAAAAATCAATTATTTGTAGAAATCGTCACAAAAGATCTTCCACAAGTGTTTTTTTTTTAATCATTGTTGCTGCAAGTGGTCCAGGAGGATTGGTACCTTTGGATGCCTGGTGCAGGGGCAGAAGCGACCCACGTCTGCATCTGCACCAGACTCTTATAAATCCACCTAGTATTCGCCTGAAATCACGAAACCCCTTTCTGGTCCATGGACAACTCTCTTCAGCTGCCTTACATCAACTCCTCACATGTGGAGAGAACACTAGTCCAACAATCTCCCAACAAACGGTTTCCTGATTGAAGAGTCTTGTGCTCCGCAACCTGGTTTTGCCCTTCCCAGGAAGATTTGATCATCTATCAACATATCAGAACTAACCAGGGCAGATATGGTTACCTACTGCATAAATGGAGATTATCAGCCCACCCTTATTGTGACTGTTCCCCTGTGACTCAGACAATCACTATTGTGAATGACTGCCCAAGGTGTCAATTTCATGGTGACGGTGGCCTCCAGAACATCCACGAGGTGACAGATCAGGCCCTGGATTGGCTTTCTGTTATGGACATTGACCTGTAACTGCTTTTGCCATAAGAATAAATAAATAAATAAATAAATAAATTCCAGAAGTTTCAAAATGTTATTGTTGTTTATTCAGTACAAATGGTCAATCTAATTCTGTAGCATTGGTAGGTTACCCTTAGAGGCTCCATATAGAACCTAGGTCTTTCCGCCCCTTTGGCCGGAAAGACCTGGGTTCGATTCCCATCAGTGATGTGAGGAACCTTTATCTGGTCTCTTTCGAGGAAAGGTGAGTTAGCTGGTCTCATGCGGTGGTAGAGGTTTTTTTCGTCCCCACACAACAGACAAATCGGCACAGTGAACACACGTGGATTATAGTCATGAATACGTCCAACTCATATGCCAGTGCAGAGCCCGGATAAAATTGGAGGGTTGGGGAAAGCAATGGTGAACACCCCTGTAAAAAATCTCAGCAGGGCAATGCCTATAAAGTCAACTGTGATCGGAAACTACTGAAAGGTAAAACTAGGTTACTTGAAGCTATTAGCAATTTGGAGTTATGACTAAAACAATTAAGGCTGTGAGACCACTCACAGTGGTATATTTCGAAACATTAAACACTGAAACCAAAACTTAGGTAAAATAAATAAATAAATAAGGTGATTCTTTACTTGCATATTGCATTCAATTTTCAATGTACTGAGACATTGGCGAGAATTTCACAACTATTAAATTTATTTCCCCTAAATGTTAGCTTCGTGTTTATTTTTTCTAAGTATGTCAACTTACGTACCGATATTAAAGCAGTGTGTTATATTTATCATTTGCGTGTGTTCTTCTGTCAATTTTGCTTTTTTTTTTGTTTTTTTTAAATGAAAAACCTAGTTTCCAGCAGGAGAAACTTCTCCATCTCCAAGTTGGGACCAGAGATAACGGCTAGTTGAGTCTTTTCTTGGAAAAATGAATTTTTTTTTAAAAAAAAAAAAGCTTGGTAAATTACTCGAATACTAAATATTTATTGCAGTACCTTCTCATTTGATTATAGAATGCTGTTTGGAAAGGTTCTGGGTTCGAAACCGTCAAGACGTTACAAATTTTAGAAGATAAATTTTTACTGGACCTCATTAAAATTTTTATAATAATCATTTTCGAAATTTTGAAAAAACATAAAGGAAACAATTTAAAAAGAAAAATCACAAATATTTAGTAAAAGAATAAACATTAATAACAATATTCATTTGAAATAGTTTTAATCACACCTTGGGCAGACAAAAACACTGTCTGAAGACCTGATCGATGCTGCAAGCTCCCTAGGACTTCTGTTATGAGTGTGTGTTGTACGCCATAAACGACCTGAAAAAAAGGCTTTTGATTCTTTGCAATAACAAGTGTAATGTCTAAATCTCAGTATTTCCTGCATATAAAATACTTTGTATATTTAGGTATGTTTTCTGAAAGATACAAGGTTCGGAGACATCTTTCAAACAATTGACTAATCGCGTTTTAGAAAGTGAAGTTGGTAATGTATCAATCATTAAGAACCTACTTGATCTTACAAAAAATAATAGAAAATATTTAAAAAGAAAATTATAAATAATTAATAATATAATGTATTTGTAAATGTTTAGGATTTTAGAGATTTTTCAAGAAAACTCAAATATATAAATGCACCTCTTATTTTATTAAATATCTTATATTAAAATTAATAGTTTAATTATTATTTGATACAGGGAGGAAATCGAATACCGTTGGCTTGATATCCATACCCTTGGAGGGTAATGTATAGCAATCTGTAGCCAATGAAGTTCTAACTGAGGTTCGGCTATTGCTGTTACCCTCCTGCCATGATCAGAGCTTTAATGGCTCAATAACACCTTATCCCTTCACTGTCCTCTACAGATAACGGGGAAGATGAAAAGCATTCTTGCTTCGCCCCTTTAAGCCAGTCCTCATAAGGACTATTTGATACAGGGAGATGAGGCGGTGCGTGGAATACATAGTCCTTTTTAGGACTTCCAGGGTAACAAAATGGCAATGCTGTAGCCAATGAAGTTTTAACTGAGGCTCAGCTATTGCCGTTACCCAGCCATGACTAGAGCTTTTTAGCTCAACAACACTCCATCCACACAGATTTTCTTCATTCAGATGACGGGATAAAGAGTCAAGGACTTAGTCGATCGCCCAGTTCTTTTAATTTAATTAATTAATTTGATACAGGGATTACGAATTCGGTGGGAATTATGAAATTGATATCGGCATATAATGAACAAGGAATTGGAGAGGCGATGATTAATACCCTTGGAGGGTAATGGATGGCAATGCTGTAGCCAATGAAGTTCTAACTGAGGCTCGGCTATTGCTGTTACCCGCCTGCCATGATCAGAGCTTTAATAGCTCAATAACACCTTATTCCTACACTGTCCTCTACAGATAATGGGGAAGATGAAAAGCATTCTTGCTTCGCCCCTTTAAGCCAGTCCTTATAAGGACTATTTGATACCGGTAACAATCTCGACAGCGTTACAATTGTATGACACTAGATATTTCTTAATAAATCTCTTACTAGCAAAAGAATCAGTGTATGAAAGGAACTAAATACGACTTCTCCTCAAGAGAGATATCCTTACCTATAGATGAAGACATCCAAATTCAATGGTGAAAACTACAAAAATAATGTTTTAGAATTTTAGAGATTTATTAAGAAATATCTAGTGTCATACAATTGTAACGCTGTCGAGATTGTTACCGGTATCAAATATTCCTTATAAGGAATATTTGATACCGATAACATTTGTATTGGTGTTATCTAGAGAGTACAAACCTTTTTTTTTTCTATACCAAACTTTAAGAGTTTAAGTCACGTTTTGGGTTAAATTATCTGCTGTCTCTCTCTAAAAACACCAAATTCTAACAGGTCAGATTTTCGAGTAAGTGAATGAAATGTTTTCAGATAACTCAAACAATGTCAATAGGTAGCATTGGACAAATTTCTAAATAATTAATTAGAGGATATCAGGTTTCCCACGTTCCTGGCATTAATTTCACAGTTGTAGTGATTTTTTTTACAATAATTAAACAGAATTGCATTAAGGTATAAAGTTATGGATTTAAATATCAAATTCTAAACTGAATAACTGAGTAAAAATTTCACTGTGGAAAACACAACAACAACACACATCTTTGTTCATTTAAGTTTTAAAAATGCATATTTTATTTTGCTGGAATTTTATTTACAAAGAAAAAAAAATCGAAACTTGTAATTACCTAAAAATATTTCACAATATTTAGTTTACACTCTTAACATTTTCCAAAGATTTCAAAACCTGGCAACATAAAACCAATGCAACACACGATGAAGACGAAAAGAGAGGCAGAGGGAAGTATTGATCATAAAATAGACTATTTGTGAGGAACCACTCAACAATTACTGATTCCTTAGAATCATATTGTTAATTAAACAGAAAGGCAATAAAATAGTATAATTCAGGGACGATTGGAGATACATTTTATTCCCCATAAACATGCTCGAATTCATCCAAAGGAAGATGAGCGAGCTCGCTATTTGTGGATATCTTTTAGTGATGTCACCTCAAACTGATAACCAATGAGATGAACGATCTTGCCAATTTGCAGATGTCCGAAATTGTTGGGATGGGAAAAAAATAGAATTACATAGTGGAGGTGAAAGGGTAGTCGAGAGGTTGACAGTGGTCTTCCCTACAAGGCTACACCAGTCTACACCACCCCGCACCCCCCTTCTCCTCCAGAAGATGTCTACTCATCCAAGGGGAGATAAGCGAGCTTGCCGTTTTCGGATTTCTTTTAGTCATGTCACCTCCAACTGATGCTGATAACTTTGGAGAGGGAAAAATTTTTTTTTTAGATAACACAAATACAATTTTACCTTTCCTCACACAAAGTATGATAAGAATTTGGTTATTTTACAGAGAGACTGCAGATATTTTTAACCCATCACATCATACCAAACTCTTACAAAAGCTTGGTGTAGAAAATAATAGAAGGCACATTTTTCTTTTCGTTTCGAGCATTTGTACATGACAAAAGTTTAAAAACATATGACTGGCAGTCGAAACTTTTTTTTCTTTCAAAACTTGACAACACATTCTATTCCATTAGGAGAATGAAAAAAGAAAACAAATAGACAGATGTGATAGCTAATAATGTAATTGTGTCTTTTGAAATGAATAAAGTACAAATGAATTTTTTTTAATGTGAAATTTCTGTTGGTGGTTTTACATAGAGACTGCAAATAATTTAACCCAAAACGTGACTTAGACTGTTAAAGTTTGGTATATAAAAAAGATTTGTACTCTCCAGATAACAATTTTAACTTTACCCACACAAAGTAAGATAAGAATTTTACAGAGAGATTGCAGATATTTTAACCCATCACATTACCAAACTCTAACAAAAGCTGCAAATGTTAAATCAGAAGAATAAGAGAAAAAAAACTGTCTTTTTCACTTTATTTAATTTCTGTATGTTAGATTCAGTAAATGCAATTTGTTAATAATATTACAGTCAAATAAAAGATAACATAGAAATAACAAAGTATATATTACAAAGCTAATATTCATTTCAAATAAATTCCAGTTTCTTAGCTACACAATATATAAACAAACAAACAAGCCATCTACTTGAAAACAATAAGTGTATAAAATTCTTAATCAGGAATGAATAAGTTTAGGATATGTATCATCACAATCATATGAATGCTAATCACTTAGTCATATGTAAGTGTTTGAGAAACATCCAAACTTGGGAAAATGATACCTTTCAAACAGTGCCACAACTCGTATATTACAGGATGTGATTAATACAATCAGACTAAACTACAGACAATGACCGGAAATAAATGAGATTAACAGAAAGGCAAGCACTGAGTTTACTTTTCTTTCACGATGTCGGTAATCAGAGAAGCTCCAGAAGCACGGGAAAAAAAATGTGGGAAATTATACCTTTTGAATAATACTGCAAGTCATCCAATACAGGATGTACTTATTTATATACAAAATGACTAACTATCGTTTCATAGTCTGAAAAGAGGATCGAAACTAAGACTGGAAATTAATGAGTCATCTCCAAGAAAATGAACAGAACCAAACAGGTGGAAATCTAAACGATGTAGTCAACTATATTTTCTGGTTATTTACAGAAATAGTGTTCTGTGTGAGCGGTTGTGTTGTGCTGTGGATATAAAATTCAACTATTTTGGAATATCTTTTTTTGAAATATTCGCATTTTGATGAGCCATTCTGGAAAGACTGTAAGGAATTTAAATTATCATTAGGATTTCTAGAAAGAATTCCCATAGTCTTTAGAAAATGAATATAGAATAAAATATGTATGAGCTATGAAAAAAAAAGTGTGTGTTTGAGGGACACCAGCATATAATTAAATTATTCAGAAAAGCCTAATCACTTCTGCCATCACGACTCTACTCTAAGAATTCTCACCCATTAACAGGAAAGAAATACCCCAAAATGTATTGGAAAATTAGTACAGCCATCTATAGACAACCAAAGACAAAACATGACAACAATGATGGATGTGTGTTAACCTGGGAAAATTCCAAGATATCTTATATCAAAAACATCGCCCATAATTTCATAGGCAAACCAAAACACCATGTGATATCACAGAGAGACATATGTTCCCCAGAAATTTCCAAACACATAACGTCACGATTGCTTATCTGTAAATATAACCCACAATGCTGACGCGAACCCTACACACCACGTGATGTCCCTGACAGAAGGGGAGGGGGCAGCGAAATTCCAAACATTCCAAAATTTATCTTATCACTATCCATCACCCATAATACCATATGCAATCCATTTACTTATCTACAATTCATAACAACACACATCCAGGACACTGACGTCGCTTCCTCTTTCATCCTACCCCTATTTAGTTCATAGTGTCCCACAAGTCACGTCACGTCACGAATGCTTATCCACTAATATATCTCCCTTTTCCATTCAAAACAATAACGCCACTTATTTACAACTAACAAATTACGTCACTTATCTACATCTGATAATAACAAACATTCATGTCACAATTCCTTATCTTATCTTGATCTTGATCTGATCAGAAGTGACCACCCTACTACTGGAGCCTGCTTAGAACAATCAAAATAGAGACAGATTTCCTTTAGAATACGATGAGAAAAGCGACGACGTCATTCATAGGATCTTCTCAAAATGGGGAACTTTCAAAGGCATCAAGAAAGGTACCGACAACGATTAACAAGAGTGGAAATCTGAGAGATTAGTTTACCTATGGATTTTTTTTTATTTTTTTTATTTCGTATGGTGAATCAACAGCCATAAGCCCCTTTCACTGGGGAGGTATGGCACCACCTCAATTCCCCCTGTTTTTATCCGGGCTCGGGACAGACATAGCTGACAATTCAGACCTATGACTGGAGGGATCGTCTTAGGTATTCCTGACTGTATCCGTGTGTGTTCAAGGGCCGGTTTGCTTATTTGCGGGATGAAAAACCCCAGATAAACTGGGGGGGGGGGACCTGCTGTCAACGCCCAAGAACGGCTAACTTGGCTATGGCTGAAGAAGATCCTTAAGCTCCTCGTCGCCGATGGGAATCGAACTTAGGACACTCCTTCCCCAGTCATATGGCTGCAAAGCGCAAAGCCACAAATCTAACCCCAACTATGGAAATGAAGAGCCGTGTTCCTAATTTCGTACTAATTGATTCTGCAAAAAAGGTTATGGTTTTTACCCGGGTGTCAGAAGGCAGCGCT